>NW_009260758.1:2763410-2815729 GCF_000687185.1 Egretta garzetta
CCGAGCCCTCGGAGGGAGGGGGGGGAGTGGGCGAGCGGCTGCGTGGTGCTGAGTTGCCAGCCGGGTTAAACCACGACAACATCAGCAGCCCTAATACCATGAAGTCCTAATGTGGGAAAGCACCTAAATGCTTGCAAGCTACCTGTGGCCAAGTACCAAAACGAGAGCTTATCTGCTAAAGTGAGACACAGCTCCTATGCTAAAGAGCTTCCCATTTAAATGTGCAAGTCAAAGTGTAACAAATGCAAAAAAACCAAAATTAAGCCAGATTTTTCAAGTGTGATCAAGCTCTTAACCCTGCTGTTCGGATGTTCCTGCCATGTTCCCAGCACTGGGAGTTTGCAGCTGCCCCTGCACTCACAGGCGCGCGTTGTTACTGCCTTCGTCTTGGAAGAAAAGCGATGCCTCTGAGCATTTTTACACTTTTTACAGTTTAGTCGTTTGTACAAATGAATTGCTTTTTGAAATGCCCATGATCCCTCTTGGATCCAGGCTGCTGATCCACTCGTGTGGATCCTCATCCGAGCGCATGCCAAGGCTGCACTGCAGTCCTGCTGCAGCCCAGCGCCGCGCATCCCCGCGGCTGTCACACCCAGAGACCTCCAACGTGTCAAAACCCGGTGAGTTAAAAAAAATGAAATGTAAAATTCATGTTATCTGTGACAGACTAGGGCCACTTTGACAAAAGTCCAGGCTTAATTATAATGTTTCAATTCATCCTGGTCTCTTTAATGAGGGAGAGTCTAATATATACAGTCAAACTCAGGTTTCCCTACCTCGTAGCACATCGCAATCTTACGCTGATCCGTTACCTGCTGCATAGATTCTCATTAAGTATGACATAGATTTGTTACATTGCTGAGCTGGCTGTAAATTGAACTTGTCATAGTGAAGTGCATGTTTTCCAGTTCTTCATCTCTGTGGTTCCTGTTGCTATAGTGACCATCAGAAATCAGAGCAAAAAAGGCAAAGAGAAAGAAGATCCTTTTTCTGTTCAAATAGTACCTTCCGTCTATAACGCTGGCAGTATTCTTTCATTTCAGCTTTACTTGTTAGGATAACTATACAAAAGAACTTGGCTCTTCCAGATTTCAGGGTCTCACCCAAATCTACCCAAGCCAAAGGCAGTCTTTTCGGTGGCTTCAAGGAGCTCTGGGTCGGGCCTATACTGCCGAAAAGGTGAGTTCAACACAGATTTGCAGCACTTTTCAGTTCCTGTTAGCTCGAAATCCCCTGCGTAGGTATATGCTGATGTCCTGCTTAGGACAGCGCCTGATGCCGCGAGCAGAACAGGACGTACGTACATACATACATCAGCCTCGTGGATAAAGCCAATGCTGAATCTCACTTGTTATCACATGCCCTTTTCATCTCCTGGATTTATGTACCATTTCTTTGTTTAAAAGATAGAATAAGTGCTCCTTGATATTGGGCATTAGCGTTAAAAGATAAAAGTAAGCCAAGCTTTAAATGACAGGCCTTAGGCACTGTCTGACCGGAGACACGCGAACGCTCCCACATACATTACAGCCTCAACACAGCACATGCGTGTGACTGATGAACTCAACCTGCTCAGCACCAGGAGCGCGGGTTTGGGTGCAGGGATCTGCTGTTACCGTTGAAAATGAGGAAGATGCTAGGAGCCGTACACTGCTTTCACCGAGGTGTAAACCTGGAGCAGCTTAAGCAAACGCAGTGTGCCAGTTACCTACCAGTGCGCAATCCCTGAACGGGAGCAGGAGGCCATTTAACAGCGATAACCGCTCGTTAGCAGTAAGGCTGTATTAAACTTAAATACCGCCTGTACTCAGACTGCTCCTGCCTACCTGGCGGGGATCTGCACAGGTTACACACCCGCTGCAAGCCACCACGCTCCGCTAAGCCTCAGTTTATTTTAGATATACCATTTCTACCTTTAGGTATCTTGTCACATGAAAATGTATGGCTACATATGTTGATGAAGTGTAATTAGTACTATCTTCTAGAGCAGTGGTACCCAACAGCAGCACATATTATTTATGGTAAACGAGTTATTTTTTAAGCAGTACGTAAAGATAGGCTGTTCCTGCACACGAGCTGGTAGAGAAGCCGCGTTCCCACCGCCACTCGAGGCAGTACCACGGCAAAGGGCAGGAAAGCCTAAATCTAAAAGCAATGAGGGCAGTGGCAAGAGAATTCTGTATTGAATAACAAGAAACTATCGCACATGTGAGTGATAGCCTCGAATCCTGCTACTCCTTGCATCACTGGTACCGCAGTTTTGCTCCTGTGTGTAAGGACCAGAGTCAGTCCCACAGGGAAGTCAAAACTTTTCAGAGACTAAACACAGGAGAGAGGAGTTCCAAGGATGCAACCTGCATGCAATTGCAGCTCCATTTATACCTCTCCATAAAGACTCACTTTCCTATAAAAGCCCCTTGGTGTCATTTCTTAGCAAACAGGGCGCTGGCAGCAGGGCAACCAGTGCCATTAGTGGGAGCACAGCACCCGCAACAGCACGGCGGGACATCTGCAATGTCATTCCAAAAACGGTGATTAATAACATTAGAAGAAATTTGACCAAACGCTGCTAATACATCATTTAAAATAAATAAATAAATAAATAAATGAAATCCCCACGGCAGGCAGCTGCTGAGAAGCCCATCAAGATGAGCTGTCTCACGGGCTCTGCTGAAGGACGATGACCCACCAGTGCGGGTCTCTGCTGGGCAGTGGGCAGTGCTACCCAGGAGCATCAGCCCCAGCCAGGGATGGAAACCCTTCAGCCTTGAGGGATGAACCATCCCTCAACTCTAGCAAGAGGCCTCACAAGATTTATGGAAATATTTCAAAATAGTCATCAAGAAGACAACTTCCAGTGGACCAAATGTGACTCAAGTCCGTCAGACTTCCACCCATTCTGGTGTCCCTCTAAAAATGCTCTAGAGCCATCAAGCTTCAAGCACCCCTCTTCTGCTGGGTACCTGAACATGGGACTCATCAGGGATGCAGAGGAGCTTTTCACGGTGTTTACACCACTGAGTTTCAGACTGCTGCTGAAAATTACCTGAAGTTTATCTAAACATTCTCCCCTTTCTAAGAGGCTGCAGAGCTTTCTTGTGATACTTATCACTGTTTTGTCAGGGAAGTGGGATTTGGGCAGTGTTACATTTCCATCGGAAGGGCAGGCAGAGAAAGAAATTCTGACCAGCTCCTAATGATTTGTGTCCTACCAGTGCTGGACTGTAAGGAAACCCAGCGCTTTGGTTTCCTGCAGATTTACTGACCTCAGGTGATGATTTCAAAATAACTTACATGCCCAAGGAACGTAACTTCTATTTACAAAAAATAAGTGAAGGAGGATCCAGGAGTCTTAACTTTGATATAGTTAGACTTGGTCTAGGTTTAAAACCCTTACTGTCTATAAGTTTCGATTAGAAAGATGTGGCTTGTAACCACATAAAAGTGAAGCTATAGCAGAGCTCTAGCATGAACTCCTTACAACGTAAGAGCACCCTCCCCATTACGGCTTACGCTTGTTCAGGGAACCTGTGCCTCCTGGACAAACTTTTATAGCAGCGTAACCAGTCCAAGCGTAGGAGAGTTTTGAACGTGCATCTATAATGATATAAATCACTCAGCAAGACCTTTATAAACAGGCAAAGTCATCAGGATCATGTTTGAAAGTGGAACTTAAAAGTTATATTCGCAGCCTCTCTAGCTGGGCAACTCAGGTGCTCTCAGGTGCATATGCACAGATTCCTGTTCACACTTTAACTTGGCACCTGAAATAAAAGGTACCAGAGTTACCCTTTGGTTCATACATCAACTACGTGCTTCTGAAAACTTGACACTACACACTGCCGGTTGCAACAACAGCTCATGCTTCTACCCCAGAGGCTCCCACGCTCGCTCTGCCGATGCTCCGGCCCAGAACATAACTGCAGACGGAAACATTTCTGAGTCATGTTTGAAGTGCTCCATCTATATCAACATCTGCCTGTTTTAAAGTCCATGTTTAAATGCTTTGGGATACAAAATCATATACTCAAATTCACTTGCTGATGAGCCTTCCACTTCCCCGAATCCCGCCTACAATAAATGCAAGCCATCAACATAACACCCTGCCATTTACCCACACTTGCATTTTACGGAAACGTTAAAAATGAAATGCCAAACAGATGTTCAACAGACCTGTTATGATAAGAAAACAAATTAGAAATAGAAGTTATGAAACTAATGTCTTCTTAAGGGACAAAATGCAATGAGCTTGAAATTTGCTGGTTAGCATAAGTAAAAATTTTGAAATTAAAAGTTTTAACTTTTTAAAAATAGGTCAGAACCACAATTTTGCTTGTGCCGCAAACAGAAACATCTGATTTCTTGGCTGACAGCAGGTGGCAGCAGGATTCCCATTGCAAAATCCAGATTTAGAATGACATCCCCTACATCATATTTGAATACTCTCATCTATGCCCTAAGGTTGTGTGATAAGTGGGCTGACAGAAACAAAACTGGGTTGAATACATCTTCATTTACACAACTGCAATCCACTTAGCTGCCAGCGTAAGTTTAAAATGCGAGAGCTGAAAACACTTGGTGTTTAACATTTATGAGTAACATCACTTATTTCCGCTATAAGCCCAGAGTTTGCATCATGCCTTCAAAACTATTTGGTGCTGTTACCTCACGGCCCTCATTGCACGTGGTCCTTAGAAACACAGGCTGGGAATCTGGCGCGGAAATAGTTTCATGAAGTATCAAGAAAACATTGGTAAGAATTTCTAGCAAATACACAAAGCTGCATTCTGTAACCTCCCCAAACAATTTCAGTTCATCCAGGGAACTGTTTGGAAAAGGGATGCGCGGGCAACAACTGATACAGAATCACGTGCTGGTCAGACTGGCTCCCATAGAAGCCTTGTTGAACTTAGAGCTGATCAGAAAAAGCAGGAAAAGAAAGATTATTGATGACACAATGTTTTGGCACCTGTCGCTAAAGGAAGCCATTTTAGCAATGGTATTCTTATTTATCATAGCAAGGTACTGGCCACACAAGACAGACATCGAGCTGCTGAGTGAGCTGACTACAGTAGGGCCGCCTGCGAAGGTCCAGCATGTGTGCCCCAAGGAGGGGTTTAATGCTACAAATTTCAAAAGCTCGAAGTCCGGACTCAGCTCTGCTCCCCCAGAAACCAACGCTACCAATTCCTCTGATGCTAGCATGGGAAGGAGCAAATGGAAGCTGAAGCGGAGAGTTTCTGACTACCCCAGCCTACCTGCAGGTATTCCAGATCAGTGCATTACGATAACCTGAAACTGCAGGTAAAGAAAAACAAGACCAAAATGCTTTAAAATATCAGGGGCAAGAGTGCTTTTCCCGTTTTTTTTTTTTTTTTCTTCTTATTTTTGTAGTTAGCTTGTTTCTGAAGCTTATCCTTCAAAGCTACTTGAAGTAGGGAGGAACTGTATGCTAATGGGAGTGAACGGGGCCGGCTGGATGGAGCAAGAGAAATTAAAATACAATAAACACAGAAAAAGAGGGTTGGCAGTCATGGCTGAGACAGCCGGTTGGGGCAGAGCTGCTGGCTGGACACAAAGGTTGTGAGACACCCTCAAGACTGACCCAAAGCCCACTGCGGCCCAGAGTAATCACAGATTTTGAA
This sequence comes from Egretta garzetta, assembly GCF_000687185.1. Classification (NCBI taxonomy): domain Eukaryota; kingdom Metazoa; phylum Chordata; class Aves; order Pelecaniformes; family Ardeidae; genus Egretta; species Egretta garzetta. The sequence goes on from NW_009260758.1 coordinate 2,769,056, forward strand.
TAAAGCCCACAAAGAACAGAAAATCCGGGGGGCAGGCGGCCAGAGGGGGACAAGCTCTCCCCACAGGGTCACTTGGGAGACTCCTCTGCCAAGGCGCTCATGAACTCAACCCTGACAGGTTCTTACATTGCTTTTCTCGCTGCAGTTTACAGAGCAAGAAGGGCACAGCCTCCTGCTCCCCCTTGCCTGCAGGAACCCTTCCTATTGCCACAGAAAAGTGGGTGCTTTCCACCCAAAACCTGGGTGCCTGCAGCCCCTGGCGTGCTGAACACGGCCGGGCGCTTTATTTGACTCCTGGCTTTTTTTCCCCCATGTGGTTCTTCCTTCCTGCCTCTCTGAAATTCAGAAACATTCCCCACGAGACAGACCTTGCTCCAGACCAACCAACACCACCTTGCCATGCCAGCAGTAGAGCTGGAACAGGAGCTTTCTAAAAGCTGGGCTGAGGCTCTACTCCCCAAGTCCAACTCTTGACACACATGCTTCTACCCCAAGCACACAAAAATCATCCAGTTACCTCAGTCTGGTCTGGCTCCAGCAGCTATGGTGAATCCCATGCTGGGAACAGCCTGGCTGCTCTGGTTTGATTTTTGGCAGGTTTTAGTCTAATGGGTGAACGGCAGCAAGTTTAGCTCAAGGAGTCTCCTTTCCTGCCCCCGCTGAGCCTCGCCTAGCTCCACTGGCAACCCAGCTCAAACCTGTCTTACACAAGGAAGGAGACAGATCCCAAGATGCAGAGGCTGCTCCCCCAAATCCTACTGCTGTCAACTTTTACAAGAAACTTTGACAGAAAATATTTGAAATTACTTAATCCCATGAAGAATAGATTTTTTTAAAAAGTATTTGTTTGTAGGCTTAAATAAAAGAAAAAATCCACCAACATGAGAGACAATTCTCTCCTCTGCCCCCCTGTCATCCTGCTTTTAAAGGATGAGATACAAGTCATTCATATTACAGTGACTTCGCAATTCATTTACACAGTTTTACTGCTTTGGACAAAACACAGCCAAGTTCCAAGCCTGATGAAATATTGTTATCCACATAATTCATTTTGTGCAGCTTCAGCAAGGTATTTGGATTTGTGGCTGTTCCCATTTGAGGTTGAAATTGAATTGAAAATTCATGTGTAAGCCACGTGGATGAGGCAAGTCTGAGTAGCAGGGAAGTGGCAATTAAATTCACCTTTCGGTCCGAAATAAAAGCCTGATGCAAAGGCCTCGAAAAAAGTCCCCATTATCACATCCATTGAAGACAACAGAAATAACTCAAGCCAGAGGTGAATACAAGCTTATTTCAAGACACGATAATAAAATTTCAATCTATTTTATTAACAGCATGAATGTTGATTGCTGTACATAGTAATGGGGTATAGCATAGCAACTTCTGGTTTTTCTTTTGATAACATGTACTTATTAAGGATGTTATTGATTAAAGGTAAATTAGCAACTTGCTGATTAACTCATCCCTCATCTTTACACTTCTATCACAGCAAAGACCGTGTAAGCAATTTAGGGATTTAGATATTGCTATGAAGTTGTATCAAACTGACAACAAGACGCACTCTCTTGGAGAAACAGATATGAGGCACCTAGGGGAATAGCATTCGTATTGTGTAACGTTTGCCATTGTATTCTTTTTCATGGGCAACGCTTTTGGGGAAACTTATTTTTATCAAGCCAGTATGAAAAATCACCATGTACAAACAGAAACTGCTTTTCTAGCGACGTGAGTTTTACAGCGCTGGCGTTCCAGTTTGCTCAGCAATCCCTACAGTTTTGATGCCTCTCTCAACCTTCTCAGCACACGCAATACAGCTACTCTCCGCTCCCCCGTAAGGCTTCTAGTGACTCCAGCTTCCAGCTCATTCTGGACCATACCCTGATGCGGAGCATCCCATGACTTCTTGCCCCATGGGCACCCTGCCATGTGAGCGTACAGAGAGGCAGGACAAAAATATAACCCTTAAAAGAAGTTTTGAAACTCCATCTTTCAAAAAGCCATTTACTTCACAGACCTATGAGTATTATTACCAACCCACTAAACAACTGCCTCTGAAAGAATATTAAATATTTATCTCGCACCAATTGTCCAAACTGTTCATGTACAAAAGGCGCAGAAGAGCATCCTCCACACAGGCAGATGATTTGGCTTTACCACCTAATCCTCCCACAGTCCTGCCTCCACGAGATGCAAACCCAGGCCACGGCTCTGCGACCACATACCCACAGGCACATTCACAAGAGGCTGGGACTCTCGAGGGAAAAGACCGCGTGTTAACTGAAAAGATCTGCCTGTCTTTAATGAGAAATTTGGGGGAAAGAAAATCAAAATTATGACAATAATTTCACACAATGCTCCTTTCACTTCTATGCTAGATTGTAACCTACAACCTCCTGTAGTATTATCTCCTTAATTCAATATTTCTGACCCTTCAAACAAGTTTTCTTTCAGCTTATTACTAAAAAGATACCAGGAAGAGCTGATAAAAAGATACCCAGGTGGCTGCTGGGTCTTATTGTTCCTGAACAGCTTCACCAGTTACAGCCCTCACAAAACTCATGAAGAAAACCATCCACCTTCTTGACTTGATGGTCGTGGTTGGAAATAGCCACTTAGCAATAAGCAGGGGTTTCTCTTGCTAACACCTGGCTAAAATAGCAGTATGGAGAGGGCCAGGCTGAGGCTACATGGGGAGCATAATGAAAGGTCATTTGTAAGAAAACTGTGGTTTCCTGCTTTGCTGTTGCCAAGATCTTTCAAGTTTCTGTATGTACTTGGTCCTCAAAAAAGTCTACGGCAGCTTGCCCGTAAGGAGGAGCCAGATGAAGGGATGCAAAATGTCTTTACAGAGTTAATTCATTCCCCTTTCAGTGCAATTTTAATACACTAACAATCCATTTACATGTTTTTAATATACGTCTGGAGTGCCCTTACAGAGACGACAAGGAAGCCCTCAGCTGAAGCAGGAAGCTACAAAATCAATTAAACCAGGCAAAGTGCCTCTGGTGCTGCCTGCGCGGGAGGTGGGGCTGGGGAAGCCGCAGCTGCAGCTTCTCCTGATGTCTCGGCGTGCATCGCTGACTCCCCACAGTTTTGCGAGTCCAAAGAAGTTGGCAAACTGTTTCCTCTCCACAGCCCTCCCTGGTAATCCCTTCTCAGCACAAACACTACCAGAGATGACCCTCCAGGGCCCAGAAATGTTAAGTACGTCCTAGAGACATTGGCAGATGCGACAGCTCATGAGGTTTTAGACAAGACCTACGTTCTGTGGGTAAACAAAATAAAGGAAGGAAATGTTATTTAGTTTCCAGTTTACAGGGAAGGAGGGAATAGAAATAGGCTGGAAAAGCGTTGCCTGATTTCTGGAACTGGGGTGTTAAGATTTTCCCAGGCAGAACCGGACACAGAACGTTGCTCCCAGGGAGCTGCAGAAGCAAACGACGTGCTGATGTACCATCTGAAACCACGGGGCACGTGCCTCCTCCTTGGCACAGACCTCAGAACAGACTGGAGGCTGGGATAACGTTCCTAACTCCATCCCAAGGAGCAACCTTACACCTCCTCCACCACCGGAATCAACAGACAAACTGCAAAATGCAAAGCTTATTCCTTTCCTTCCTATGTGCCGTTTCAAAGACAACGTAGCAGACTTTCTATCGGATAAAGGACGTCGCTAATGAAAATACCAAAGTCCATCCACTCCTTCTGGAACTCACTATTCCATGCACTCCTTTCACCTTTTAAAGCACACTTTGAGCACACTCGAAACTGGCTGGAAATAATTAAAAAACCAGAAGAACACCCTGTGAGCTGTTCTACATAAAAATGTGAGTCAAACGGGCAAATCATATTTAAAGTTACGCATCTATTCCAGAAGAGTTATTTCACCCACATTTCAGAGCTAACTATCTGTAGCAATACTGAGTAAGAAAGTACCTAGAGAAACAATTCAGAATATAACTAAGATATGAACCTTGAAAATATCATATCAGATTAGGCTTGGTTGAATGAGAAAGACGATTTGGAGATCAGGTTTCTAAAAAAATTTCAATACCTTGGCTATAACGAAGGCTTGATTTGTTCTCAGGATTCATTTAGCCATAAAGGATATCCCACAGCGGGATAGAGCCGGTGAAATGACCATGACCGTCCCCCCATGAGCATTTTGAAAGAAACAGAGGAAGGATGAAGCACGTTGGGGACTGGAGCCATCGTATTCAGGGTTATTCTAACCTCCACTCGGGATAGTTCTGGAAGCCTAAAAATAACTTAAAATCACATTTCCTGCCTCCCTGATTCCTGGGCTATTCTTCTGAGATGCACCTACAGGTCAGAAATTGCATTTCTCACCAATTGACCCGGGAACTGCCCGACAGCCAGGCTGACGTGCCATCTGAAAATAAAAACACTTCAAAGTCAGCTTCTCTGGTGTAAGATGCACAAATCCGAGGATTAGGCTGCAGGGCTATAGCAGGAGTCAGATGAACAAAAAATTATACTTAAAGAACTGTAGAACAGGGCAACCAAAAACTTCCTGGCAGAGTATTTTCTGTGTTGGGTAATTCTGACTAACCAAAACAGAAGTACCATAGAAACATGTCAGAATTTACATCTTGTTTAAAAACTGCAAAGAGATGTTTACCAGTATCAGAATGCAACATTTCAACACATCTGAAACAGAATGCTGCAGTTTTCAAATCTGAAAATGTATTATCGAGATTTTACAATACCAACTAAAAAGGCAACATCGTGAAAAACGTTACAGGCTCACGCACCTTCAGTGGGCAGAAATAAAGCTAGATTTTGAAGATACTTTGTTTTTCAGGAGGCATACAGGGTCATTGTATGGGAAAATCATGAAAAATTATAGCTTTTTCCAAATTCCGGGAATTCTCATTTCCATCCAGCACTTCTCAGGTACATGTGGGAACGCAAACATACATCGGAAGTAGATGCCACGAGTAAGAATACAGTAAGTTGCTACCATTGCTTCTTCTGACCTGACTTACGTTGAAAGCCTTGAGCAAGCAAAGCGTTTTTTGCATGCATGTAACTAACACGCAGAATCGTTGTGCACTACTAAACGGTTTGCACACCTTCAAACGATTGCCTGGCTGGAACCTAAATTCAGTTTGCTTTACAAAACCAACTGTAGCCATTCCAATATAGTCTTTGCTACAGCTACAAATACCACTTTGAAAGAAACCCTGCTGGAAATGTAGTAATCAAATCACAGGCAGCCCAGATTGCGTGCCTGGACAGACTGCAGAAAACCCCGCTAAAAGGTCTGACCGCACGAGTATGTGTCTTAACAGCCGCGTAACGCCCAGCTGGGAAGACAAGGTGTCGCTTGGACCTCTCAGCCTCATGCAGTTCATGAAATGACGTACACGGTTATGCTACTGAGAAAGGTGCACTCACCAGCAGAGTTCATTTAACGCCTTGCACACCCCATTCAGGCTGTTTAGCAAAGGGAACTCAACACCAGCTCCTTAACCCTGAAACTCCCGTCTCATTTGCTTCTCCTTTGTATGCAACAGGGCTCATACCTGCTCCCCTTCGTCCTCCTACAGCGGGACGGAAGCAGCAGAAGCACAAGGGTTCAACCCCAGCAGGTAGGATATTTCCAGATTCTCTGACATTCAGGTCTCCGAACGAGGAAGATAAAGGATGAGTATCGAATGGTGCCATAAACACAACACATCGAACGAAAGAGGATGAAACAGTGTATGCTGAAGTTAAAGGCTCTATCGTACACGGGAACAGAGTTACAGTTGCACAGAGTAAACCAAAGAGCAGATATAAGCATCAGGTTTTTCTGCTCCAAAAAGGACTGAAATCCTTGCACTAAAGGAACTTGCATAATTTGGAGTTACATCCACATCTCTATCTATTTTTACCTTAAAAGTATGGGCTTGTTCACAGTAAGGAACTTTCTGCAAAATTTTCCTTTTGTTGCTTTAACTTGACAATACACAATGATTCCTCTCGCCTGCTCAACACACACAGTTAGATAACGCGTTATTACAGACCCTGGTTTGCAGCTTCTTTCCCTTTCTTTTATTACAAGCATCTGAATTCCAAACACTGAAGTGTTTTGCTTTTGAGATTAACTATGTACCTGAATGATGCCTGTTCAGTAGTGAAATTTCAGCTTTTCATCCCAACAACCCTCTGGTAATATAAATCCCATAACATCATTTTGAGGCAAGTTAATTGCAGACTTGAATTTAAAATGCCTACTTCATGTTCTTATCTTTTGAGTCAATAATTCCTTCGGACTGCAGATAATCTTGTCACTTAGCTAGGCTGGTGGATAGATACATGACGGAGCCCACATTTTCTGTAAACCTTTTGCCTTTCACTGGGAGTGATTTAATGCTTGAATATTCGTGTTAATTTGCACATTCTGACCTGCAGCGATAGAGATATTTGATCACTCCAGCAGTAGCTGCTTATGTAAAGAATATTTTTTGCTCTGGTTTAACATATGCTAATAACGACGTCTATGCCAGCAGTTCCCCAAGAATTTTTAAGAAAAAGTCAGATTCATCATCGTCTTTTCCACAACTGGGGTATGCAGAGATAGATACAGGACTTTTTGAACAATATTTACACTCAAACCAGGCCTCTAGGCTCAGGAATGTATTTTTTAATTTTAATTCTCTCCACAAAGCACGCTGAATTTTGCAACAGGAGAAAGAAGATGTTGACACAGTGCATCTCCCATTTTTAAGGACTTGGAAATGTCAATCTGTACTACTGCGAGTCTGTGGGGGGAAAACTCGCTAGTTTTCTCCATGACTGTTCACATTATTAACTGCCATGAGAAAGCAAAAATCCTTAAAATATTGTGAAAACTATGCATGGTAGAGCCAAAAGGAGGAGCAATTGAAATGAGCATTCATTACAAACATAAGACGACATCAGTGTACAAAACCCTCAAGAGGTCTGGGGACAAGAAGTCCCAATTCCACAGCGGTACACGTTGCCTCTCCTTTTTCTCAGGGCTTTTGCTCTTATATGCAGTTGGTATTTATTCTGGGAAATACTGTTTTTAGAAAATAATAAGCATTTTTTTTAAACCTTGTATGCAACACTTCCAGCTTCTCTCCAGTCCTTAGCATACATCTACGTAATATATAGGCCCCCAAAAAATCTTTAGTTGGCATGTATAGAAAGGAATTAGACAACAGGAATATTCTCTTTTTCTGTAACTCACAACATCTGGGCACTCTACCAAGTGATGGAGGAAAAGCTAAATACTCCCCAGAGAAATCTGGAGGTTGATGCAGACTCAAGTTAACATGGAAGGCAATCAGAGTCAATAAGTAGCAAAGCTTTCTTGAAGGCTGCCAAGAAAATAGGTAGGCAATTTATATATCTTTTTCTTTTTTATAGATATATATATATAAAGAAGATAATGAAGCTTAGGCAATGCAGCCAGAACACAAACAATAATATATCAAAAAGTGACAGAAAGGAAGATAAAAGTACCAACACTATGTCGTGGTTAAGGACCTTACTTACCCCTGCCACAACGACACACTAAAGACTCCTCTGGAAGACCTCGCTTTGCCTCCAAACTAGAGATTGCCCTAGATGATCCCATCTGCAAATGTGTGTGCAGGTGCGGAGAGGGAAGACAAATTGAACTGTGCTACCAGCGTCACTGTCTTCTTACCAAGAGTGGTCTCAAAACCAGCAGATTTCACAAGAAAATTCCATCACACCTTGGACAATTCAACACAGAAATTGTCTATCAGGACCCCTTTCATTGCTACAACCTGCCTTAAATGTTTCATATGCAACAACAACATGTTCTATTTACAACTCTAAATGATATCACTATATGCAATATACTAATTCCTTTTCTTCCTCGCAAAACAGTTTAACTATATAGCGTCGCAGAAATGCGTTTGCCAGTAGGTAAACACAAGTTTATCTTTGAAACCAACCTGTAATTTTAGGGACGCAAAGAGAAAGGATTAATTTTAGCACATTAACTGATGGGCGCAGAGTTTTTGTCACTAAAATGAATTGGGTTTATACTATTTCTCCATCCTAATTATAAACTGCCAAGAGACTGAAGTGAATTATAGTGCTATGATCAACTGCGTTGACCTTTTTGCCTTTTCAGCACTTCTGTTAAGTCAGTTAACCAGGAGATCAAAATTAGAATGAAGACTGACACTGGAGTAAACACCAGGAAAGCAATGAAAATGGTGGGAAATTACCATTCTCCCTCCTCTTCGCAGCATTAAGAGCAGAGTCGTATTCTCAGCTGAAACCTTAGTCTGCTAAATTAGGTAGAGGTTTGGAAAAGAATGTTCTGATTGTTAATCATGAAATGTGCTGTAATCTTCTGCAAGGCAGCTCTAACCTCCTCAATCAGCAGCCTTTTCTTACTTAATTACATGATTTTAAGTACCGCTAAGGAGGTGCTGTCAGATTTACATTGGAGTTCTCTTAGACATTACCACTGTAGCCATGGTGATGATATATAGAAATGGACAAAATGCCAGAGACCGGAGAAAATGTCAGAGTTATAGTACACCCACACTTGCTCCTTGCCTAGGATTTACTCGGCATTTTTCACTTAGCTCAAAAGATTATCTTACCCAGTATATTAATATAGCAAAACAACAAGATTAATAATACGTGTGTAATCTTATTGCTAAACACATACACCAGGGAAATTCTCGCTTCTAAGCGTAACTCATAACCGGTTGGGAGACCGAGGACCCAGGATGCGCGTGAGAAAAGGGCAGGAGCATCTGCAGGACATGGGGTGAGACCGGGCACAGTCGGCGTAGCCCTCTCTCCGCAAACACAGCAAGCCAGCAGAAACAGCTTTGCTTTGCAGAAACAAATCACTCCCATGCTGGCAGTTGGCTCTTCTGGCCTGGGAGCCAGGTCCCATTATTCTGAGCCCTGAAAGCTGCCTTCAGGCTACTGATTATTCCATCCTCAGATGCAGAAAGTTATTATTACCTGCATATTTATAACCAGGGGAAGGAAAATTAGTGGCAGTGGGGAAAGCAAATTATAAATATTTGTTAATTTAGCAAGCTCTCGCCAAACCCTCATTTTCTCCAAATATTCTGACTAGCAGCACCTGTTTTACAAGACCCTTGCTATGGGTGAGCGGTACACTTTGATACCATTAAACTCATTGTCATCTACACAAATTCTGAACAGAAAGGCGACAGCATCCCGCTCCATACTCATCCCCGCAGGGGGTCGCTCAGCTCAGCTCTTCACGGCTTTGGGGAACCCCCTGACTGTCATTTAGCCAGGTTCCCCTCCAGAGAAGCTTCCTCCATTTAGGCCAAAGCAAACACTCGTTTTTAAGATGAGGCTACATGACAGCAACGGGCTCGTCATTTACAGTTGCTAGCTAAGGTAAGAGTTGAATTGCCTCGATTAGCTCCATAGTTAGTGTAAACGTTCTCCAAAGACAAGGAGGTTCTTAATTCACACCAGCTGTAGATCTCAGCTTCAGCTACTGGAATTACCCAAGTTGAATAAATGGATGATTAACTACCACCTTGGGTTTATTTCCCTTTTATTACTAGTTCCCACAAAGTCTGACTTCCATTTCTGTACCATGTGGAGAGTTCACACATGTAAAAGGACGGCTTGTGCTCCGATAGCATCTGAGAGCTCCAGGATGGGGAGAGGGCTTTGCAGCAGGAGGCTCAATGTGAACTGTGTGCTCCCTATTACAGGGATACGGTTATGAGCACATCATTCCTCAGCGTACACGGATATAGCTGAAATTCTTATCTTTATAGAGTAAGGAGGTCAGCATTTACTACTGCATGCACAGGCAGCACACAGGACTACAGGCGTAGTTCACCTGTTCATAATTTTTATAGTCTGCAATACATTCCAGATTGAAACATTGCCATCTTTACAGAGGTCATGTGGACAATGTTTCTTATGCTGTTCCAAATAGATTTTTGTTGTGTTTTCTTTCCCCATTTTGCAACGAACAAAAGGTACAGAACACCCCAAGGAAACATGAAACTGGAGGCAATCAGTTCTCAGATTCAAGGGGTAACAACTCTTTTGTGTTCTCAGAAAAAAAAATTAGAGGATATAAATCAAGAACAGAGCTAGGAATTAGAAAAGGCCACATCAGCTAGAAAAAGAGATCCTACGAGCAGTGTAGGAGCGGTTACCAAGGCAAAGCAGTTGTAGATAATAATGTCCTATCCATCTACATTTATCACTGTACAGAGGTGTTCCGGAACGGAAAGTAACTACCTGTGCTCAGGCTAGAGAGTTCACAGTACATAATATGCGACGCATCCACATAATGGACCTCATGGGAACCGGGGCTGAAATCCCATTTCCTGGCGGGGGCATGGCTGTTGGTCCTGACGTCTCTTTCCTTCATCCTGCTGATCGCTGATAAGCATTTGCTTATTACAACTATCTTGTCAGTCACAAAGGCCATCACTGTGAGTTAATAATGTACCATTCTGCTGGATCAATATCTTTACAGATTCTCCTGTCCCTGATACAGAAAAGTTATTAGAAAGGTTAGACTGCTTGAGCTCAATTCATTCATTTTGTAATGCAGGTGGCTTCCGCGGGCTCACTCCAGGGACAATCTAGTCTGTCGTGAATAGACACAATGAGAAACAGCTTGAGAATATGATCATGGCACAAATGAAAGAGGAGAGTGGCTTTTTTTTCCTCTGGGTATAAGATTAACAATTAAATCAAAGCAACAATTACAAAGGTAACTGTTAACTTCCAGCAAGCTTTATGCACAAACTCAATTTTCATTACAAAGTACTGTTTATATGAGGGAGTCATGGCTACGGTCTTGCTTTTGGCCGCCCACGATCTAGCAGAGCTGCTGTGACCACCTAAGATGCTTCAGCTAACACACCTGATTTATCGGGAAACAGTAAAGCGTTCTTTGTAGAAAGTCTTGAGTTTGGCATTTATTCCTACATCAAGTCACAAATAAGGGCATGCTAATTATTATTCATCCATATAATTCAGATATTTATTTCTCCTAATGTGTCTTGGTTGGTAATGGTGGACGGATGAAACCCCTGCTCACAACCTTCCTCTAGTTGAACAGCCAGCCATCGTCTTTTATGTGGCGTGATGCTATGGGGATCAGAAAGACAGCAACATTGCTTTTCTTGTAAGAAAGTATTATATAAGAAAAGTGAAATAGCATTAACATATATTATACACTTCCTCAAATATTTACCAATAGTATGGCAAATGCCCAGTCGCTGTCTCCAGTGTGGTGCTGGGTTTAAAGACCCATCTCCGCAGCATTATCCCCTGCTCCGTTTATCTGCTATTGACATGACAGGATTTCATTAAGGGCGGCCAAGAGGTATTAAGGATCTCCAGAGGGTTTGCTGCTTCCTGCCTAGGGCTGCTGCGCTCTTTTCTTCTACCAAGTCATTACTGCATATCATTGCCTAGCCCACAATCGTCTTCTAGCAACTACAACGCACCATTGTATTGGGCTGACATGTGGCCCTCTGAAATTTGAGAGCATCGCTAGGTTTTTGAAATTAGGAGCAATTCCCCTGAAATATAAGCAGCATTGCTGGCGAATAAAAAGGTTGAAGAGTCACCACAATACAGGATTTTGCCAGGACATCTCAAAACCGACTGAATCCATCTCCAGTTAAATTCCTCAGTTACTAGATCCCTGCATTAAATTTTGCAGAACTAAACACCTTGTCTTTACAACTGAAGAAATCCTAATTAGATGTTCCAGGTAAGATCAGAAATAAAAGGTCACTGAGAAACAAAAAATAAAGCTCACTTCTTTGCTTTTCTGTCATGTATTAAAACATCATTAAAAATGTATTTATAATTTGATGGTTTTAATCTTATTACAGCATTAAGACTTCCAAACTTCATCTTTGCTACTTTTCCTAGAGGACTTGTCGGAAGACTAGAGATCTTTTTACAAGTGATTTTTTTCATCCTTTTAATAAATAGAGGAGAAATTGCTGAATCTTTCAGAAAGAACAAATGCTTATTTATCCAAATCAGCTATTTAGAAAAGCATGAAATATCTTTTCCTCTCTCATCTCTTTAGGATTAAGATCCATTTGTGATCACAATACTATAACATCTGTCCTCTAGGCAAAGAAAAGAAAAGACATGATTTCTCTGGACAAAATGGTAATTTTTAATTTTTTTTAAAGTCAAGTTATTTTATATATATTGAGAAGAAAAACGGGCATAAATTCTTTTTTTTTTTTGCAAAGCACATCATCGAGGTTAGTAAGATGTTACCTTCTGATTTCTTCTGGTTTACATACTTACAGTGAAAATATTCCTTAATTTCTTGATAGTTCTACCTATTGAAATCATAGTCTGATGACAAAAATAGAACTCAAACTTCTATGAGTGGGGAGGGGAACTGGGAAAATGTTTTCATGTTTTAAATCAGACTCAAATTAAAACCTGGAAGATAAACAGCATCCCCATTCCAGAAATCTGCAGCAGTGGTGATAGATTCTCTCCTATTCTAGAAAATTGCAACACATTAAAAAGCAAGACCAATAAAATGAACTCTTTAAAATTTTGTTTTAAATAAATTAACTTTGCAGTGTTTTTAGAGCATAGTTATCAACAGTAGCCCAGCATTCACAACACCGCAGGAAAGATGCTTCTGAAGGAAAGGGTTTGAAACATCCTCGAATTTAAATATCAGAAGACCCCAGTAATAAAGCCGCAACTGCTGCTGTAAAGTGGAAAATATTAGAAGACTTATGTTTAACCATCTATAAATTTAAAATAAAACCAGGACTGATGATCTATCAGCCACCAGTCTACATAGTCCAGGTTAGATGTATTTCTAATGAGCTCATTTTGTCAGCAAGAACAGAACAGAAATGACAGTCCATTCGAAGAATTCCCCAACTAAATTACAGCCTTCCAGTGCTTCATATGCAATAGGCCACAATACGTTAACAATGTGGGATCAATATTCTGTTAAATGATCTTGTTTAAGAGATTATAATGCAAGATCCACTCTAAGTGCTCTGTTACCTTCTTCTGCTTCTGGAAACCAATCCCTACTAGATAGGCACCGAACCAACATAAAACAGACTGCCTGTGGAGAGAGATTTTAATAACTAATGCGAAGGACTGGTGAAAAATAATCTGTAACAAACACAGACCGATGCAATGCCCATTAAGTTAATAGAAATCTGAGTTCCTGCAACCACACTGATCTATACGGCAGGTCTATGCCGAATGGTTTCGCTTTTCTCCTGCCATCTCCTCTTGTTGCATCTCTCTGATAATTCATCAGGCCTCTTCAGTTCTCAACCCTTTTCGTTATGCTGAAGTTTTGTTTAGCAGGAATACGAAAGCAGTTTTAAAGGCAGCCACGTGAAACGTTTATTTTAAAAAAAAAAAACAAGCACCACCACCACAGGTCCATGCCATGAGAAAGCTTTGTGGGGAATCTTGGCATAAGTCATGTTTGGCACATTGTTAACTTAACACGATCAACACTCAACACAGTGCACATTAGCTGTTCTTCCTAGGAAAAAGATGGAGGAACTTCATTCATGCCAACAAGAGGGCACTCAAACCCAAAATTCACTGCTGATCTCTCACAAACCTTGGCAAGAGCTCCTGACACTACTCATGCCCATCTTACCGAATGCTGTCCCCCATTCTCTGCAGGCCATCAATGTAATAAAAACTCAGTGCAAAAGGGCATACACAACACCTTCCCCTGCACCCCCAGCAGCACAGATCACACCATAATCTCCAATGCTATCTACACTATGAAGACTGTAATGTGCCACTGCAAAAAAGGTGATGCTTTTACTCTGCCCTTTGCACCAGCAGAGATTTGGGTAAGTGGAAAACGGGTAATACTTGGAGCTTCTGCAGGAATATGCTTATGGGTTTACAGCACAGGAGAAACAAAACCACTTTTTATATGATGCAGAAGGCCACAAAGTTTACAGAGGTCTTCTCGCCTAGGAGACTTCATTCACACCTCATCCTGCTCAGTCGATGCTCCCGCATCCAGAAGCTCTCTGATGCCATGGGAGAGCAGTGCTCCATTGCTCTCTCTTCCCTACACCTTCACCTGAGCGACGCAAACATTCTGCATTTCAGACATAATTACCGTGGCCACCAGACAGCAGGTAGCCCACAGGACCTTACACCCACACACATGCACAGGCCAGTACTTAACCTGGACACAGACAGTTTTTCTGGTTTGGGGTATATACTTCTTGTTTTAAAGACTGTAAATAACCTCACAGCTAATTCAGGAATTGCCAAATAGGAAAATGTCTGCTTACCCATGAAAAATGGGAGTAATTTGCCAGCACCATCATTCATTCCCATGGTGGAAAGAGCATATTCTTTGGGAGGCAATAAAAATCCCACCAAAACCACTATCTCAGCATCTTTGCTCAGAGATTGTCAATTTATGAGCAATAAAGTGTCGTCCATACTTTAGTAAGTGGTTTTAGGTCCACTCACACTAGACTGCAAGCTTCTGCGGCCAAGAGTGATCATTTTGCTGTCTGTACAACATTGAGAACAGAGAGATTCTCCCGTGTCAGCCCGCTTGGTCAACTCAGATTGATTACACAGAAGGAAAGAGCAGCGAATAACTGCTGCCAAACGTTAAACCCCATTTTGTAATTTGCTTGTTTTCATAAAAGACTTTTATGCACTTTCAAGGATACTCTTATGTGCTTTCAAGGATGTTCACGTGAGCATGAACAAATGTAGAGCTGGAAGCTCAATGCATGCAAAGTCTTTCCACCCTAATAGGTGCGGTGCCCATTCGCATAGCATACGGCAGTGCAACATCTCAGCCAGGCACGGGGCATATTCATCAAGTGAGACTCCTAAAAGAGAATATCTTCTGTATAAATCAAGTGCGTGTTCATGCAAAAAGGTCAAGACATTAAGGGAAAAGGAAAACAAAAAACCCAAGAAAAAAGCTTCCTCCCCATGCATAAAGTTTGAAACAACCAATCCAGCCCAGCAAGTCTAGCTTTCCCTGCTTTATGAGTTTCAGCTTTCCTCCCATGTTCAGAATGGAAGCTCTACCATGAGACTTGTGATCTGTGAACATGAGTTAACACAATGCTCCAGCTGGGGGAAGGAAACAAATCAGTTTAGCATTTTTATATTTTTAAATCTCTTGCCTGCTGGTGCTCTCTTCCCTCTCTGCTCATTTCATATTAAAGCTTTATTGTTGTTCAGCTCCTGATTTGTTAATATTACAGTAATTACAAAAAAGGAAAAAATAGCATGCAATTTAGGCGGCTAATCACACAGCCTGAATGTCAACTTGTAATACCTGTACAAAGGCAGTTTGTGGCTGATCCGGAGACAGCTGACGTTAATGGAAACGGTGCGAGTGTAAGTCAAGCCCACGGTGAGCAACCAGAATCCCTATAACTGAATGTTTATCACGTGAATATGGGCATCAAACACGTTAATGGGCAATTTTAGTCACTTACCCAGCAACAAAGAGTGAAGTTCAACTACAAAATTGTTTACTTCTCCCCTTGCCAAGTCACACGACGATCAGCTAAGGAGCCAATTTCTTTGCTGGTGCATATGCAACCCCTTCTGACAGTTTTCAAAGCTGTGGTTGAATTTACACCAGCAGGGAGTTGGAATTTATCTCAGTTTTAAGTGGGTTGGGCAGATGTGCATCCCCACATCTGATCAGAATTGAGCATCTGCTGTATATGCATGAGACAAAAAGACACTACCTTAAACAGACGGGACATCCACCGCTGGAATGCACCACAGCACAAAACCCACTGGCTGCATGAACTACTTGGCCTTGCACAAGCTTTAATACATAAACAATTTTAGGCCTAGTATCCTGCAAATGTTAACGTTTAAATTAGATTATTTTACTTCTGTTTCCTGTGATCTTGACTGGGCAGCAGATGTTTAGGAAGACACCAGCAACGGCATACAAATAAAAGACTATACCCAAGAAACCATCTGCTACCGTACAGGGATAAGGAGAACATTCTTGAGATTGAGACACTAGGTCAAAACCTCTGTCTGGGTTTGATAACCACCCCCAGCACAGGTTATAATCCAATCTTGTACCAGTATTCAAGAAGTTACAAGACAATCAAGGCACATCGTTAAAGGCAGAGCTGCACTGGTTTGTACAATCTGGAGTTCACTCTGTAGGTGCCAAGTCCAGATCTGGAAGACGGAGAAGGAACATCATAGCTGAGAAACCTTCAAGCTGTTTCAAGGATCTGAATTTATTTGCCCAGGTCCACTCATGGAGCTCATGGGTGGACCTAAATCAGGGCTTGTTGGGACTACAGTATTGTGAAATTAGCTGAGAAACCTACACAGTGCCCCACTATATGGCTTAAGCACAGCCTTATTCTCTTTATGCATCAGCTCTCCTACCCCTGAGATGGGGACCATCATGTCCTAGCTTTTCATCTGTTGTCCCCTCTGCCCATTTAGATGGTATTTTCTCTGGGACAGGACAGTAACTTGGGTTTGTAGAACACCCAGGACAGTGACATGGAGGGTGTGACAACACAAATATACTATAGCTAAATAGAAAACAAAATGTACCTTAAAGTCCCATAGGCTGATTATAGCTTATTCATAAGCCTTTACTTGTCCTGTTTGTTAAAAATAAAGAGCCAGAGGCTCTTATTAAAACTGCAGAAAGAAAGTGCAAGTATAGGTGAAAATCCAATACATCTTCTAATTGCCCTGCTATTTAGTTTTTAGTAAATAGATGCAATGATCTTTCTTTCATCATCTGTTGATTGATAGTAGCCAAAGCAGAGGTGATTTGGTTTGTAAATATTGCTGGCAGAACTGACAGAGCTACACAGATAACGAGCATTGCATTGAAGCAAAGCAGGTCATTCTTTCCTTTAAGAATGATCAAGAATTTTGAGCCATTTAAATGAACAGTTGATGAACCGAAAGCCTGCACAGAAGCAAACTGCTTCAGAGATTTTCTGTACAAGTTTTATATTACTGGAGCTAATCACCGAAGCACCAAAAGCACTGCGGAGGCTGTTGGATTTAGAAACATCTGCAAGCAAAACTGGCAGGCTATCTGGTGAGATACACTGCAAAACTTGAAGTGGTTCAGTCCATTTGGAATTTCATTACCAGGTGTAGAAATATTAAAGATATTAAAAGCTGTTTTAAAAGATCTATACTTGCTGGATACTCCCAAATAATGTTTCTATTAATAAAAACTTCTGATATTGTATACTCAAGAAAACTGTAAAAGTCTTTTAGAACCTGCAGAGGGAAGTAGCACAGACCTGAAGCAGAAAGTCTCTTTTAGCCCAAAGACACTCTTCAGAAAAAAAAATCACAGTAAGCAAAAGTATAAAGAAGGACCTACATTTAGAGAACAGAGTGTGCAGCTCCCCTCCTTCTTTAAAGGAAAGAAGTTATTCTCACTTTTGCTCCCTTGGGGCTTTTTTTTTTTTCTTTATTTTTTTAAATTAACTACTTGCACATCGTTCTCCAGCCTCCTCTGGTTCCTGGGCAGCAACAGTGAGCAGTAACGTGGTGCGGGTAACACTATACTTTGTTCTTCTGTTTGCCTCAGATTTACTTCATTTCCTATTTTCTTACAGCTGCAGGCATCTTTGGAAGACCTTGGAGGCAAGAAGCTGCCTACAGACAGGATAGGTTGGGTAGTGCCAAGCCAGAGATGCTACCGTCTCCAGCAAAAGAAGAGGCAAACACAACTCCAAGCCATTGATCAAAGATATTAATTGCTCGCTCAAAAGTCTTCTCATTAGGCGCAAACTACCACACACTTTTCAAATGCAAGGTTCTCCCATCCGCTTCCACGCACATAAACACGCTAATACACACCAGGTTGCTGAGTTGTGAATTTTTTTAAGGGGTTAGTGGGAAGAGGTAAGACATTAAATTGCAAATTTCAGTAGCAGCTATATCTCATTCAACGTAGCAACTAGACATCCCAAATTCAAGCTAAGGACTTGCACGTACACATTAGGAATATGTTTGAATTCCCATTGGTTTCAGGGGCATATTGCAGTATGTGGAGCTGATGGATACCTGAAGTTCACCTGGATTCTGTATTTACACAATCCCTGTGCAAAGTCCGTCCCTTCATTCACACACACAGGACACCGCTGTAGAGAAGCGGATCACCTTTCACTTGGCAAAGACGCATCTCGCAGGGAAAAGAATTTCTACCAGCTCCATAGGCCACTAACAACATAAATAATTTGATATATCTGTTCAATCTAACGCGGGGGACTGTTTCACACCACCGCTTCAAGCCACCCACGCAACCGCTTTACAACTTCCCCTCTCATTCATGCAAAAAGCAGCCCTTAACAGCCTTTCATTGAATCAGGGGTCTTGTGCTCTTCGCTGTGGTTTTTTTTTTTTTCCTTTGTGTTTCTAAGCAATTCCTTGTTGTCGATCGGTATGTTTGTTCTTCAGCTAAACTTAACTTTCTCATGCCTGGTTCAGTCTTTTTTTGATCTGTCAGCATGATTTCCATAGGCCACTATGGCATCTCCCTTCCACCGCTTTCCACTCATTTGCATTTCAGCTGCCTTTACCGTTTGCACCGTTGCCTTCCTGACACACCGAGCTCCCCTCGCTGCTTCTATCTATTGTACACAATTTCTACAAAGGACACAACACGGGGCCAGTGTTTGCATTAGCCTAGAAAGCAATTCCTTCTGCACCCGTAGCCTTCACATCCAGACAGCAAGTAATCTACAGCTTTCTAAAACCCCGAGACAGATATCAAAACCTTAGCTTAAAAAAAAAAAACCTTCCAGCAGGGATGGAAAGGGAAGAAGGAGAGGTATATTTTAAAAATGCCCAAAATGCTGCAATCTTAATGGTCACACAGGGATGATTTAACTTCCATTTTCTCACCAATCCCAGTGAACATATTTTGAATATAGGACAGATGCACAAAAGGCAACTCCCACTGTAGACTTATTAATCTATTTTGTAAAGAAAAAGCATCTAGAAAATAGTCCTGCAGGAAGAGATTAGAGAGCAAATCCCAGAGTCTTTAGGGAAGCAGGGCAGCCTGTCTGGTGATACATTGCCTGCTGCAGCTTTATCTAGAGAACAATCTTGCAGAAAACGCTGCACTATGCATTGCTCACCACTATACATCGTGGTAATTTAAGACACTTTTCCAAGTAGAGGCCATCATTTTTGTCTTAGAGAACTATTTATAAATAAAGCTGATGTTTGTCAAACCTCTGACTCCTGTTACAAAACTCACAACTATGGTTTTCTTCCATTAAACACCCGGAGACTTACTGCTGAATGAAACTTCACCATATATTTGAAATGCAGTTCTATAAATGTCGTCGTGATGGAGTACAGGACAGGAGTCGATCACTGGGGCCGGGACTGCAGCAGCCGCCCGTCATCGCTCTCGTGAGCCCCGGCCGCCTGCGAGGTACTCGGGGTTCGGGTGGGTTTCTGGCTGTGCAATCCCCCTCCCCTCCTGCCAAGCACAACACCAGTGAATTTGCTCTGTATGAGAAATAACCTATATACTTATGCATATTGTTATTTATCATTAAATATTTCTGAACGGTGTTTTTTCCAAAAGGTCCTAAATTGTTCCCCATGACTTCATTTTCTTTTCTCCATTAAAATATAATCCTATGATCAGACAATGACTTTTTTTTTTCCCCTTTAATAACTCTGGTATGACAGGCAGCCAATCTTAATGATAGCAGATCCCTGCTGTACATACTGGGGACCAGGAGGGGAAAAAAATGATTATGAGACAAAGCATGCGTTATGGAATCAATATGACAGGCTGTACCCAACCTTTTTTTTTTTTCCTGAAGACAAGAAAGCCCTCCATCGGTTTTATTCTGCAAAAGAAGAAATCTGCGGTGGGACTGTCTGAATAATCACAACCTTAATTACAGTGAGCAAATATAACGAGGGTAACCTCAATACATTAAGAAAAATCCTCTAAAATGCTAATGGATCTTCATGTTTTAATTTCAGCAAGTCGTTTATAGGAAAAGTCATGAGGTTAGAAAGAACTTAGGTGTACTGCAAAGCCAGGCTGGGCTCTGCACGTGCATTTACGTGACTCCCAGTGTTTTATCAAAATGGCACAGTGACAGATGGAGGTGTTTGCTCACCAGCCAGAGCACTATGAGATGATGCTGCTTTGCTTTACAAGAGTTCATGCAAACGCATACATGGCACAATATACACAGAGGTGGGCCAGAAGACAGGGAAGGACACACGGACACTACGTACAACCAAGCAAAGACCATTCAGAGTCAAAGCAGCTCTATCATAACAGTAATCAGCCTTTGCCTCCCGCAGTATCACGTGCCGAGACTTGAACGTGTCAACCGAGCGCAAGGGATGAGAGCTAAAAGAACAGCGTGGGGGGCTACGTGTGCATGTGTTTGGGAAGGATGGGCTCAAACGCTCCCCCGGTCTCATTCGGATGATCGCCACCGCCAGCCTGCATGTCCTAGTCCAAGTGAAACAAAGTGCAGGCAGATGTTCCCTCTTTTAGAGGAATATAATCACTGTGTTAGCTTCCCTTCTACTTCATTTTAAATGAGGACAAAGAAATGACTGGCATCTGTCAGTAAAAGGCCAAGATGATTCATACTGAACATTATATCTATTTTCCAATAACGGGAAATATCCAGATTCATTTTGTGCGGAGTAAATCATCTCGCTAGAAGAAAAATGATCCCTTAAGAATATGTACCACGAACCTTTCATACTGCTCTGACTCACTGAAGAGCTGCAGAGAGATGCAACGTGTTGTTACCGTCTGCCACTGCTCCACCTCCAGGACTCAAAGCCAAACCCGCGGCTTGCTGCGAGGTCCCGCCATCGTGCATGCTGTAGATACGCACCACCGAGCTAAGGATCCGAGTCCGCTTTGCAGACATCACCTACCACACGTGGCACAGAGGACAGGCTCTTCTTTCATGTTCAATGAAGTTACAGGAGAGAATTTAATTCATAATTACAACATCCCAAACTACTCTGTTTCCATTGCCTCGAGGGACACTCAGTACTCGATCATGTCCCCCCAAAACCAAAGGGCTTTTAGATACAGCCCCTGAGACCACCCTATCCCAGCAAGCAGGGCAGGACAACAGGAGCAGATCTACAGAGCAACACAGTTGGTGGTAAAGAAAAAAAAAAAAAAAAAAAAAAAAAAAAAAAAGAAGAAACAGCACCAGCCTTTTTGAAACAACTTCTAAGCTACTGGATTTTAGTTCTTCCCAATCCGGAAGAAAATAATTTAATTCAAAGGATCTCTAATGGCCTGTGGAGGCATCGCTGACAAAAAACGCTGCCACTACTTACTTTAAAAGAAATTCAGGTTTGTTAGTGTGGTGAAGACAATTAAAATGCACAGCAGTCCTTCTCTAATAGCATGTGAGAGACTTCAGTAGGATTGTTTGACTCTGAACTCTGCATTTTCCCTAAAACCCTCTCTCTATTCACCTCATTAAAATGTTTTGAGAAACCCCGAATAAACACCACAAAGGGCTTTTTCATTGCCTCTAACTGGACAAACAAGCAAAAAAAAAAAAAATTAAAAAATCTAAATTTCAACAGGTAAAGCATCTCCCCATTTCCATAACAGATGATACAGATAATAGAGGCATTCATAAGCCTTTTTTTGTCTAAGGCTGAAGAAATGATGGTGGAACCTTGTTTATGGGGTTGATGAATCAGATGGAGCACTTCCCTGGTTTTGTCTCTCTGCTAATTGCCCTTTAATGGAGACTACTTACTTTATTGGTGTAACAAATGCCTTGAAGTATGTTTTCTAGGCAAAAAGCCCAGTGCTCTAATTAATACCTTGAAATGATCACTGATTAATGATACCAGTTTGGGGCTGTTGCACAAAGGTTTTTTTGCTCCACTTTTCCTAAAATCGGGAAGATTAACGATGTTATCATGGGTATAGGAAGCTCCACCCCTGAAAACACTTTGTGATGGAGAAAACACACAAGCACTTAACAACTGCTGGAGATTGGGAAGGAGAGAGGATACCATGCAGGGTGCCTTCAGGAGGAACCACCTCATTATTAGTGCTGTGAATCTTTCCTACAGACTTGGGAAAGATCACATTCTTGTCTTCCATCTTCTACAAGCCATATTTTGCAAGAAATTTTCTATTCCCCCACCCCCAATAGGGGAAAAGCTGGAGAACAGACACATTTTGAAAAGTCTCTCAGCCCCCTGATTTATGTTAGTCAATAGCCTTGCTTCTTGAAGTGTGGAAG
Organism: Egretta garzetta; assembly: GCF_000687185.1. Classification (NCBI taxonomy): domain Eukaryota; kingdom Metazoa; phylum Chordata; class Aves; order Pelecaniformes; family Ardeidae; genus Egretta; species Egretta garzetta. Next base: position 2,791,366 of record NW_009260758.1, read on the forward strand.
GAAGCTAATAAAACTAAAATCTACATTAAGCACCAATTTGTTTCTATGGTTTAATGCTGTAGGAAATCACAAACTGCTAAACCCTTCAGGTACGCCGGAATCCACTCTGCAGAGCACAATCCATTATCTGGTTACAGAAATTATGCAAAACCCAGGGTGTAAGGGTTGTAGAGAAGCTGTGGGCAAATCAGCTGATAATTACTTGTCCGCTGAGCTGCTATAGGTGCTGCCATCATACCTGAACGTAAGCGGCTTTAGACCCCTAATCCCCACTGAAGACAGTTTAAGCCACCGGCTGGCACCAGCGAGGCGGCTCTCACCGCGCAGGCTGCAGCGACGCATGGGTCAGTCCGTCTGTTTGGCCCAGATCGATACAAGAACAGTGCAAAATCACTGCAAATCTCCTCCATCGCCAAACACGCCAGGACCAAGTGGGTCCCAGGACGAGGATCTCGTGTGCTCTCCCGCATCCTGCCCACAGGGAAGGACATGGGGACGGGCTGTGCCCTCCCTCCGCCACGAGCAAATACACCAACACAGCACGGGCACGCTGGCTGCCTGCAGCATCTCCTGTTTTGCAAATGTTGAGCTGTCTCAAAGCCATAGGTAAGTCCTGAGAAGCCTGAAAGCAGACCTGCCAAGTGTGTGCAGCTGGGCTCCACCAGGAGAGCCTGTACTGAATACAGCTGTGCTCTCCCCATGCTACCAGTTTCAATCCCAGCTCAGGAAAACTCTGGCATTTCACGTGACGGGGAGACTTGAAGTGCTCCAGTGTCCTGGAGCTAACATAAAAGCTTATTCAATTATTAATTAACAAAATTAAAACATGCAGAAGCAACTATTGTGCCTTTGGGTGCTGGGACCGGAGGCATCCGCAGCTTTTACAGATTCCCCTCGTGCCCAGGATGTCTGGATGCTGCAGTCCTTGTACAGGCAAAGCTCCCACTGTACAAAATCATTTTGCTTAGCAAGGACAAAGAAACAGCGTGCGGTTGCCCAGCATCGACGCCTGTTCTAGCCAAACAGCTCCCTTCCAATTTTCTGTCCCTTTGATGGCTCGTGAGGCTTTATTCAGGGGTTGAATACATTGAGCAGTGTTATTTTGCCAGCGTTGTTATTCAGGCCTAGACACGGTTGCATTGTGGCCTGAAAATACTGTTCATTTTCCACGCAAAGAGTACACAAGGAGAAAAGCGGATCCCGTGCTATGGAAAAGACCGTTGCTATGTAGTAGGAAGATGCAGGCTGGAGAAGACCTCTAACTCATAATTAAATTAATATGCTGAAGATTGCCCTTAGTCCCGTGCCCCTTCCCTAACCCCACTGAACTCTTTGAAAGGAGGAGAGGGGTGTACAACAAACGCAGGACCTTCGCCCTTCCGCCTCTTCGCCCTGACAGCATTCTCTTCATCAGAGCCACAACTCTGTGGTTCACAGGGAAGGATCTCCCCGTTAAATCTCTCAATACCAGCCATCAGTTGTAGAGAAACACTCTCCGATAGCACCTGCAGTTTGTCCTGATAGTCGGAGCAGCTTTGCCTGCCAAAACCACACACGCTAGCTGTTTCTACCAGAAGAACAGTATCAGATAAGGCACTTCCACTAATGGCATTTAGATAAACAAAAGTAGAGAGAATACATGTAAAATATAATCAGTCCTTGTTCTTTATTTGCTTTGAAAAATGAAGGGGGACCAGGGTGAGCATAACTGAAACAAAATCACTCCCAAAGGACTTCTCTGCAATTAGAAGCTACACCCGCAAACGAGGCCAGGACAGAGACGTTTGTGCCAGGGGACTGTTTGCTGTTATGATTCATGACACTTGTCCAAGTGAGATAAGCAACACCACCAAATGACTTCTGTGCCAGAGTAAATAGGAGCATTACAGGGACTCCGATGGCCCACTGCTCCAGAAAGCAAGTGGAAACGTCGACAGGACAGTATCGGCAATACTTAAGACACGGGTTAAATTTTCCTGTACATAAAATGCTACACAGTCTGTGTCTCTCTCAACCATATATTATTGCACCTTGAGAAATTGTCAAGAATGACAAGTTTCAATAATGATCTATTAGTTCTTATCTAAGTTTTCATTCTATTACAAACCTCGCTAGCGCTATCATCTTGCATCTTAATCAGAAGAGAGATCGCCTACTTTATTTGCGCAGTGGTTTAATATTGCAACTTATGAGTAGCATATTCAGCCACTTGAATTATCATGCTCATGGTAGGTGTAGCACAGTTCTTAAAGGGAAAAATAACCGAATCCTTCCCTTTCATTCTGTAAAAAGAAAGCGACAGATGGCAGTGCGAGGAGGGCAATAACAAATCAGTCCTTTGGCCTTCCTGCAGTTTTTATATCCTCCTTGGAGACAGTCTCACAAGATACACATAATGGATGAATAGCAGGGTGCTATCATCATCCTTCTGTTTTCCCCTTTTCGTAACTACTTGTTACACTGCAAAGAGCTTCTGCACCTGGAACCACAGCTATCCCAGCATCTTTTTATCCTCAACAGATCTTGGAGCATCTATGCTTGCACCGTAGCTTTGCAGAAATGTATTTCCCTAGAGAAAGAAGAGCGGCAAACCAATATGCGTAGGTAAGGACTTCATTAGCTCAGAAGCTCTTCAGAATACAGAACTTTTTCTGCCCACCTGAGACCAGAAAGTCTGTGTTTGGGACGGGCAGGGTGCCCACCCTGCTTTGGATGCTGGGGCCGGCAGGTTCGATCACCCAGGAAGCAAGCCAGCCAAGCGCGTCCTTCCAGCTAGATGCACAATAAAGATCTTCGGAGCTATTTCTTATTTTCACTCAAGTATAGCATCGCATTTGTACTGCGGGGTTTGACTTTGTAGCTATTCTCAGGGTTTTAAATTGCTCCTTATAAGAGCATTAGTCCCCCATTGGGATATCTCATCAAAAAACATGAATGCTTGAAGATAAATGCTGTGAATAAATAACACCAAATTTTCTTAGGCACCAGAATGACAATACTAACATGGAAAGCTGTAAAACTTTTTTTACAGCTACCATTTTTGTTCATTTAAGTCTTTTTTGTTTGGAAATAATCCAGAAAAAGATACTTTGGACCCCCTCTCTTTAGTTTAGCAGCAATAACAATGAAAATATGCATAGCCCTTTTTCTCCCACTGCCATTACATACTTCGCTGAGCATAATAGTATCAAATGTGTTGCTTGAGAAATTAATGTCAACATTTTAGCTTTGGAGTCTAACTTATTTGAGCTAAACTTTGAACAATTTGGCTTTGATCCTAAGAATCTGCTGAGCAACTACAAATCCCACAGAAATCAAGTATGTAGGCTGGGTACCACCTCGATAGCAGATGCTCTCAATAAAAGGAAATGTCATAATGTTGGCTAGTGTCTCAAAACAGTTCTGTCCTCCCAGAAGCATCACTTCCATGTTATGATATACTGCCAACAAGTACAACTTCGCTCAAGTCTCCTTTTGCCTCCGTAAAGCAGCAGCTGCAAAGACAGCGCCTGCAGCACGTACAGGAGAGATGTATATTTAGTTTTCTGTTCTTCGCATTGGGTTCATTTTGCTTATAGGCTTGGCGGAAGCATTCATCAGAAGTGGAAGCATTCACAAGGCTTTACAATTGGTCTCTTTATAGTTGTACAGCTACCACTGACAAAACATTTGGACATTCAATTACTTCTTGTGTAGTACGAAGAACACGATTCCAAGTTAAGGGAGTTTGCTCTGGGCAAGGTGGAGAATATCATTATATGCACAAATCACTGCTATGATCTGATTATAGCTGCTGCGTTGCTATCATTCGGTTAAGTTAAAGCTTTTGCTTTTTCATTTCTGCTAGTGGTGGCTAAGTAGATTGATTATGTATGAGATGAAAGAGCACGTAGGAGTATGCTAATGCTGGTGGTTAAGAGTACACTTATATCTCGTTGCAGCATTAAGTGAATGGAGGAAAGAATGACAGAATTGGCTGCTGTGAGCTTAGGAAAGGTGAGGGGGTTGTTGGGTTTTTGTTGGGTTTTTGGGGGGGGGTTTGGTGTTGGTTTTTTTTGGTCAGAGTCACGAAAGTTTGCAACTCGCCTCAAACATCCACAACAGACAACTCAAACCCAATTCCAGCATCCAGGGTACAGCACCAGGGAGCACTGAGAACTCGCAGCAGCTGTACCATAGTACATATACAGTCAAAGGCCGCCTTTTTCGCTTTGCTTTTCTCTTTACAGATGGGACAATATACATAAGCCACAATAAAAATGAAAGTCAAGTCCCATTGCTGAGACTATGAACATTCATAAATTCATTTGATTCCAGCTGAGACGCCGATTCTCCATATGCTTCCCCACTTACCTCACCCGGAGCTAATGGGACTAATCCTAACACAAAAAGCCAAATAAACGCATGGAGCATTAATGCGTTCTCTCTGCATGGACCTTTCCATGAGACCTGGGCAATATCTTCAAAAATTCACTGTGAATATTTTCACATCATTATACAATCCCTCTAATTAAAAGGAGGTCTTGGCTTCATAAAAAAAAACAAACAACATTTTCCATATTCTGAAATAATAACAGAATTTCTCCTCATAATTTTTAATTAGAAGGTCTGCGTGGAAAAAAAAAAGGAAATCAAATATATTGTTTCCTGAGTTTTCCATGACCACCTGGAGGCTCTCCAGTTCCCACCCATCCCAAGCAGCTATATACCACAGCACAACAGAAGGACAGTCGTTTGGACAAGGTCTGCTGGAATCCTCCCACCGTTTTTGTTCTCCTCCAATAATTCAGTCATCATAAAACAAGGTACGAGGCCATTTATCACAGGAATGTAGTTGCTTACACCTTTTTTTAAAGTTCAAAGCGGTAAGAACTAACAGGGAATACAGAGCTTTGTTTTTCAACAAGGCGTTAGCACGGTTACATGGTGCTCTAGCAATTTATTTCTAATGGCAGAGGGAGGAGAACTTCACCCGAGTATGCAGCCAGCTCGCTGGAATTATTCCGAGTGCCGTGCAGGCACGTAGCTGAGCCGGCTGTGGGACTGCAGCCCCCACCACCTTTTGGTTACACTTCAACAGCAGGTTTCTGCTGTTATCCCAAGATGAGATAAGTATCATAAAAATAATTTGCTGATATTCAGAACCATGAGCAGCATTTGTAATCACATGAATTAGATACCTGATAAAGAATAATACAATAGAGATACTTTATCTCTTGGCAATAACTAGAGAAATTTTAAGTGCAACCATAACAAACGAGCTTTTCTTTCAACCTAAGATGCCCCAAAAAATTAATGTAATTTTTTTTTGTATCTACCACCTTTTCAAGGAAAAGAGTCTGCTTTAAGTTGCAAAGAAACAAAAGCCATTATCTCTAAGCAAAAAAATATCTGCGTCCACACAAAGCTTTCTTTAAAATACAGCTGTGAAGCTGCAGAGATCACGCTGACCGATGCTGCTTTATGGTTTCTGTTGTGCATTATAACCTGTACGCTCCCTTGTCTTCTGGTAAAGTTTTAAGCTTTCTGAAGCTAGAACTCCTTTTTTGCTCTATCTTTGAAGCTCCTCAGAATTGAAGGTCTGTGACTAGAACTCAAAATACAACACTAATATAAATAAAAACACTTTGCCTGAACAGTTAAACTGCCAAAATGAACCTCTTGTTTCCAACCATCTCCCAGACACTGTAAATGAGCTGAATCTGCTGATTCTCAACAAGTTAACGTTCTGCCAGTGCTGGGGTTTAAAGTAAAAAGAAGTTATATCCATTTTGCTTATATATCAGCACCACTTGCAATGCTCAAGGTTTGGCTTTCTGTTATTATTTTCCGACAAATGTAATAAGTACAACAGAAGATGGAATCCCTTCCTTGGGTCCCAACCAGGACAGAGAGCACAAGAGATGCAAAGCACACGCTCTCACAGTGATGGAAATGCACGAGTTATATGGGAGGCCATGAAAGTTCAAGGTCTTAAGAAACCTGCAGAAACCATTTGATAAAGGACATAAAGTAAGCAAACAATAGCAATATGAAATAAGAAATTAAATTTTAGGAAGCAAAATACAATTTATTTGGAAAAGCATTCTCTAGTGATGGGATGAACCACCAAAGAGTATTTTACTTACAAACAAATAGGTAATAAATTTGCAAATCCTGGTCTCTGCAGACTTACCACTGACAGTGGAGCTTACAGCAGGGAATCTAATCAGCTGGTGTAAACAAAGATACTGGAATCCATTCATTAAAACTTGGGAAGTTACTATGCAGTGTTGGGCATGGGAAAAAAAAACCAACCCAAAAGCTTAGGGAGTCATTTCATTGGCTTCATTTGGGTTTGGATTCATGTACACGTATGTTCAGCTGCAATAAGCGCTTCTCACGTTATTATTTAGACTGTATACCTTGATAAAGCTTTTCTCAGCCATCACCAGAGGGAACACTTGGGAGATTTTTTCCCTTTGACTGCAGAATACATCCCTCCCACTTGTTTGAAACCCAAGCCCAGGTCCTACAAGATGCTAAGACAACCATGAGACCTGAAGGCTGTGTGGCTTCTCCATGGAGTTTGTCATGTTGTTTCTCTACCTCATTCCATTTCCCCAGCTAGGAGACCATTCATGACACAAGATTTAAATTAAAAGAAAAGATGAAATTGGCCCCTCGTGCTCTTTCATGTTTCTGCAGGTTTGCAGATTCCCCTGTATTTACACAACGCTCTGCCCAAGTGCTGCTCATGAGGCTGACTTCTCGCTCCTGCTGCCAGCAAAGACTTATTGTGCATTGCATTTTATTTCTAAATGTGAACCACAATGCTGCCATAGTGTAGGATCTGAAGCTTTAAAATAATAATAATAATAATAATAATAATAATTAAAAAGACAACAAATAAAAATCACAGGGATTTGTATTTTTGGTTTGCAGGAGGGGCAGTGAGATGAGCATCAGCTCCTGATACAGCCTTTCAGCGGGCTGCAGGGTGCATGCTTTAAACTTGTGGTTAATACCCTGCCCTTCAGAAGACTTTAGCCTTCAAGACTGGTAGCACAGGCAGACTCTGCATGCCCTTTCTGTAGGTTTTTTTCCCCTTGGCAAACGCTAGCTTTCATGCACGGTCACTCACTGGGTGTCCGTTTCTCTTCAACACCTCTCAGCAAGGGCATCCAAGCTCCTCACCTATTGACCAGCGCTTGTCAGCAAACCACATGCCGCACACACAGCCTGGGGAAACCACGAACGGTGCGGCGGGGATTGCAGAAATGGCCTGACAGGCTTGGAAAGAGGCTTCCCGCCCACCCCGGAGGGTTTCATCTCTGACAGTGGGGCTGGCGGGAAGCCCACCGGAATCACCAAGCTCAGACATGTCAGAAAAAGAAAGCAATGCTAATGAGCATTTTAACATCTCGGAAATGAACAAAGCCATGAAAAGAGCTCAAAGCTAAGCAAACACCTATATAATTAGTTAGAGCAGGGCGAAATACCCTGCCCTATACTGGGGAAAACACAAGAGCCTATTAATCTCTCACACACAACCCTTGCCATCCTGGAAAGCACAGCTGTCTTGGGCTCAGGTCACAACCCAGCATCCCAAGGCTGCCCCACCAGCACTGTGGGTTCTTTTGGGGGGGTTGGGGTGTTTTTAAGACAACTCAGTCCCCCGCACTGCACCAGGCAGAGCGCCGATTGCGACTTTGGCCAACTCAGCCTGCCTTTGTAGGAAATCACTCCTTAAAACACTCCGCTTTCTCACCCTGATGGATACAAACATCCCACCGGCTCCTCGGGCCGTGCCATATATCCCACATGCAACACCAAACAGGCTGAAGGTAGCGGTAAGGGCTCGGAGCTCTGCTCCTTGGCCCACAGCATTCCGGGTGGTGTGGGACCACAAGCTCCGTCACCAAGCAAGGGTTAGTTCCCTCCAACCTCCACTTCTTACTCTAACTTATTCCGTGAGACTATAAATCCTTTCATTAAGCCAAAGCACCACAGGTTTTGCTGCTCTTCCTTTACGTTCATTCCCTCCTTGCAGCGGGGTGCTGCAAAGATGAAGTAGTTAAGGCAGGTGGGGTGTCCAAGACCATAAGTCCTTATCATTTTGCAGTTTGGAAGGAGCACTAGTAGTTGTACAAGTTTCAGAAGTAAATCTCTAAGGCCCACAATTTAGGGAAGTGTAAGACTGGTCTGACTAAAAGGAGCCTGGTGGATTTCTAAAAGAGGGTGCATTCAGGCTAGATATTAAGGAAGAAATTTTGACGATGAGGGTGGTGAAACACTGCCTCAGGTTGCCATCCCTGGAAACGTTCAAGGCCAGGTTGGACGGGGCTCTGAGCAACCTGATCCAGTTGAAGATGTCCCTGCTCATGGCAGGGGCGTTGGACTAGATGGCCTCTAAAGGTCCCTTCCAACCCAAACCATTCTATGAGTCTATGATTTGCACCAACCAAATCCTTGCCCCTTTCTTTCTGCTTGCTCACTTGCCCTGGTCCTGCTGAGGACCCCACACTGCACCTCCCCAGTCCTGAAATCTAACTGGGCGAAGGCTCTGAATGCACAGATTTACGTTTTTTAATTATAAGGCAATAGCAGAATGGAAGCCATTTTTTGCTAGCCACAAACTTATTTCTCTTCTAGGGTTGCTCCTATTAGGATGGTTGGAGAACCATGCCCCACTGGCCATGTGACAAATGAACTCCTTCAGAGTACAGGCACGACAGCACAGAAAGCTTAGAGAAAACAAAAAAATGTTATTACATTTGTAAAAATGAATAAAATTAGATTACATCCAAATACTGCTCATGAAAAGCAATACTGCATGGAGATCAAGAAAATATACAGAATAAATGAAAAAATAATTCTCGTGTATCCAAACACTGCTACAGCATCAAGGTTGTGTCTGTAGAGAATATAATCTAATTCACCTGCTTTCATTTGTGTGATCTTTCACATTTCAAAAGAAAACAACAGATGAAAAATTCAATGCTGCATTTACTTTATAGAAGTGAAGAAAAGGTCATTTATTGGCCTTTTTCATTATTAATAGCTGTCTAGGCTTATATTTTAAATACAAAGAATCTTTGCAACAGCCATTTACATTCAAGGCCTCTAAGTAGTTTTACAAGTGGCCTCAAATACATCTGCTAAATTGAAACAAATCTCATCCTTTCAAATTAATCATGCTTGTTTCAGCTTTTCACAAGGGGAGGTGGGAAAAAAAAAAAAAAAAGAAAAGAAAAGAAAAGAAAAGAACACCATCCTAACACTAGGCAGCTCTTCCAGAAGTCTACACAGTAAAAAGAGTTGAACTGAAGCAAATGAGATGGCAAAGGCAATATCAAATCCAATAGAAAGAGCAATTCAGGGACTGAGCCTTTGAAAAACTTCATTATCAATTATTTCAATTGGCATTTATTGAATGAAGTTTTTTTTTTAAATGCAATCCAAATCTTACTCAAGTTAACAGAAACAGTCCTCACTACCACAAAAGAGTTCGGATTGATTTTTTTAAAAAAAACCCCAAAAAACAAAAAAAACACACACCAAAAAAGCCACACCAACAGAACCCAGCCATGAACACAAAACAGTGCTGATTTTTCAAGCCGAAACGTTTGCCTCCAGCCCCAGCCAGCGTGGGTTTGAAGCTTTACCCTACCACTATTGCCCAGGTAGCACAACCCCGCGATGATCCCATTTTCGTTTCTCAGTGTTTCCTTCCTGCTTGTAGTATTGAAGTCAGCATCGTAGCCGAGGGAAACGGTACACACCACGGGGAGTTTTCTTAGATCTTAGCACATACTATGGCCTTACTACTCAGAAAATCTTATAAAACTGTTTAAAAATCCATGAGTGTGATGGGAAAGCCTTCTCCCTCCAGGGGTGGTTGCTCAGTACCATAAAAAGTGTCATACAGCTCAGATGGGTGTGATAAACTCAAATTTAGAGGTAACAACATGATGTGGGAAATGGGAAGGCAATCACCCTTCTTATAAACAGTCATGCTAGCAGAGGGCAAATTTAGGGACAAATAGAAGGAAATGAAAGAGGGGAGAAAAAGATTGAATGGTCAGCAGCAGCAGAAATAAAAGTCCCTCATCCTATATGAATAATTCAGAAATAAGATTTAATTTCTAAAGTACCTATTTAGATGAATGCATTGAAAGACACTTGCTCCACCTCAGATCTGCCTTTTGTTTTAAGGAGATCGCCCAGGAAGTTTGCACAAATATGATTCATCCCAGCCTACACACTACTGAAATAATTCCTTGTATCATTCTGCCAAGCACAATCATAAATCTGACAAACTGCAGAACTCATGTATGCATATCTTCCAAAATAAAGTAATATAAAAAGAAACTGTAGACTTCTAGGAGCTGGTTCAATAAAATAACCCTTCTTTTTGGAACAGAGTGCAGCCATGCAGCAACCCGTTGAATATCTGTGGGGTTTTTTAATATATATTTTTTTTTCTTGGGATTTACATTCACATCCGTGATTGCCAAAGACAGTCTCATTAAGCAGTGTGCAAAAAGAATGAGGCCACTTTAATGTATAAACCTTCTGAATATTAGAACATTGTCATTTTAAAATGAACTGTCATTTTAATGTGGAACAAGCACTTGCTAATGGAGGTTTATAAATTCATGTTATATTAGAACAGTCCATAACGTAAGTGAAAAATAAACTTCAAATTACACACACTCCAGACACTCTTATAACAATTTAAGCCAAATTTCTTACAAGAGATCTGGAATCAGATAGAATTTAGCAGTTGGGAATTTGCAGGACTGCTGAAGCCAGAGAGGCGAAGGCGTAGCCTTCCTAACAGACCATTAGTGCCTATTAAAGAAACACAGAATGTAAACTGAAAGACGTGCCATGTTATGCATCGAAATCAGTGAGTGTTTTCTTTTACCTTTGCAAATTCCAAGTGCAGAGACTATTTAATTCTCACTCAGCTCTTCTTTACACTAGCATATTTTTGGATGATGAAGGACAAACACGAAAGATAAAAGTTAAAATAAACTTTGCCAAAGTCAAATTAAAGGAAACAATGGCTTTTTTTTTTTCCTGACTCTGGAACAACAACAAAAAAGAAACCAGGGAAATTTATGCTCACTTTGTTATGAAGTTGAAGAAAGTGAAAGCTGATCAGTAATGAATTGGGGGGCCACCTACACCCAAATAAACTTTTACCTCCAAAATACACGCGTTATGCTAATACTAACTGCTTATCTACATGGGAGATTTCCTGAGGTTATAAATTAAGGCCCATATCAAAGAATTACAATCAGTGAAAATTTTGCCTTTGACTTTCGTGAACATGAGATTACATTCTAAAAAATTTCACTAAAGTTATTACAAGACCATTGCTGGAAACGTGACTACTGAGCATAGAATCATAGAACCGTTTAGGTTGCAAAAGACCTTTAAAATCATCAAGCCCAACCGTTCCCCTAACCCTGCCATCCCACCACTAAACCCTGTCCCTAAGCACCTCGTCTGCCCGTCTTTTAAATCCCTCCAGGGATGAGGACTCGACCACCTCCCTGGGCAGCCCATTCCAGAGCCTGACAACCCTTTCAGTGAAGAAGTTTTTCCTAATGTCCAACCTAAACCTGCCCTGGCGCAGCTTCAAACCATTCCCCCTCGTCCCATCGCCCGTTACCAGGGAGAAGAGGCCGACCCCCACCTCACTACAGCCTCCTCTCAGGCAGTTGTAGAGGGCAATCAGGGCTCCCCTCAGCCTCCTCTTCTCCAGACAAAACCACCCCAGTTCCCTCAGCCGCTCCTCGTAAGCCTTGTGCTCCAGCCTCCTCCCCAGCTTTGTGGCTCTCCTCTGGACATGCTCCAGCAATGCAACGTCTTTCTTGTAGTGAGGGGCCCAAAACTGAACACAGTATTTGAGGTGAGGCCTCACCAGTGCCGAGTACGGGGCACCCCTGTCGCCATGCATAAGAATTCCCTTTAGCTGGGCACTGAAGTTTGCTACTGAAGGTAGTCAGATACTTTTGTGGAAACTAATATTATTTTCCTCATTAAATAACTTGATCAAAGGAAGTGGAGCGATTGAAAACATGAAGTACATATTATGTTGGATAAGGAGTCAAAATCTTGCCCTTTCAGCAAATTAAAAGTCTGGTTTGGATCTGCATATCTTGTCAGGTAATTTGCTCAGCCAGATAAAATCTTCTGTAGATATGGTTTTTTTGCTCATTGCCTTTCTAGTAAATCAATCCTTGTAACAGTACATAAAACTTAATCATTATCCAGATGAGTCCCTACTTATCAGGTCATTTGATGACATGCTGCCTAAATGAATCCCATTTATAAAGTCTTCTCTTATCCTTCCAATGCCAAGATTCATGGCTAACACACCTGAACGTGCAGCACTCATAATTAGCAGAAGTCCCTGTACCAAAACTATTCCTAGATAAATTGAAGAACAGGGAAATGTACCTTGGGCAATTGATGCACTCATCATGAATGAAATCATTATCGTTTGTCCTGCTGTTATCAACTCAATGGCAATAAGCTTAAGTACAAGACTCATATGTTACACTTTCATGACGCAAATACACTAATGGCAGAAAGTCATCACCTCTCATCATCAGCTCTTTTGGACGGGACCTTCCTCGAGGACAATAATATCAAATACCAATCAGGGAAGAACTCCCAAGCAGTAATTTATTGAACCATTTTTCCCCTCTTCCTTTTAATGAACTGACCATGCACAGGTTGCCATGTTCTCAGTGGGATTCATCATTCAAAATATTTCACCTGTTTCAGCAACAAATTAATTTTGATCCAGCGACAATTTTCAAATTACAAATATTGACAGTCAAGGTCTGTTCTACGTTTGTAAGAGCTCTGAGTCACGTGAGACAGGACTCACCTCATCTACCTTCAGTCATTTAAAAGCATGGTATATAGTGCAAAGTAGCGGTTAGAATCCTCTCCAGTTCATGTACGCCCTCGGGGGATTTCTCCAGTAGTGATTCATCACATCTTGAAGACAGACAGCAAAAGCACGTAAGGAATCTCCCCCTTTGGAGGTTCCTCTTCCTCCATCACTCACAGAGGAAGCACAGATGGCCGGCTTTGCCCAGATGCCTACATTTTGGATGGCTAAAGCTAAGCAAGATGAATTCCAAAAATACAATTTTCCCCCTCGCTAACAGTCTTGCGTAACGAAGCAATACAATGAAAAATACTGTAGTCAAACGTAAAATTTATTCCTTACTCAAAGTCCAGAAACTTAACAATTCTATCCGCCCTGCAGGAGCAAAGGGGCTCGCCCCAGAGCTCAAACTGCTTCCAGACGTTACAGTCACAGCTATGACCATATTCCACCCATTCATCAAGTAGATAAGAAGAACCTTTTTTCCTTTAAATCTCGCTTTTATGGAATACAGCTACTGTAAATGGACTTGATGATCTTAAGGGTCTTTTCCAACCTAAACAATTCTATTCTACGCAATAAAGATTTCTGTTTCTGATGATACCAAAAATGGTAACGCACACATAGGCCTTTGGATACAATTGGGGCAGAATCTTTAAACCTTCCTACAACCTGAATTTGCTGCGAGCAGTGTTGTTTAGAGTGTAATTCCTTACACATTCCCACTTACACAAACCCTATTTGTACGCTTTTCCAGAAACACTTTGGGCACAATTTCTTTTTACCGAGAAAAAGCATTAACGGACTTCTAACCTAGAGGTGGTTTATTTAGCAGACGGTACCGCTCCTTTCCTTGTCCAGTTGTGCAGAACTAATCTACAATACATCTTTTCATTTATAGAAACAGATATTCTTTGTCCCAGGGATAAAATATCACTTTTAGAAAACCTAACCTATTATTAAGAAACTCTTCACATCAACAGATATTGCCATGCACATCTTGTCTTAGATTTGCCACTAAGATGAAGCACGTCTGATAAATATTCCTAAGGGGAGTCTTCCCATCCTTATTTTAATGCCTTTTTAGCGTTGTCTTTAGAGATGCAGAGATGATGATATTTACTCAGCCATTTCACCTTTCCCCTCTACTTCTGTGAGTGGCTCTGATAAATACTGGCAATCTCAAGATTTAATTTTGAGCCACTCCTCCCCTAACAAAAATGTTAATGTCATAATCTACCCCAGGGAGAATATTTTTGCAACAATATTATCTCTTTCTTTTCTGAGAAAGAAAAGCTGTTTGTACATTGATAGCAAATGCTGTTTAGTGTTTTATTATGCACAATGGAAAAATATTAAATAGATCAATAGGAAAATGAAGCCATTGCAAGTTGATCTCCATGGAGTGAGAAAAATGCTGGCAAAATAAGAATTATTAGGAAAAAAAGAAAATTAAATTTACACATTTGAGATAATACGGCATGTCGCTTATCCTCAGTGGTTTCTCTAATCTAGCTTTACTTAATTGCGTTCTTTGTAAAGACATATTGTTTCATTTCTTTCCCTGATGGATCTTTTTTGTTGGGGGAGTATATAGTGTAATTACTAGCTCCCAGCATTATCTCTACTTTTATTACAAAATGTCATGATTCTGAAAAGAAAAATTTCATGCATTATGTAATGTCAATCATCAGTCTTTATGAGATGGAACGGCATTCACTTTGTTCAAAATGTGGTGGGTTTTTTTTTTATGGGGGAGGGAGCTGTCTTTCATGTACGGTCATTTTTTAAAAGCTGTATTCCATTCTGCTTGGCACAAGAGTGTGGTCACAGTTCTGATCACCCACTTCAAAGGAGATTTGTGTCAATAAGAGCTTTTAAGTCTGGATGTACAAAGTCATGCTTGTGAAGAAACAGGAGAGCAACTTATAATATTTTCCCAAACTTCAAAGCTCTGTTTTTATTTTAGAATTTTTGTGATTAAAATCAAAGCCACTGTTGCTGTGCAGCATTAGAATTTTACTTTGGAAAATTTGACACTTCCTTCCATCATTACTTCACTTACCAAAGAAATTTCGGAGAGGAAACTAGCGCCTGTCAATAGCTCTTCAACCTTTAACCCCCCAAAATAGCAAAGCTTTACTATGTTTATGGGGCATTCTGGCCATACGCAGGATTATCCATTACATGAGACAGGGGAAAGGAGGTGACACAGAAATGAAGGAACAGCTTTTGTTTAGCCAAGGGGCAGCACTAACATCCGCACATGGGGCTTGGCTGCCCTCCAGAAGGCTCTGTTGTTTAGTAAATATTTCTGGAAACGCTGTTTGGCTTTAGATAGCCTGGATCTTGTAATCTCAACTAAAACTTCCACTGAAGCCACAACATTTTGTAACAAATACGCATCAATCATTGGGAGTTCTACATTTACACATCAACTAAAACAGGCCCCGAAATGTCACTGAAGAGACAGAAATCTCCCAAGCCAAAACAAGGCAGCAAAAAGATAATAGATCATAACAACTGTTATCATCGTGAAAATATTTTGGTCTCGACTCTACGGCCTTTTGTAGTGGATAAAATCACTACAATCTAATAAAGCTAATAGAATAGCCATGACTTCATTAGAATATCGGGGGGGGGGGTGAATATTCAAAAAAAATAAGAGATACCTATTTGCAACAGCTTTAAATCCTTATATTGTAAATCTACACTTGTCACATATTTATGAATGCATACTTATGCATAATTTACATTATTCCTTTTAAATTTATTCTATTTGTTACAATTAATTTCATTGTATTATTTAAATATGTTTCTGAATGCATTTGCTGGGGAGCAGAGCCCAGAACAACACTCGCCAAACACCAAAGTCAAGCAACTTTAAGATTCTGCTGCAGTCGCTGTTACATACCTGTACCGAAGAGGAGACTTTGATAAGTTTTTCTACACACAAGTTCTTCCAGGCCTGCATTCTCGTATTCCAAAGCTGTGAATTTCACATTTTTAACCACGTATTACTATGGGAAACAGTTTCATTTTAAGAGCTCTCTGGGATTTTCTACACGCCTCAGAAATTTTAATACCACTCCAGGTCTTGGAAAATTATTTACATGTTCTTGTATTTACTGCTCTGTAAACCTGGCTGTTAAATGCATTGCTGACCAGAATCTGTAAAGTCAGAGTGAGCTTATTCAGTGAGTGTTGGCTGTGTATTGCAACACATTTTATGCAGGATCACACCTGTGCTCCAATTAGCACCAAACCCTCCTTACAAGAGGTTCTGAGAATAGAGAAGATAACCAGGGAATAAGCAGCTCCGAAATAGCCTGTCAACAGTTAATAGCTTTCACCTATTAGGACATTATTTGAAAGGGTGGGATTATTATTTTCTGTTCTTGAGCATCCAGATCATACAGTTTAAAAAAAAAAAAAAAAAAGACAACTTATGCCTTTGGATAGAAGACATTCATTGAATCTTCTCTCCAGTGACCAAATTCACATGTGATAGGAAGGTTACCATTTGTAAATTAGCATTTGGGATTTTATCCTAAGTCTCATAATATTGCAGCACCAGTTGCTCAAGACAAATGATTAACTGAAGAACAACTATGTGAAAGAAAGATTGCAGTCATTTCCCACACATCTGAGTGGAGAAGATTAGTGCAAGATGAATACCAGAAAAAATTAGAAAGCATCTAGAATGGCAATAGAAAGCTATTCTTCAGATGAGGTATTTTCAGAGAGCTCACTGCGCTGGAGAACATTATCTAACAGCAAAAGCCTGGAGCGATGACACCTCAGGCAAGTCGCGTTCCTGGGAATGAGGCATTGGATTCCTCTTGTTACTGAGGTTATGCCATCTCGCAAAAGGTACGAGAGTCAGGCCTGCATGGCAGCGTGCCTACACCTGGACATCACGGGTGTCTCCTCTTTCAGGTGACAGCACGAGCCTGAGAGTCACTGAACTTGGGTATTCTTCAGTAAATCACAATTAAAGACCAGCGCCATACAAACCATGTCACGGGGATTTGCGGAGAAACAGCCTAACCTCTCTTACTTCATTTTCTTCTCAATAAAGGTGTATCAAGGTTATTAAATTATTGCTTGTATGTTAGTTATAAACATATTGTTTGTTTACCTAAATGTTTCTGCTTATCTACAGCAAAGTTCAATGAGTTTTAGAGTAATGGCCGGTATAATTTGTATATCTGGGTACACAAATGTCAGATACAGGGAGTCACTCAAACCTCTAAAGCACATCTATGAGTTGAGGAACGGACTTTTGTTTCAGCATGTCAAGAGAGACGGTCGTTATTCTGCTGCTGGAGGCGAGGAGGAGGAGGAGGAGGAAAAAGAGGAGGAGGAGCGCCCGAGTTGGCACCGCGGGATGAGGGGAGTATTTTGTTTTCAGACATTTCAGAGAAGCTTAATTGCAGGCACAAGATACATAGACCATGTACCTCAATAATAAATCAGCACTAGATCAGTATTAAAGGAGTCTCGGGCCTACCGGAGTATAGTCCTGGCAGCTTGCAGCCATTAAATATCAGACAGTTTATTCCCCTTGAAGATCCTTCCCCGTGTCTGGGGAGGGACAAGGCATTTTGCTTGCCAGCTGTAATACAAATGGAGCAGGGTTAATAATCTGTTATCAGTGCCTCCTTCCAGGGGAGGAAGCAAAATACCTGCCCACCGGTATTCATCACGCAGGGAGAGGCAGGGCAGGCAACTGAGCATCGTTATTTTCCCGTGAAGATCGCACTAGTCATCAGGAGGTAAGACAGCACCCACAGACTTTTATGGCAGAAAAATCCTGTTTTGTCCAGGCCAGGTTAAATTCGTAGCTGGTATAAAAGGGGTAGCATCCCTGAAGTGAGTAGGGTGGACTGACGAGCACTACCAGAACAGCTCCACTTTTACGTCTCGTCAGAAGGATTTGGGTGTTGTGAAACCAATGATCTGCACAGACTCCAGGGGTACAAGCTCAAAGAAGCTTTATAAGCTTGATTTTAGGCTGTTTCTAACACCAAGGAGGTATCTGCTCCTCTGCTCGGCCCTGGCAAGCTCCTCAGGCCATGCTCTGCCTTTCTGCTACCTCCACTGAGTTATCATTCGAAAGCGAGCCGGCCAGTTTATGGCTTGCCAATGCACAACTCTTTTTGTATTTAACCTCCCTGCCTGTGCCCAAAAAGGGGTTGTTCAGCTGCCTCCAGAAAAGCATGACCTGGTGTCTTCCCCAGTAACATTAGGGCCAATGGAATTAGTTTGATTTTCCCAAAACATTAGAAAAGTGACATCTAAGGTACACAACGTGTTAGCCAATTACGTATTTTCCTCTGGCTGTTTATGAATATTATCCACTGGACTTCTGACCTCTGAAATCTTGTGCAATCTCCGTAGCTCCATATACATCGCTGCGCAGTAGTTTATACAGTTCTGCCAGTGATAAAATAACTTCAGACTATGTTTCAATCACTTATAGTTAGAACATGATTTTTTAAAGACACTTTTATTACATAAAAAGGAATTCTTTCACTTGAAGTACTCATTCCCTTGCAGATTTATGGCATATTTAATTAGTTATTTGGAGCGCAGATCACTACATTCACTCAGGATCAATATATAGTAACTGACTGCAAGCTGGTAAGAAAATATGGTTGAGTTTATAATGATAGCTGAAGCTCAAATCTAAACTGAGAGGGTGCAGGCAGGAGACATGGGAACATGATCCGCCCCCAGGCATCTGCTGTTGATGGCTGCAAGGGAAGCAACCAGTTCAGCCCGGCAGCAGGAAGGCTGGGTGACGCTGGCCAGCCTGGCCAAGCAGAAACCATGCGTCCTTGTGGAGCAATTTTGGCTCTGCTGTCACTTTCTGTTCCACCCCAAAACGGTGAGCAGCTCTAGGAAAGCCTCCACCTGTACCAAGAGGATTACAAGCCTCCATCTCTTCTCCTCTTTAATAACCTACATATAGGAATTGTGGTCGGCTGCACTTAATGTGACACTTGGCACAGCGGAGCCATGACCACGTAGAACTCATAGCCACTACCATCACCATAAAACCAAACCAGCTACTGTATGAAATACTTTTTTTTTTTTTTTTTTAGTATTAACATGGATTATCCAGCATATGAAACAGGACTAGAAAATATTCTCTCAGCAGAATATTCTCCTTCCAACTGCCTATAAATCCTTATGGTACACAAGTAAGAAAAGCAAAGTTTAACACAAAATAAACTTGTATTTATTAATGCATCTCCAGGAAGAATTTTATTAAGGGGCTAGAAGTTAAATGGCATTCTAATGGGTAATAATAAAGGCTATATACTATGGTTTCTGGTAATACTGGCTTAGATTTGGACATACAGCTAAGGTAACCTTCTGTTTCTCTTCTTTCATATGAAAGGCTACTGAAAACACTAGAGAATAAGAGACTGTCGTTAGTTGTCATACTGTGTCTATAATTACTTTGTTCCTGAAGCCATCACCATGATAAATTTGCAGTTTTTCCCATCTGCCAGGAGTAGTAATGTGCAATACATTTAACAACTGAATTTGCATATAGAAAGTATCATTGACCTTTGAATTTAAAAGGACAAAGATTTACAAGGACACCCTTTTGAAGCAAAGTGCTTAGTTTAGGAAAAATGAAACAGCACAAGAGGAATAAAACACACTATCTCCTGCATGTAGGAAAAGTTGCAGTTTTTAGGAGTAAGACACTCAGAATCCCTATGAAATAGCTCCCTCATGAGTGGCCACATAATAAAGGAAATAACGTCAGCTGTAAGGAAAACACTAAGGCAGCATTTGTAACGTGTTTGGCATCGGTTAAATTGGACTCTGAAGCGCACGTGACTGCTCTGGGAGGCAACCTCTAGACCTGGGACTTTGGTACGTGCAGGGGCACAGCCCGCGCTCTGCCTGCTCACAGGGCTGTCCGGCAGCAGACGCTTGGCTCCGGGCTGCGTGGGACCTGTGGCGATGCACGGGGAAACGCGCGGCTTCCCGGTTTGTCTCGCTGCTACGGAGCTGCACGCTCTCGGTGGGAAGCTGATTTGCATCCAGACAGGGCAGAGCACAGGCAAAGCAAGCTTATGGCAGCCAGCAGCAGGCTTTCTGAAGAGAATGTAAAATTGCATTTGGGAGGAAGGGGAAGAGAGGAGAAAAAAACCCAAACATACTACTAATATAAAACCTACCTTTTTTTTTTTTTTTTTTTTTTTTCCCCCAGTCCCGAGCTGCTCCAGGGCCTGGGAAAGCCCCTTCCCCAGCGCTGGCAGCTATGCTGTGCCAGACCCTGACATCTATAGCTGACACACCGATTGTGTCCCTGGGCAGCAACACAGCCCCTGAGAGCATTCCCGATGCCAGCTTAGCCTAGGCATGGGCTGCACAGCCATCCCCTTCATCTGCTCATCCCAATACTTCCAGAGAATTTTCAAAAAGTTTTCAAAAGTGCCCGTTTTCCTTATTGTCTACATAGGGGAATCTTCCTGGACTCCCACTCTGGTCACCTGCGGTAATGTAGAAGACCAGAGCTGGGTCTGAAACCCACTCATGAATCAGCATGACTCCAGCGAGAACGGTAAACTCTGACTCAGAAAAGTAGGTTTGAGCAAAGTTAATTTAAGTCGACACCGAATCAAGGCTTTAGCATGTAATCAGACTCTCGTTTGCTCTCCAGCTTGCTTCGGCAACATGTTATGAAGAAAAGGAGACAAACAGCGTCTCGGTGCCCACTACCACCCAGCTGCTTGAGCGGTGACACAAAGAGAAGGTGGAACTAAATTAAAACATAGTCAAAGCATCTCAAAGTTGGCCTTACGACTTCAGCTGAGGTGCAACGTGTAACATAGAGCCACCAAAGCCATTGATCTCTGGCATCACCTAATGTAGTGGAAAAGTTCCTAGATCAAAAAAAATCTCTGCCGCAGCTCCATCGCACCCAGGCAACCTCACCGGCTCCTCTTCCAGATGAGCAAACTGCGTGTCAGGGACACGTCCCCACACTGAGATACAGCTACACGGAGAACAGACTCCAAGAGTCACAGCTCACAGCCCCCCTTCATCTAACCACAATCCTTCTCTGATGGGTGATTTTTTTTATACAGGCCATGGGGAAGTGACCATAAAAACAGAGGGAAAATACCGATTAATAAAAACTGCCTGTAGTAGATGCTCAGGAAGAACAAACAGTAAAACTACAACTTGGCACAGGCTCATTAGAACAGAGAGAGGAAGAAACAAATGCTTTCAGGGCTTTGGTGCTAACTAGTCTCCCAATTTCATCAACAACATTGATATAAACACATAGCGGTCAGAGCAGAAGTCCACTTACCAGTATTTTTATTGTGGTTATGAGCAAACTCCTAGGAAAAAGGATGGCTGTGATACATCTATATAATACTTCTCCCAATATTCTCCCAGCCAACAGCTTGGCTCACGGGATATTCAGTGTGCAGTTTCTGTGTATTTAGGAATAGTCGATGGATTTCTCTTCCACACAGTTGTCCAGTCCTCAACCAAAACCATGTCAACTCTTAGCACAGCACCCACACCACTCTTCACCAAGGAGGTCAGCTTTAACTACTGACTGAAGAGCTTATTTTGATCCTAGGTCTTAGAACTGTTGTTTCAAGGCCTCTATTCTTGCACTAGAATAAATAGTGAATATTTCATTGCCACCCACTCTGTCCAGGTAGGGGAAAAAAGTAATATTTGTGTGTGCCCTACTTGTTCCTCATACAGCAGCCATTTTGTACCCCTGATGAACTTCATTGTCCTTCCCCGAACCTTTGGAATTCTGTATTCTTTTTCAGAAGAAAGGACCAGCACTTCACACAGCATTCAAGATACAGAAAAAACCCACCGAACTTCCACTGAGTAAAAACTCTTTTGCTATTAATTCTGTCCTAATAAATTCTAGCATTTGATTTGCTTTTTTGACTGCTACTGCCATTGAATTGATGTGTTTGGGAAACCATGTTTCATTACCAAATTTTGCTCCCAACTGCTAATTTTGAATTTAGACAAAGATATTACAAGCAATTCCCACTTTTAGCAACTCAGTCCTTTTGTGAATCTTCTGCAGGAAACCTGTTGTGAAGCTGGCACACCCGGGATACAGTACTGCATTCAAATTTCAGAAAGTATTTAAGGGGTGGGTTTTTTAGAGGAATATAAAGTACATTTCATAGTCTTGACAATATTCAAATTAATGAAAGTAAGAAAAAACTATAAATCCCAAGATATTCCCAAGAGGCTATATGCAGACTTCCCTCTCTCTCCAACCTATCTCTACTGATATCCTTTTGTTAACATTAATTTTCATATTGTCAATAGCTCTTCCAAATAACTCTTGGGAAGAAATTGCTATAGTTCAGCTTACCATGTCATGAATGAATTATTCATAAATGCCATTTTGTCTCATAAAAACGTAAGATATTAGTTCAGAACATAATCATAAATACAACTTTAACACAGACTGCACATCCCTTAACTCCTACACTACAATACTTTCCCAGTAAGCTATGATGACTCAAGACAAAATGACACTTGCAAAAGCAAGTTAAAAGTCTTAGAGATGAAGAACTGTTGAATTCTGAATTTCTTAGAACATGGGGGTTTGGTCATTCTTAAAAGGGTTCACCCAGACTTGTTACTGCAACCTCTTTCCATTCTCCCTGGAGCACCACATGTGACTTCAATACACCCAGCTATATTTCTCCCCCCCCACCCCCCCCTCCATTTACACCACCAAAGAAAAGAATCAACACGCTATTTTCTTTTAATACACTCCCTTGTGATTCAAACTGCATGTGTGTGCTTTTGCATGTAATTTAATAGTGTCTCAGCAGGCTAGAGAGAGGCATTAGCTGCATTGTAAATCAGTCATGGATAGAAGATAACAAGAGCAGCAAGTGGTGACTACCACGAGCACCGAAACAGTTTCAGTTCCCCAGCAACATAAGATACACTGCAGATGCAGGGTATTTCCATTATTTCATTTCCAATTGTGACAAACTGAGAAAGAACCCTTCCTACAAAAGGGCAAAAAACTCAAAAAAAAAAGAAAGAACAAGAAGAGAAAAAGAAAAAACTTTTTAAAAAAAAGACAACCTGAGAAGAACAGGCTGAAGGAGGACTTGCTGTCCTCTCTCCAGCACCAAATAAGATGCTAGGAGAAGACAATTGTAAAGAGAACAAGCAGTTGAGAACTTCCTGGAGGTATTATATATGGAAAAACTCAGCGCTATTGCATTACCTACAATTATTTGGACAAAGTCTACCTGCAAGCATTGGTAGGTATGGGGAAGAGTAGACAGCCTGCCTATTACTCATTTAATGTTATGTTTCTCAATTGGTTTTCCCATGCTTGCTTTTTACAAACTGACCTCAGAAGGCACGTGAGTAATATCCCCCCCACTATAGCTTCATGAATAGTTTCAGCAAAGAATTCTTTGTTCTTATATTCATAATCCAGTGGAGCACTCACATGTTGCCTCAATTTGTTACCCCCTCCTCCATCCATCAAGAGATTTCCTTGCCTTAGCACCTGGTAGCTTTTCTGGCACACACTGCATCGATTCGTTCTTACAGAAAATTTACAGTTAATACCCGGGCAGCATTTAGTTCTAAACAGTTGTGCAGACTTTCCCAAATCTAGCAACTTCTTTGCTTAATCCTCATATTCAATAACTGCACCTGGTATAAAAAAAAAAAAAAAAAAAAAAAAAACCATATTGAAATCTACTTTTCACAACTATTTCTGTAACACTTTCTGCATTAGGAAACATCTGCTGCGAAGAGCGTTTTCTGGAAAGCATACAAGCAGCAACAAAAGGGACAGGAGTTTGTGACACGACAAATAAGCAGCGAGAATTGTCAGAGGTGTTTGCTTAACTCGAGAAAGCAAAACAGGACTGCGAAGGGATGCGTCGGGTTGAGCACCGTTGGTAGGTGTAGTTCCACTCTTCCACCAGATGCGAGTTTGGCCGACTGACTGGGAGATGTGTCACGGCTTGGGCTCGTACGCTGAACATATGGTGGAGTTAGATTACGAGCAGTGAGGGAAACTCTGTCTCTACACAGTAACTGTGGTCCATTTTCCCTAAATCTGCCTGCTATTGGCTCGTTAACAAAAACAAAATCAAACACCTGTGTACCAGATACGGAGTGAAGTGCCAGCACTGATCCATCTGCAAAGCGCATCATTAGCCAACTTCTTTTCTTTGGGTGAGATGCAAGACAGATTCATCAAAGCAAACCCACAGCACCACTAAAGGAACATTATGTCTTCCCAGCATACCGCTCTCCACCTCTTTCTTTGCCTTTTCATGCTGCCATAATGGTGATGAATAGTGATAAAATATTCATTTCTCTCCTCCTCATCAGGTAATTCTCCAGGCTCTGGACCAGCACGCTGCGAGCTTCATCTACTCTTCTTTATTGGCCCACCTG
>NW_009260758.1:2815754-2816123 GCF_000687185.1 Egretta garzetta
TCCCTCATCTGACTTCTCCTCCTGCACTCCAGACCAAGTCAGATTTTTCAAACATTTTAAATGCTGCTGGATGGGGTCTGGCTGAGTTGCAAAGGTGGCTTCGGTGAGAAGATGCCAGAAGCATCCACTCCTTCCTATTCCTCTTCTGACTTACTCTGGGAGCACAATGTCATCAGAGTCATTGTATCTTACTCACTGTTTATTATATGATCTATTTAGGTTGGGCTTAGAATCATAGAATCACTTTGGTTGGAAAAGACCTTTAAGATCATGGAGTCCAACCTTTAACCTAACCCTGCCATCCCACCACTAAACCCTGTCCCTAAGCACCTCATCTACCCTTCTTTTAAATACCTCCAGGGATGAGGA
>NW_009260758.1:2816474-2821727 GCF_000687185.1 Egretta garzetta
CACCAGGCAGCTTTCCAGCCACTCTTCCCCAAGCCTGTAGTGCTGCATGGGGTTGTTGTGACCAAAGTGCAGGACCTGGCACTTGGCCTTATTGAACCTCATATAGTTCGCCTCAGCCCATCGATCCAGGCTTCATTTAGGATTCCTGACTGTCTTTTGTCACAATTACACAAGCACATCCTATATCTCTCTACTATTCTTTCTGAAGATGCTGCATCATCACACAAGTAAAGGCCTATTAGAAGATGGTGTCCTGTTCACTCTGACAAAGGCTGAAAAGGAGTATTTCTCTCAGTTATGTTCTTAACATGAATAGGAAGGGCAGAAGTGAACAACTTGTGCAGTGCTGATTAGACATTATCATCCCTTAATTTGCTGAAGCTGAGGCTATTCAAAAGCTTGGAAAGATTTTGATCATTGCAGGTGCACACCAAGTGACTTAGGCAAGAAGCAGCAGGCGGGAACTGACACAGAAGACCGTGAGCTGTGGAAATGCAGATGTACAACAGCAGAACACATTTGAGCCGTCAACTGCTTTCTAAAATAGCTGTCATTGTGCACACTCTCAAGGCCCAGAGCCAGAAAGCTCCTTGCTGTTGAGCACCACATTTCACTGCTGTTTTGGTTGGTCCCCAAGTTCTAAAGCTATGAATCCCATTAAGAACCAACCAACCAAACAAACAAAAAAACCCCAAAAAACCAAACCACCCGCACACCAAACCCCAACCCAAATACAAAAATACTCCACAAAACTGCCAGCCCAAATGCATCCTGGCCTTGCTCTACCCTTTTCCATGCCTTTACATGACAGAGAACTTCCCATCCTATGGGAAAGTGAGTATGTACGTTGGGCAACGTGTGCGCTCAGGCACCAGTATATACAGTGCTCCGGGGTACAGTCAGGCATAAACTGGTTTTACCAGCCTTCATTCCCAAAGAACAGACCCAAATTCAGATGTCTTTATTTCACATTTGTTGGGCTTTCCCTCAAAGCTGTTGTAATCTTGCAACCACTAGCCCTAGATTAGCACGGTTTTTCTTTCATTGGTTTCAAATTTATCTGCAGGAGCTTTCATTTGGTGAAATTCCTATCATCATCCTCGCCAGGAAAGCATAAAAAAGGAATGCTGAGCAATTTCTATTGCACCTTTCGCAGTCTTAAATGCTGGTTACCTTTCTGAATGCTAAAGCAAGGCAGGCAGTGCAGCTAAGTAAGTTAGCTGTATGCTGAGGCATTTGCCAGGAATTCATTCCACCTCCCTCAGAGAGTCCAGTAACGTTCTCGCACACCTAAACATGTAACAACTGCATCCAAAAAATACTATCCAAACTAAAGCAGATATGTGGAGTACTCCCTGCATACATAAAAGACAGACAGGTTTGTTCAAAACAAAAAATAAGTAGTGACTCTCCCGGGGGTGGTGTTTGTTCAACTGTGTTAAGTTTTAAGATCACGGTTTCGTTTATCTTCTGTCCCTCACTCCTAACCTTTTGACATAAAGATCTGCAGTATCAGAGCTATCTTTTATATTTATCCCAGGATAAAAGATGCAGTTCCTTTGACCAGTTGATGAATAAATGGCTGGTAACTTTCTTACCTGCTTACTCCTGTTCACAATTATTCAGTTGTTATAGCTACATGTAAACACCAACAACTCATACACAGAGAAGGGTGCTGTTATGGAAATGAGATGCTTTCAACTCTGTGAATAACGATGAATCCTGAGGCTGAAGAAGGTCATGATTAAATGTGAAAGGCAGAATGAATTAAGCACCTACAATCTTACATTTGCTTGATACACCACCCAATGAAGTCAGCAGAATTTATTTCCATGGGCTAGGGACCAGGTCCAAATCCTGCCCCCTCATCTCTCCCTCAGTGACCTAACACACCTTCCAGTACAGAAAGACAAGGTAGAATTTGCAGCTACGACACCGAGCGAGCGTACTGGAGAGAGAAGGAGAGGCAGAGTCGTTAACCAAGGTGCAAATTCATCATAGCAATTTCCCTGGATTAAGCTGAACTAAAATGATGTTACTGCTGAAAGGGGCAGTTCTGTCACGCTCCCCACTCCACTAATCCCCATCACCTCTCCTTTGTCAGAGTATACTTACCACCCAACTTCATACAACGCTAACCTGCTAGCAAACTAACCAGCCAAAAAACCTTTTTGTTGTTGTTTTATTACCGTATTTAAAATATTAACCCTTTCTGAATAAGAACACAGCAACTAAATACAACTCATTGTGCAGCCAGAGTCACCGGTGCAGGGGATGGAGCAAGCGTGGGGGGCTACCCTTACTGGCACCGTGATGATCTTGGGTCTGCTTCACCAGCTATGAAATTCCCCTCTTATCTGTAAAAGTCTTTTGCTGCAGCATGCCAGGTGCGTATGGGATGGAATAGCTTGCTAGAAAAGTGGCAGAAAAAGAGTAAAGGGATCTACTGCCAGGAATATCCATCCTCCCGGCTTCTCCCAATCCCTATGTTCAAATGAGCCATTATACACCACCTGCTTCAGCTACGGAGTAGCCTTCAGGATTTCATTCTACACAACCTACTTGGATGATGCTCTGAAAAAGGCTTTCATTGACTCACTCTACTTAATTGGTACAAGAGCAAACACAGAAGAGCCTGGGTTTTTCAGATAGCACAAGACATTTTGTTCAAAACTAGGATTACTTGATAAGAAATTCATTTGCAAGCAGATAAATGCCAGCAAAGAGACTAGAAATAGGAAGTGTCTGTTAAATAAAGCAGGTTACTGACACAAAAAAAAAAAAAAGGAGATTTGGATTTATTTTGAACAAATAAGCCAGGGTTTAGAGGCTATTGTACTAAAGCAAAGCAAAAGACAAAGCAGACTTATCCTTTTCAATGTAACATGGAGTAAATTAAAGAGCTGGTATTCCTACAGTACCTATTGATTACTGTATTATTGTGTACCATGTTTGGTGCTGGTAAATATTTAAGCACATTATTACTCTTCACAGGATTCAGAACAGAGCACTCGGATTCATTTCAGACTTATTTAAATTCTTCTGCCAGACTGAGAGCTCTGGGTATACAAAGAGGGAACTTCACAAGCCGAGTTAGCCAGAGAAGCAGAGACGCTACCCTGATCTAAACAACCACCCTAACTTCACCAGCATTTTGACTGGTGACTCAAAATAAACTGTAATGAACTCCAAAGGAATAGCTCTGTGGACCAACCCCAACATTTATAAGATACAGGCATTATAATTTTTATATTGCAACTTGGGAAATTCAGATAAAACACCAAGAATTGCTGTTACTAAATGAAACAGCTTTCTGCTGTTGATGTTTGGATCTATACTGTTGGATGCTCAATTTTTGCTCTGCATTGGGCATCCCTTTCTGTTCCACAGCCATCCCCACCACTTCTCCATTTGTGACTGCATTTCATTCAGACAAGCCATCCAACATCTATTCTTAAAACAGAGAACACTGGGTTTTTTTGTAGCCGTGCCATTTACTGCCTTTATTTTGCCCTGTATCGATGGAAATACATACATAATCAAATACGTATGTGCATTTCTGCTGGGTATTTCCAGGCAGTAGCCAACTTCTGCATTATCTTTCCCATCAAAGGCATACAGATCATGCATATCAGAGAAATAATACATGAAGAGATGAACAGAATCATTCAATTCCATCTAACATAAAAACAGGCAGAAAAAAGAAAGCTGTCCATGCACCAAGTTCTGCAAATGGTACAGAGAAAAAAAAAAAAAAAAGCCATTTTTTACCTTCCTATTCCTAAGTGCTTTTCAACAACATGTATTAATTTCTTCTGAAATAAGGACTGG
Organism: Egretta garzetta; assembly: GCF_000687185.1. NCBI lineage: Eukaryota > Metazoa > Chordata > Aves > Pelecaniformes > Ardeidae > Egretta > Egretta garzetta. The sequence continues at coordinate 2,820,306 of NW_009260758.1, forward strand.
ATAATTGCAAGCAGTCTTTAATATTAATTGCCATGTAAGCTGTTATAACAAGGTTTGCTATCTGACAACTCCCACACAGGTAAACCCAGGCACAGCCACCTTGGTGGCCAAGGTAGCACTCCACAGTAAAAGATGTATTAAATCAATAGGCCAGCAGTAAGCCTTCTATTTAAAAAGCCTTGCTCATTGCATGCAATCGGAACACAATGAACTAACATCGCTACCTGCAATTGAAGGAGCTTTTAAAAACTGCGGGATAGCACTCAAGTCAACGCATCAACCACCTGCATTTCTTTAGCAACCTATATCTGGATAATTCGTTATAAATACTAGAAGACAGAAAAAGGTACTGTAGAATAAAAGGGCAATTTCCAAGTTTTATTTTATAACCAACATGAACTTAGAAACAATAATACCGGAAGAGCAGAATTAGGCAGATTAAGGCTTATGTGTCAAATTATTACTTTTCATAAGATATTTGACCAGTCTAAACCATAAAGAAGTTCTTAAAATTTCACTCAGAAGGAATCTGGACATGTATTTATCTTTCTGCCTTTATTTTTTATGTTAATTGGTGCTAACTACCACTTTATTTTAGTAACTCTCTCAAAAGCATTTCATTGGAGAGCATAGACGTAACTGGAGCCAGAATTCAGTAGATGGAATGGAGAACCCACAGAGCCTTCGCACATGAGAAGAGCATAAAAGGTTGGGTTTGCCCTAATTAAATGGAAATAAACAGATATTCTCTTTAGCAACAGGTATACTTTTTAGGACAAGAACTATAGGACAAAATTGAAGTGAAGATGTTTTATCAGAGATTCAGAACCGATTCTTCAGGTGGGAGCTGAAGAAACAGCACTGGTGAGACAACAGGTAAAGAGGACGCAGAAGATAATTTAAAGAAAGGCACAAGAAAGAAAATCAGAAGAATTCACCAATACCTATACTTCATGCCTGGATGCACAAATAGGTATTAGTGTCACGCAGTGTGCAACATCCATTTTGCATGTGCAGACCTGCATTTTCCAGGCACTCTGGTTGCTGCTCCATTTTTCTGTTCTCCCCGTGGCCTGTTCTGCAAGCTCTTCTCCATCTGCAGCACCTCTTTGCAGAAATCACTCTGATGGGGTGTAATTACAATGGACAAGCGATTTCTGATTCAGCAGAAAAATGACTATTTCAAAATACTTAATCAGGTAGGAAGATGCCTGTAATTTTGAGTCATCCAGCTGACCCTAATTTGCAATCAACAGTCCTGTGAGTTTTTAATTGCAGACTCTCTATGCTAAAGCCATGAGCTGGGCTACAAACCCACAGGACACAGCTCTCCAGGTGTTCAGCACAGCAGGAGGCTTTCGGCACACAGAACGGCGAGCAAGGCTACGCCAGAGTGCATCATACTGCGCAGGATGGTTCACC
>NW_009260758.1:2821798-2833446 GCF_000687185.1 Egretta garzetta
GGGGGGGGAGAAACAAAAACACAAACCAAAAAAGCCACCTACACCCACCCCTTCTCCCCATCCAAAAAAGGCCAAAAAGCCCTGCAGCCACACAAAATATTTCCTGTGCAGTTACAGAAGGGATAAACCTGATCTGTACATTAGACTGGAATAGAGCAGAGAGCTTGACCTGTACAGCTAAGAGGAATTAATAGTGATTTGGAAAGGACTGGAGACTAGAAATGCAAGAAGTTGTCCCACCATTCAGCTACGATCATCTTCCCAGCCTTTCATCTGGGCTCCCACCCACCCAGGCTCCCCTTTTACACCCCCACGACTGCCGCATCCAAGGCCATTTCTTGTTCATTTTGTCCAAAGTAACACCCAACGCCGTATTTCTGGTACTACCTGGAAACTATTTAAAATATACCACCCCATATCTTGGTGTATGGGTTTAGCCAATCTCCCCAGACCCACCCCTTCCCCTCTTACCACCTTTATGTGGATAATTTGCCTGTTTCCTGCCTACAGCTGGCGATACAGGAGTGCTGCCTTGTGTGTGAAGGATCTTTCCTGATGTACCACTCTGCAGAGCAGCTTGCTTATTTATTGTATTTGCAAAGATCTCATTTTTTGCTACAACACTTTACTACTTGCTGTTTAAAAGAAACCATATTCTCAGCAGTGCCCACTATCACCAAATATAATGCACTTAAACTGTCACCTTAATGCTCCGTATTTATTTGAATTAGATCCCATTGTACAGTCTCGCTATTTAAATGGAAGTCACTTCTTCGATTGCAAAGTAAGCAGATGCCAATGCAGTTCTCCAAAATGTGTTTCCATTTTATCTCATTGCATATGTTTCCCATTTTCCTAGGGCCCTCTTCTCATCAATACCTCCTCTCATTATGTGATCAAATCTTTCCCTTTTGTCAGAAAAAACGTATTAGTCATCTGTTGTGAGAAAATTGGAAAGTCTAGAGATGTTGTCTCTTCATCTAACCACTGGCCACTAGCTTTCAGTCATGATGAATAACATCTAAAAATTATCCTAAAACTCCCCCTCCCCCTTGAAAATTCTTTGCTGGATTATATCCGTCAGATTTATCTATCAGTTTTCTGTAAATCAATTGCTGTTAAAAAATGTTATCCATCAACCAAAAGGATTACAATAACCATTAAGTTTCTGTTAGTGCTGCTTGAGAAATCACAAAGAATTTGAGGCTTTTTTCCCCTAAGACAAGCAGCACTGAAGTTTTGTTAAAATGAATTTTTGGGAAACGTGCTAAAAACTTTGTAAGAAACAATCTTGGTAAAAAAAAAAATCAAAGCTTTTAAAATCCAATTTATACTGCATTTTAATAATTTCTTGGGCCAAATTCTGAAACAAAATACAACTGTACAAAGGAAATCCAACGTGGTTAAAAATTGCATTAAAATGTCACATGAGGATATCACTCATGAAGATATTGGAGACCTGGAGAGGAAAGTAACATTTTACACTCCCTCTCAAGCCAATTTCAAAATGGAACATTAAATATGATAGGATGAGGATCTCTATAATAATTGAATAAAACAGTCATTAAGAACCTAATTTCTTGTGTAGCCTGTAAGATTTCAAATTTTTAACTAAATGAGGAATCAATGTTAAGCTAAATTGCAAGAAAAAATGATTTGATGTTGCAGTACTAAACTCAGTAAAAGATAAACTCACAAATTAATTTCAGTTCATCAGCTAATAGGCTCACAAATGCATCCTCACCCACAAGGTAAGTAAAAACATCAGTTGAGTCAGTATTCACGAAGCAAACCAACCGTTCAACAAGCATCAGGCAACTCATCTCCGAGGCAGGAGACTGATACACGGCACCCAGCGTTTCGTTACCTTTTTATCTGGGTGCAGCCGAGGACCCTCTGCAGCCACAGGTACTGCCCAGTGCAGTCCAACACAGGGGTAAGTACTTCGGAGAATATTTCTAACTCACCTACAGACACTCGACCTGCGGTACCAATGCGCTCAAAACCCCACCCAAAATCCTCAAGGTCCCCGCTGACATTCCTGGTCACCAAACCAAGCTTTTTGTGCCCCAAAGCTGGTTCTGCCAGGGGACCGACCCCACTCACAGTCACACCAATGAACCCCGGTGAAGGCTGTCACTCGGACATGACAACCACACACGTTGGAATACTAATTTTACAGAATTTAAGAGCCTGCCTAGGAGGCTGCAGCAAGATGTCCTGTGCTTGGGTGGGTTTATCAGAAACTGGTAGTAAATTGCATCTAACACATTGGGACTTGCGATCAGCAACAACTTCTAATAACCAGCAAGGGCTTCAGAAGAGACTACTGCTTAGCCTAATTTTAGGCTGGAAAAGGCTCATATTCTAGGATTGCAAATTGAGTCAGTTATAAATAATTCAAAGGCACTTGCTGTGAGAGACACTAGATGCAGCCACCGGCAGTACTCTCAGAAAAAAAGAAATTGTGGGACTGGTAAGCTGAGTACAACTTAATTCTCCTAAAACTCCTTTTGCTGCAAAAGCCTGGTGTTAGCAGTCGCTGGCTTACTGTAGTCAACAGCATTTTTACACTAAGATTGAATTCGGCTCTTTGACCTTACAGTTGACTTCACCAACCATTTGAGGGCCTTGTTCCTAAGTTCAGCTCACGCCACTGCGTACCCCGGCTGCCCGCAGCCTCGCAGTAACCAAGGCAGCCAAAGCCAATGCACAGTGAATTCTGCTTCTTTCCCAGTTGCTGCTCATCGATCTACTAATCCAATTTGGGATAATGAGAAAACAGCAAGACAGCCTGCAATAGGTCAAAGACAACATCCAAACAGTCAGTGACACCTCCCCCCAGTGCCCCGCTATGGTATTAAATAGATGCAGGATAGGATTAGGATAGGAGGATTTCTTGTGCTCTTTGAGACAAAAATGGTCGGTACCAACCGATTTGTTCACTGCATTACTGTCCAAGCAATGAACCACGATATGATAAACCCCATTGAAACAGAGTTTATCCCTGATCTCTATTCATGCAGGCAACTGAATAGAGCAAGTATGGTTTGGCCCTGAAGCTACCAGTGAGCATCCTCTCCCGCTGCTATAAGCCTACCTGAAAGCAGGGCACACTAGAGTGCTGGAAAATGCATACACCAAATGCATACATAAACCAACACATATGTAAGCATGGGAGGAGGAGGTGGCGACTGTGCTCCTGCTTTTACACAACCACTGAGTTTCTGAACTGCCCTTCCAGGGCAGGGATGACAGAGGTTCCACACCTTTCCTCCCCCTCTGTCACGTACCTGGAGTCACGTCCCAAATCACGGCTGCAGACTCTAGCACAGAAATCATCTCTATAACAAGTCACTTAAACATTTTTGATGTGTGCAGTGAGTGAACTGCATCCAAAATCATTTTATCAGCAAGAGACTGCCCAAGATGATGCAGAAAACATACGGCAGCGCAAAAAATACAGCTTGTGGTTTCCAAGTCCAGCAAGCGGCGTTTCATTTGTGCTTTCACCAGCAGCACACGTGACTGTGGCCACTCACAGGTAGAAGATGATGCAGGTGATGATCCAAGGAGTTCTGGGGTACAAATGAATAATAGAGCTATTCCAATTTAAAGTCCCAGATGGAGAATTGCTTACGAATGCCTGATAGTATAAAAGTTTTACCCTCCCATCATACTCCCTAAGGGAAGCAACATAAATGTTTCTAACTAGAAGTTCTGCTACCAATAGTTAGTTTTCCCTCATGCCTTCAGAAAGCCCATGCATCAAACTGCTTTTAACTAGCATCCTCTTCTAATGGTTCTTTGAGAAAATACCAAATTACAACGGCAAAACACCAACCGCTTCCAGTGATTACAGCTACAATTACCTCACTGTACGCATCAAAAATACTAATCAGGCAATGAATGGTGGCACTCCCAAGAGCGAGAAGTGATGAGCATTAGGTGCTCAGGCAAACAATGAAAAGATAAAAGTCAAAGAGACTACAGAAAAAAAGAAATGCCCTTTTTCCAAGCTTTTTGTAACTTAAATGCTGAACAGGGTAGAAGTATCAGCATGCTGCCATAACTTACAAAAGGCTATTCTCAGCAGAATTTGAACATTTCCCATGCAGAGTCTTCACCAATAAAAAGAAAAAAGTCATAGAAATTCTATTCCTGATTATAATATGCACCAGTGATTTCCGAAACAGCAGGCAAAGCAGATGTTGTACTAACTTCCATGCAATGGCATGTGACAGCCACCTTGATTGTCCTTTTCCAGCCATTTAATTCAGTTACTGGGGGAAGCAATGACACTGATACATCTGCAAGTTCCATGTGTTCCCATAAATCAAGCATTTATAGATCTTTTTTCCCAGGAAAAATATAAACCCAATTTGGAAGATACTTAATAGAGTATCACAGTACCAGGAGCGCCAGCAGGTGTGATGCCACGTGGCTCCGACATCTCCAGAGCAAATGATAGTTCCTGATAAGACCGAGCATTTGAACATGACTGTGGATTCACATCATTGCGGGGCAAGTGGGAAATTCAGACCGATCAAGTTCTAACGTAGGAAGATTCATGAGGGTCACCCAAGAGGAAATTTGTCAGCTGCAATAAGCTGTCAGCGGTTCTGTCCAGCTACAGATCCCCACAGAGGTCATCTTCACTTCCTAAAGCCCAACATTGCTCACAGGGAACAAAGAAGAATTACCAATTTTATTTTTTCCAGCAATGGTTTTGAGCTGATACGGGATATCTACAATGCAAGAGTTAATATAACATAATTTACTTTTAACTAAAAATAACTGGCACAAACCACTGATGCATAGCACTGTATTAGTTCCAAAGACATAGAAGAATCCAAGGCAGACAAAGGCTTCAAGGTATTACTTACAGATAAAAAGGCAATCTCGGAGGGAATGGGCCAAAACAAAACGGTATTAAGAACAAAAGAAAGAAATCAGCTTTACAAAGGCAATAGTCTCAGTTTCCACAGCTGAGAATAAGGAGAAGATTTTCAGTCCAAGACATTCTTTTTTTCCTTTTCTCAAAAGCCCTTCAGTCTTCCCCTCTCTATAATTTTTCTTAGGGCAAAAAATGCGTAAGGAAAAAAAAAAATTGTGCTTTTAACCAGGCAGAAATAAATGTATTGTGCAATACTGCTGTTGAAGTTCAAGAGTAGGGGAATCCACTTTGTCACAGTCACTTTCGATGAACACTCCGGTTTATGATAAGTTTCATAAAAACTGCTTAATTCAACATTTATGAAAGTACTGAAGATAGATGAAAGGTGTAGAAATAGGAATCTTGCCAATCAATCATCCCATTGAAAATGAGCACCCAGAACGATAAGAATGAAGATAGGCTTTTCATGTACATATGGTCTGCTAGATAGAATGATTGAATATTCTTGCATTTTTAATCAAAACGTTCCTACCGTTACACTATCATATTCAAATTATTTTCTTCCACCACTGAATATTAGCACTCTTGTCCCCTTGGGATTAAGTTGCTTGCAATGTTCCCAATGAGAAAAGGAAACATCCCGTGTAAAAAGGTGCTTGATAAAAGATGGACTGAGGAAAAGCTTTTTTGATTTGTTTTTTGGGTGGGTTTGTTTTTTGTTTGGTTTTTTTTTTTGTAAAAAATCTTTTAGAAATAAATGATCAGATGTGAACACAGAGGTCCAGCTTTCAAATAGCATAATGAAGGAGAACAAAATGGTATGATGCCAGATCACACAATTTGAATCTCAAACTACTTATGCTAGAAAAGTTTTGGGGCAGAGACTACCTTTTAATAATGAATTTTTATAGATTTTTGTACACGAAATCTTTGCCAGAAATTATGCTTCTAGGTATAATCATGCTACAAAGACTACTGATAACAAGCTGAGCATTCGGGTGAAACCGTGCTGAAAACACCCAGCCAAGGCAGGTTGTGCCTTCTTCCTTCTAACGGTGAGGCTTCTCATGGGCCAAGAGCCCAACCTGTAACGGAGCTGAGAACTTAACTTAGTCAGCTCTTCTCTCAGGGCTCCAAACTATGAGGAATGGAGAGAAAAGCCTTATTTATTAGCTCCAAATCAAAAATGAACTTTATCTGTCCTTTCTCTACATAAAGAACCATGTGAGATCAGCCCAACTTAGTGCAAAAGGTAGCTGATAGGAATTTTCCTATTCTTTTTACGTTTCTGGAGACTCGTTCAAGTTTCTAAAATAAAAGAAAGAGAACTTGATCTCTTCTGATTTTAATATTAACCTATTTCCCCTTCAATGAAATTGTAAAAGTTACAGTTCAAGAGTAAGCGATAGCATATGGTGCAATAAACACTATTATCAGCTTGATGAGTTATTGCAAATAACCACCCAGATTACCCAACTATTTCCATGGAGTCGAACAAGCTGGAATTGAATGCAGATTCACTGTCATTTCACATATGGGAACATTTATCACAGTGAAGACTGATTTTTGCCAGTTAATACCCTGTAAGTGCCAACGTTATCTTTCTACACTTGGAATAGCTAGTTGAAAGATAATGATTCCCTTAAAATTTTGATCGTTCCCATTTGACTAATAAGACATAAGTTCATAGTTTGTAAATAGTACGAGACAAAGGCATAGGTACAGTACTACCACATCAAATAGCCTGCATTGCATTCTTAAATACTTCTTAGTCCTCTGCTTATTCAGTTCTGCACGCAGCGCAGGAAAATTTAAAAAGTAAAATAATAATAAATTATTACTAGAGATATCCAAGGTATTTCATAAATAACACTACAGCATGGTGACTACATCCGTTCAACCAAACCCCTATTGCCTGATTCTTCATTTGGTACAACAGAACAGATCAGCCCCGTTCATTTCAAAACCTTCAAACCTCCAACTGAACAGTATTCACACTAGGACATCCTGTAACGTACACGTAACTGCAACTAATTAAGAAATAACGTATTTTTGTTCTCAGCAACTCCAGCATCAAATTCCACTGCACAGAAAAAGAGGGAGTGGGAAAGAAAGATGCACATTCATGGGAATAAAAGAAGAAAAACATTCTTTCCACTGCTGGCACCTGAAGAATTTTCTAAAATAACAGAGAAGAGGCTACCTATTCATGAAATCTGTAGTAGTCTTTCCATGGATTTCAAAAGGTCTTGCCAAGATAGATGAGGTAATCCATCACCTTGGAGTCAGTTGCTCCTCCACTGAATTGATTTTACAAAGTAGGCGCACGAATCGCAGAACAAGTAAAGCCTCATGGGTTTGTGATGCTGTGTTGGATGCTCTAAGATCTACAAAGTTTTGTGTTCTGGTTTGGGTTTTATTTCTGGTTTTTTCTGCAACATCTGTAACATTTATAGCATCACCTCCAACTGTAGTTTATCTGTTGTCCAAGAGGCTGAGCCTGTGTTTTAGGTTTCTGCCTGATTAGCAGTGCACGTGGAAAAGAGCAGAAAAACCCCGGACATTATGGTTCATGAAAAACTGTAGGAGTTTGCCTGAAAGCTCTACCTCCTGCTGTGTTTGGCCAAAACCAATCTGCAGATTCACTGCTGGGTAGAAGCAGAGCACACGACTCAGCACAGACCTGCACACACCCAGCTTGGTCACACGTTGCCCATCTCCTTAGGGAACAGTGCTAGAACCCCTAAAGAGAGAACCTGGTCTGCCTGCCATGACCATACCCCTGCAAATAAGACACATGGCAGAGGGACAGGAACCACCACACGCAAGGACAGGCTTCGTCCCCACCTCTCCTGGAGCACTTCACGTCCAGTGGTAGCCAACAACAGGGCTCAAAGTCACACTGAAAGTCAGGAGCAGGGACAACTTTTGGCTTCCTTTTGCTTTAAGCAAGAGGCTACGCATCCTCCTCATATCCAAAAATACCACAAAATGACACGCTGCTTCTGCAGCTTGCCACATCTTCTGGAAATCGTTTCGATTTTGTAGAGGGGGGAGGGAGAAATAAGCAATAAAATAAGTCCAGTCTGATTATTCTGAAAAGGACAAAGACAGCAGAGGTGACAGAGGTGTAATTGTTAGTCAACCTTACAGCACTTTCCAGTAGAGCTATTTAACATTTGATTCCACTGATAAGAAAAATAATAAACAAAGTTATTATGAAACTGTTCCATCTGTCACCCAAAAGTCCAGTGAATCATTTATGACTGCGTACCTAGGGCTTCTCTCCCTTTTATTCTCTTTTCCCATCAGAAACTGAAGCTACGTTACTTTTTTTTAAACTGTCGCTTTTATTTCTTAAATCAACCTGAAAGGAATAAAATATTGCAATGAGCAAAAATACAAAATAAATGTTTGTAGATCTGTAATTCTTCGAAATGTCAAAGAAAAACATAAAAACGTATGCTCTGTAAGTTTTCAGCTGAACTTGGCATGACAGTCTATCTATTATTTAAAAGATGTTGAAGCTCAATTCATGAATTATTAAATTCTTGTTACATTTAGTTTCCAAGGGAAAAAATTATTCCATTCAATAAAGGAAATTCAACTTGCTCTATAGTACTTTCCTAAAAAACATGGGATTTAAACTCCTGAAGTTACTCTAAAAAACCGAAAGAAATTACGAGTCCAAACTTCATAACTAACATTATGGTCTCATTAGAAGGACGTCCTGTATATTCAATAACCGTCAACAGTCCTTCGGTATTCCCACATCCACTGCACAAACGTCCTGCATATGAAATAGCCTGCAGTGCAGGAGAGGGGCTGGCAACAGCTGCTCCACATGAAACTCCTGAACCTCTAATCCATCCAAGCTGCAGAAGCCAAGCATCCCCTGGATCCTCCACCCGCTTCCTTCCCACATTTCTCATGACCAGCCTCAAAAGACTGCTCACACCATGTTAAAGCACAGGCAGGTCCAACTCCCAAACCAAAGTTCTCTGTTACACTGCTACATCCCCAGCTGGCAAATTTTGATAACAAATCAGAGGTGAGCAGCTGCCCACCGGAGAGACTGTTAGCCTGATAAAACACAGCGAGTCTTTTGAATTTAAAAGAATATATCACACTTTTGAGGGGGATTCCTGTTCATGATTACCAGGATCATCTTCCCAGTACGGCTGCTTCAACCAATGCAAACTGACAGTAGTTTCAGTGGCCACTTCTGCAGCCAGCGATCGATGGGACATGAGCGTTGGCCACTGTGCCGGGGCCACTCACAAGGCCACAGCTGTAACACAAATTCCCTGCGTCAGTCCAGGACAGCAAACCAGGCTTGATGCACAGCAGCCTTCACCCACAAGGAACCTAATTATACCTTAAAACAGCCAAGAGCATCTCTGCTTGAGACTTTTGAAACTTCATTTGTATAGTCTTGCTAATACAAGATTGGTTCTGCTCTAGAACGAGGACTTAATAACTATAGGGATTCGAAACAAACAGCTAACTGAACTGATTTAATAAGAGAGACACAAACCAAACTCAATGGCACTACTTATAATGCTTAATAAAGCTATTTCGCTGTACTCTGGAGGTTAGCTATTCAATCGGCTTCTAAAAATCTATGCCAATATTCTTAAAAGGCTCTAAACAACCAACTGACGCAGGTGTAGCGGTTACTCCGTGCGACAAGTATTTCAAAGACAGCTACTCAAGCATATGATCCCACAGATAGAAAACATAATAGAAGTATGTTATTGTGAAGCTGCCATAATCATCAACCAAAGTTACAATGACTAACTGATTAGCTTATACAGATAAATATTCCAACACCCGCTGGGGTATTTTTCCCAGTAACTCTGAGTTAGTTTGCTGCATTTTTCAACGTAATGGTTTAAACTACCAGCATTTTAAGAACAATAAAAAAGAAACTTTATCATTCAACAACAACAAATCCTTCTACAAAAAAAAAAACCAGTTAAATGCAAGCCTTGTAAACTATTCCTTCCTTCAGCCATGAGTTAATAAATTTTCCTCAAAGCAGATTTTGACGTGACATCATCATAAACACAAACTACCACTGAAGTGGTAGAATTCTTTTCTTAAAGTGCTTTAACTACCTTAACAGCGGTGGCCTCCCGACATTTCTTTTGTGCTCAAGCCCTAAATGTTACTCATTTCTGCACCCAGACATAAGAGCGTTACATACCACCCCCCTCCATCCCCGGGATGCACTGACAGAATGGGTTCAGGGAAAAACTTCAAAGAGCTTTGCCTTTTCTACCAAGTCGCTCACCTCTCAACAACACCCCAAACAAAAAAAAAAAAAAGTCACCCAACACTCCCAGCCCTGCATCCCGAGTGGGAGCAGGGAAGTCACCCTGAACGAAGTCAGCTGCTGGATGAAAGGACTTAGATCATTCCCAAGGATCTTACAGATAGGAGAATGCCAGAGAAGAATTGGCTTACCTCCTTCTCATTCGAGGTATGAAGTTTGTGATCCATGTATGAACAACATATGTCCTTATTAACATTAACTAGCTTAATAACCAACAGACTCCTCCAGCTCCTGAAGGAAAACTCTCACGGCCTTTTTTATGCAATCAAAGGATGAGCAGCGCACCTTGTTTCCCAGAATACATCATTGACTGTCAAGGAAAGGGCTTCCTGTTCAAATGTTATTCTTTTTATTGTGATACACGACATCACTCTCAAAGAACAGTGATTTAGTCATCTTTGTAAATAGAGTTATTGACTGGAATGCATTTTGCCCTACACTGCTATTTGCCTTTAATAGCACTTTTAACATCCTTGCTGCAGTCAGGCCCTGTAAAACGATGAGCCTTTTCTGCTCCAAGGTCTCTGCCAAGATTTTTGGTACAGTCCAATCTTCCACCTCAGAAGCATATTGAAAAAGAAATAAAAATGCCCATTGAATATAAAGTATAGTTGTTTCTTCTTCAGACATTCTGTATTTCAGGTCTAGACCCATGAACAAATACTGGACACACTTGCAGCAGTAGGAATAACCTGTCTCTAGGCAGGTACGACACTGCATGATTTAGACACGTCGGGGCTCCGCTCCCTGTGCTTACCAGAGGGCATCTCTCATGCAACATACTGGTATGAGCCAGCTGCATCCTCCTGCAATGCCAACAGCGTCCTTTCTGCCAACAGCGCCGCAGCAGTAGGCAAACCCCCACTTTTTTTTCTAGGGACAGTGCTTTTGCAGCCTCTGAAGCAATATTAGCAATATTATAGCAATATAGTCCTGGGCGGAGGATACTAACCTAAATTGCTTGCTTTCTGGTACAGCTTAGGGCGTATTTTTCCCCTTTAACTGAGGCATTTTGTAGGTTCCTGATGGGAAGTTGCATAAATCAAGGTTCACTGCACCTTCACTCCTCTCTTACTCAAACCACACAAAAGTATTTTTGGCAGCTCTGAAGAATACCGAAATACAAAAATAACTTCCCAGTGAAACAGTAACGGCACAAGCAGTAAGCATTCCCGGTATGAGGATTTTGAACTACTGAACCAAACAACTAGCTGGTACAGTTTGATAGCCAAGATTTGGAAAGAAACTCCATATGTCCCCCCTGCGCGGGGTCAGGTACCGCAATCTGAACTCTCAAAACAAGCAGAAAAGGTTTATTTTAAAAGAATATTACATTGCAAAGTTACCACACAACTTCCCTACAAAATGCTACCATCTCAGTGTTTATTAAAGAAACTTTTCCTCTAACCTAGG
>NW_009260758.1:2833518-2870423 GCF_000687185.1 Egretta garzetta
CTTGAAAGTTGGAAATGCCAGAATTAAGATTGACTGTGCAACCTTAATTTGCCCCCTTGTGCCTGTGCATAATGATATGGTCTTTAATTACATGAACACGAACTTCAATTTTAAGATCCTGCCTTATTCAGCACACTAGATGGATGAGGAGCGATGGCTGTAGGACTATCTTATATCATAGAAATGGGAAATCCTTAAAGATGACAGGAGGAATGCAAGGGAAGCAAAAAGTTGGTCTCATGAATAAGGTAGTTCAGCATCAGAGAAGGGAATTTGTCTTCATGGAAATCAATGGAACCATTCAGCTTTCAGAGAAAAAAAAAAAAAAAAAAAAGAGGCATTTGAACTTGAAACAAAGTAAAATATTTCAAAGCAAAGAATTTGGGCGTTGCATTTTTTTTTTTTGTGCCTTTAGGAAAAACTGCAGAGAAAAGATGGACAGGCACTGGTGTCCCCTTAAGCAGGTCTAATTCATGTTTATCTCCTAATAGGAAGCTGCTACCTGACCTGCCAGCTCCTAGCTTGACGCTTGCTCAAACCTTAGCCAACTCAAAGGGATCAGATGTGAACAGTGCTAGCTCTACAAGCATGCCCGGTACCAACTCTTTTCCTACTTAAACTTAGATTATCTACTGGGACTTCACTCTAAAAGCATCTAACAAGACTGTGGATGGATGGTGCACAGTATGAAGGACTCCACCACATACCACGCAGCGTTATATTAATGGAGACCAAGAGACTTATCTGTTTGTATCAAAGATACCCCACATCCCGAGAAGGGAATTAAAGGAAGAACCCCAGCCTTTTTTGCCTCCATTGCTCCCTCCATAGTTGTGAGGTTCGCACTCAATAAACATTTATTTTTAACAGAAAGCACACACCTGCATTTCCCAACCTGCCTACAGCAGATTTAATGCCAACATCAAACTCTAACAAAGCCCCAAGTCTGATGTCATCCAGCTCTACCATTTGGAAAATTATTACATTTTAATAGCAATGAAGCTCTAGTTGATACTGTTGAGGGGTTTACCCTCATGACAGTATTTTTGGAGACCAGAGGTTTCTTTCCAATGATGCAAACTGTTTCCAAGACTGTTTTCTCCTTACTGTTCCTTACAAAACTGCTTCCAAGCCAGGCCTAAAGCATCCACTAGACCAGCACCCTGTGGCACTGGGAGGACTCATCGGTCTGTAATCCATCCAGCTCTAACCACTATCCGTCTCTAGGACTGGCTCACTTTGCTTTAGTTTCTCCATTTGAGAAACGGGACAGGTAAAAGGACAGGTAAAACACTTTTGAGGTAACTGATTGGAAAGTGGTAAGTAAACCAGCTAATGTTATTTAACACACAAGGGGCTGGTTTTCCAACTAGAGCTCCAGTTCGAAGGGTGATTGCCGTCACCCTCTCCAGCATCAGTGTGGGCTCCTGCAAAGGGGGTTATGCTCTGACATTTGCTACGATTTAAAACCATTTCATTATTAAGACTATGTGCTTTTGTTTCCTCCATTTATAAAATGAAATTAAGTACTACCATTCAGTTTTTAATTCAAAGTCTAAAAGGAGCAAAGTGAGAAATGCTTTGTATTATCGAACTTTAAGTACCACTGAAGTATTTATGAATAAACAGAGTTGCTCAACAGGACACAGCTGGCACATGAACCTTGGCTGGAGAAGTTTCTGGAAATCTTCTGATTAAGGAAGAATCACAACTTCTTCATCCCTTCCTGGCCAGAGACCAAACTCTCCTGGTGTTGCTCCTCCGTTCATCTCATACTTTGGGAAGTGGGCAGTACACAGCATCCATCTAACAGACTGAAATCCATCCTGGTGGAAGCCCGATGAAATGGAGAAGCTCTGCCCTTACCTTCCTTCAGCCCCAAAACAGGCTGCAGCTTCAGAGTAATTTTCCCCCCCACTCCGTATATCTTAGAGCCACAAATCCCTGGTGACTTTTGATTTACAATAGAGGCAAGGTCATCCTTATAATGAAAAAAACAAGGTCTATATTTTCAGACACCAAGATACAATTTATCATAGAGATCAATGACACTTTTATTCTCTATAGAGATGAAGTATCCATTTTGCAGTAAAATTATCAGAGGGGTTTTCTCCTTTTTTTTTTCTTCTTCTTTAAAAGCCTGTTGAAAACCAAGTTGTAACAGAACATTTTAGCATTAGCATCCAGTTCTCCCGGCTGCCGCTCTAAAATATAGTTCACTTTTCTTATACTAGTGGCTAGAAGAAAAGGGAATGGTGAAATCAGTGAAACAACACCTGTTTGGATGGTGAAAAAATAATACTAACTGTACCCCCTGAGTCAAGAGGTATTGCTAAGCCCTTTCAATTAAATAATCGCCCCTTCCCTGCTTTCAATCTGCACACCGATGTACTCGCCTCTGGAGATTCACACCAGCCTGCACCAGACGGAAGGAGTCACGGTAGATTATCTGTATGGTTACCAGCATCACCTTTTTTCTAATAGGACTTTTGGGTTTTTTAAGTCCTATTTGAAATTCTCCCTCCCCTCCCCCCGCCCCAGGACCAGTGAAACACGTCTCACACCTACACTTTCAGCAGTGCTTCTGAGCATCCAAAAAACCATTTCAGGCATTTTCACATACAAAAAGTGGCTAAGTGTCACAAGCTTTTGAGTTTATTTAGGAACAGCTCAGTTATCTAGCTTCACTGGAATAACAGAAATATTATGTAGGTATCTTCTGTAAGATATACAGAAGTGTAGGCCCACCACAGTAGTTGACCCAAACGCTACCGAGCTCCACCAGGCAGTTGCATCCCCTGCTGTCTCGTGGAGAAAACCCAGATACCCATAAGCACCAGCTAACACTCGGCATTGCCAAGGCCACTGACATAGTTATAACTGTATGAAAACAAATTTTCTGTCATCTTTTCAAACAGCATGGACTAAGCTATGAAGGAAGTGATAAACAGGTAGCGTTTGGTAGCATACGTCGTACCTGCACCAGAGCGCTGTATCAGCAGAAACTCTACAGTAAAGATAGCCTAAATCTTTTGGAAGGTAATGTGCATTCCCACGCTGTTTGAGCTACAGCCTTTGTCTCCTTCGCCCACTGTATCCTATGGTAAGATAAGTCTATTAAGAGGATTTCTTTTTTAAAGTTACCCCTTTAAAGCACATGAAATTCGTGGTTTTATTGATGGCTGCCCAGGATTAAAACCTTACTCAGATGAATCTCCCTTAAGCTATATGCTTTCCCTAAGCTACTGTCATTATTTTCAGGAAAGGAAGGTATTTTAGCGATTTTTTTCCTACTGTTTCAGTTCCATTGGTACCGATTTACCACACATGTTCAATATTTTCAACTTACCTGTACTTCCCAAGTGACTATTTTCTGTTTACTGATCTTAGGGCTGCTGAAGGCAAAGTAATTTTTTGCACCCCCGTGTAACAGTTCTCCATTGCTTCTGCATACATCTCTAGTCAAATGGCTATGGACAACACCATGTTTGGAGATATTGACACAGACAGGACAATGCTTGTTCACAGGGATTTCCTTACTTTGATGATTTCCAGTTAATAAGAGTTGAGAGATTAAAGGGAACCTTTTCATTGTCTGCTTAGACCTACCAATTAACCATAATTACTTCCCAAAAAAAAAGGCAACCTCTGGACTTTTTAGTAACTTTTATGGCCTTGACCTAAGCTATTTTCAACTACAGTTTTCCAAACACCACCTCCAGGCAGGGAGAAAGGAATCTGTGCGTTTATCATGATGTCCCGTACTTCTCCTCGAGGTACTAATTCACCTCCTCCATGCACATGAGGCAGAGTATTTGAGAGAAAGATTACTTCCTTCATGGTTTTTTTTTTTTTTCACTAGCATTGCACTTCATTCATGCTTGCCCAGACCTGTATGCCAGTGCCTAGCACGGACCCTGTGGATGCACTTTTGTGTGGCATTTTAAGGAGAAGAGGTCCTACAGGACAATAATGGGGATGCCCTAAATATCTTGAACCTTTCTGAATAAGTCACTGTGCTGTTCATTGTATTATAGGGATTTTCAGCAATATTACAATAAAGTGTATTTTTTCTTTTGATACACATTAAAAATAAACTCCTCTAACAAATTAGATGTTTAGGGCCCTGATTCAGCTCTGCTTTGTGCTCTGTGTTCATTTGCAGCTACAAGAAGAGAGTTTAAAATGAGCACAAAGTACCATCAAAACCACCTGCTTGTTCTATTTTGCAATCACTTTACAATCAGCCCACAAGGTACTAAATGACTGCAGAAGCACATGACAATGGAGAAGCAAGGCAATAGAGACACAACGGAGCGATATGCTTGATCCAGCTGTGTCCCGAGCACCATCATTTTCGATCCACAAGCACGTTTGCAGGAGTGAACTGCTCAGCTTTTAGAAATGAAAAGTATCAGTGGATTTTCACTGCCATCATAGATCATCAGAGACATTTTAGGACAGTTGCTGCTCTTGGCTGAAGTATTGCCCAGGATGGAAGCACCAATCTCCCCACAACACAGCGCATCCCGGTGAGACAAACGCTGGGAGCTGCTCCTCTACCATCAGCAAAAACCTTGAAATATTTGATTTCATGACTTTGGCCTAACCAAAACGCAAAGCAGCAACTATTTCACATTCAAAAACCAGAGTGAGATTTGACTTCTACAGAAATCCTGTGAAATTATTTAAGATTTTGTAAGACAAAATTGCCTTAAATTGAAGGCGGCAATTTGGGCTTCTGCAAATTGGGAATGGACTAAGGGAATCAAGCAGTCTAACAATTTTAGGGAGGAAGAATGAGGAAAACAACAGATTTTAAAGCTGTATATTTAAAGTAACAACTGAATTTTTTTTTTTTTAAATTATATTGTCTTTTCTCCTGTACTGGGAACCACTTTGCACAATAGAAATGGGAAACTGATGTACTGCCCTATTTGTCTCCAAATAGACACATGGTCTTACTTATTTGAGACAAATATGTATGTCACCCCTGTGTACAACTGATCCCAAACTGCCTCCAACCACAGAAAACCCGAGCCCTGCAGGATGGAGCGCTACCATCACCAAAGGCTCTAACACAGCCTCACTGCTCAGCCAGGTCCTGCCACCTTTGACCCAAGGTGGCCAGCACCAAGCTGTCTCCTAGGGGCTGGGTATATATGCATATATGCAGACATATATATGCAGACATCACGGCATTTCCCCAGAACTAGGACTAGTTCCAGCACAGTTCCACACAAGTTCCAGTCTCCTCTCCGGGGATTTGCCAGTTTACCCTTCCCTCCTCTCAGCCCAGCACCAGGAGCTGGATCAGACCAGCAGATAGCAAACTGCCCTCATCAGCTGGATTTTGCAGTCGTACACGATAGCTCTGCAGCGGTTTAGTGGCAAATGGAAAAGTGAGGTCTCTTCACTAGGTGTAAAGTTTACCATCTACCTACCTATCAGGCTGCTAAAAAGTTCACTTCAAAATAAATTAATACAGGAGAGATGTTATTGCACAGGCTAGCAGAAAAAGGGGGTTTTTTTGTGGGTTTGGTTTTTTTTAAACTACAAATAAACCATGTTTCCTTTTTCGTGTTTGACTTCACCAAACCTCCCGTTGTTTACATATTTCATGAGCAGCCATCCACAAGAGGGTCAGCCTGTGAGATACAAGATCTACTTGTCAAGCGCATGCCAGAGTAAAGCATCCCAGTGTTTCAGTATTCAGGAGCCAGCATTAAATTTATCAGAGGTAGCACCAGATGGGAGATCATCACAGAAAGTATACTTTTTAATTCACAAAACATATGTGCTGATGCAATGCAGCATGGTTGTATGATTTTTGTGCAACTTAGAAAAAATTCTGTACAAAGGATACTCATTTTTGTTCACATTTCACAGTATAATGCTTGTTACATATTATATTTAAAAATCATTTCAAAATATGTTCCTTGAAGTACACTGGATGGAACAGAAGGAAGTATCTTGTCCACATACCTTTATTGTTTGCTTTTAGATACAACCAAGACCAATGCTGAAAGCAAAAGCCTGAAGACAGAGTTAAAAACCTATTGGAAGAAGAAACAGAGACCCACAAGCAATGAGAGAAACCTCAGCAAAACCAAGTACGAGCTGTTTGCTGTTTTAGAATACACAATACAAGCAGGCAGATGGCATTTCACAGCTCCTTTAACTCAGTGCCTACAGCTAAGCCACATGTATTCCTGAAACTCCGTACAGCTACATAGAATAGCTCACTTTACTATGGACTTACATTTCCAGGTGCTAGATATTAAAAGCTGAAAGTAGTTGTTATAGCTACTCAGTTGTTATCCTGTGAACTCGGTATTCTGGAAATTCAAGCCCTCTGATGATTACTTACAGCTACAACATCTCCTAAAAGAGAACGGAGAGAAGTCAGTTGGCTGCCTGATCCTAGCCTACACTGCGAGGTAAAAACATCCTAACAACGATGCTTGCAGCGACCGCAAGCATCCACCGGACCAGAATACCCTGCACACAGGTCACTGCCACTCCCTTCTCCACCTTCTCCTCCACTATAAGGATCCAAGAGATTAATTGGTGCAAAGCCACTTGTATGGACCCTCGTGCTGCTTGACCCTGATGGAGCACGCTCTGGTCTCACATGAGCTGGAGAAGTGAACCAGAATTCAATGTGGCCTCTACTCAGCACCGGCTTAGAGCAGCTGCTATCTTGGATGGAGCTGGCAACCCAGCGTACTTTGTATCTCAAAGGGAGTCAAAGAGATCTGGGTGCTTTTTTTTTTAATGCTCATATGTTTTTTTAGACTCTTCAAAACCTTCACCAGAAGTTTTGGATTAAATGCCATCAATTCCAGTCTACAGACTTAAAAAAAAAAACACCACAAAACCAAAAAACACAAAAAACCACACACACAACCAACCAAACTCCCTCCCCCCCCAACTCTTGCCCCATTGCCTGGCTCAAACAGGAGCAGTAAAGCTCCTCAGAGAAGATATCAGAGGTGGCATTAAACAAGCAGCAACATTCATCAAGTCTTGTTTTACAAAGTTGTCCCAGAAATGGGAAAATACCCACTGCAAGACAACTGAAAAGTAAATATATTTACAAGGTCGCACATCATACAGGGCAGAGGAGCGCACTACCACTGCTGAATAATCACCTGGGCACGATCTCTGCAATGTAGTAACATGTAAGACAGCAGAGACAGTGGGCTGGGAGTATAATGAACTAACAAAAGCAAGCCCTCTGAGATTTAGGAATTTTTTTTGTTACTTTTGACAGTCCTAAAGGAAGCAGAAAGTAAGCACAGATAACTATACGTCCAGAACCTTTCTGGCAGGGAATGCAGTACTGTGGGAATAAGGAAAAGGCTGGTCTTGGAGCAGTCCCAGGTGAGCCCAGGGTCTGGAAGCAACACCAGTACCAAAATCCAACCCAGCTCACACGAGTCCACGCAGAGTGCTCCCTATCAGTGTTTTGCTAGAAAGAAGGAACAGCAGCTCCCCCTCCAACACACCTTCAGTTGTCTCCTTGGCAGATCCACGATCTAGAAACGCTCAAGCTGACAGCCCATGCCAGCAAATACACTGAATTGGCCTCCTCTTTGCCCTTCCACTGGGAAAACAGCCCTATAACAGAGACCGGCATTGCCACTTGCTTTCCTACAGCACAATCTGATTTCAGCTCCGATTCATGGTTCGCTTTACATGCATCATATTTTCACAGGCTCTACTTGGCTCCTTTTCACATTGGGAACAGTTGCCACCATTTCCTCATACTTTGCGATACACATACGGTAGTTTTGTGCCTTTGTTCTCTTTTACTTCTTTAAATCCTCGTAGTCTGTTATGCCAACAGATCAGTAACAGAAAGAATCAAAGTCATCATTCTGTGCAGGGAAATTTTTCATTTGTCTTTCTATTCCTCATCTTTCATTAATGATGCACAAAGTCTTATCTTCTCCTTTCTTAATCCTTTACCCTTCTCTATCCTTTATACTTTGTGATGTACATGGACTGTAGCGCTACAAACTCTTCAAAGACATCATTACTCTCTACATTTATATGCACCGAAATATCTTTGTAATCTATGATCAAAGACTTGCTATATCTGGCTGCATTCATTTTCTTTATTTACTCTTCCTAGTCAGCCATTTTTATTTATATTAATTTTTGTTACAACATTGTGCTTTCTGAGCCATCAAATCAGAAAGTCAAGGCAATTTCAAGTCGTATTAGTCAACGTGCTGGTGATCTGATTACAGTGCAAGGTGCCACTATACAGAAAGGCAGAGGTTAGTCAATAAAAAAACCCAAAAAATTGATTTGCATCCATTAATATAACGAAATGTCACTCAACCTCAGTAATCAGTAAGCATTATTTCCCCTAATTTATGAGAATTACAGTAAAGCCTTTCCTCGCTCAACTCAAGGATTTATCAGTTTGCCCATGCACGCATTGCTCACTTACCATGTGCTATTGAGAGAATAGTTCCCCCTCTTTTAAAAGCAGGTAAACCTAAGCTGAAGCAAACCCTCTTCTTCTGAAACAGGGTCTGCCAATGGAGGCGATTTTTAAGGCCTTTGATGGTCAGTCCCTAACTTGCAAGTCTTCAGCCAGTAGTCAGTTTGTCTTTCTCCCATGAACCTATCCACCAACTTCTCCTAGTTAATAGATTTCAAAGTACCACCTTTATTTGGAATTCCTTCCATACTACCTTTAACACTTGGACAGAGCTTCCCCTACCTAACCCCAAAATTCAAGTCCCTCATAGAAACTCTTCTGTATCAGAGGAGGTGACATTTAGGATGCTGAAATTTCATCAGCACAGCCAGTACTCCACTGTTGTCTCTTTTCCACTCCCAAGTCCATGCCCATCTGTTGCTTTTTCTTATACTTAGGGTCGTGTCCTTATGTAGCGCTTGGCATTGTTGAGTCCCAGCTCGTAAATTAAAATGACAACCCAAATGATCAACCCTGACAAGTAACAGAGACTGGTGAAATTTTAGATTTGCTAAACAGAGAAGAGTCTCCACTATCTTTGAGATATTTCACACCTAACCAACTTCAAAGGAATGTTTTCCTTACCCTCATCCCAAGTTGTTTACTAACTAACTTTGCACTTTTGCTACAGGCATCGAGCAGTACCAACAAGACAGGGATGAACATAAGGAAAAAAAAAAAGAGGTGGGCATGTAGTTTTGAAGCAGCAAAGCTCATATCACATTAATGACCTTAAGGAAATCAGGAGCTAACAGCCAGCCTCAAATCACTACCCACATCACTGACATCTTCCCCAAAGTCCATTAGGCTGAACAAAGCGATCATATCAACCACATCAACTTATGGATGTGACCCCTACAGTACATTCATTAACACACAAACATGTATCCTTACACCACAATAAAGATATTTATACCCTTAGTGAGCGCCCAGTGCAGCACCATGTGAATTATGGCATCATTCTGAGGGAGGATCAGATTTTTAATAAGGGAATTTTTTTCCATAGGTATTTTTGGGTTTGGTGGTAATTTGAGTGAAAGCAGAGCACAAATTAACACTTGGTCTAATCAAGTATGTGGATGATCACCACTATTCTACAACTGAACAAGTTGGTCCAAGGAGTGCAGAAAATAATTCTGTTTGTTGGGGTTTTTTAGCCACTAAAATACTGAACTCCCTCAGTAGCTTTAATCCACACACATACTTTTGGATTTTTAATATTTATGTTCTTCTGTCATCCATTTCTGAGCAGTTCCACTCTTTTCTTTATTTCCTTAGCCTTCCATTTCACAAAGCTGAAATTTCCACTTACCCCACGATCGCCTCAACATTCATGAATTAACCTTGGATGCTGAACTTTGTCATAACTGCTTTCTGAGCCCAACTTTTCATTCAGAAATGCATGTCTGTACTCCAAAATATTTTTCAGCTATTCAAGGTTACATTACCTAGCGGCTTGATTTCAGGGTGGAGGTTAATGTAGTTTTTAGATGCCTTCTACATAGAATCATAGAATGTTTTGGGTTGGAAGGGACCCCCTAGAGGTCACCCAGCCCAACCCCCCTGCAGGAGCAGGGACACCTTGAACCACATCAGGTTGCTCACAGCCCCGTCCAACCTGGCCTGGAATGTTCCCAGGGATGGGGCCTCCACCCCCTCTCTGGGCAACCCCTGCCAGGGTTTCACTACCCTACATCAATATGCGTGTTTTAAACAGGGGCTTTAGGGTTTATTGTTGGGTTTGGAGACTTTCTTGGTAGGCTGTTTGGGCAGCAGGTGACTAAAATACAGTTTTACAGGTAAACAGCATTGTAACAAATGTGCCAAAATAAATTATGATTTCATAAAAAGGTGAAAGTGCTAAATAAACATTATTAATTTACAATATACAACTATTTTTAAAAGCCCATATAAAAAGAGCACAGATTTAATGAATGTCAGGACTGCATTATTAAATCTCAGTAACACCAGAATAAAACATGCCTAAAGAATGAACAGGAACATCAATGAAAATACGTATCCATATGCTTTCAACCCAAAATATGAACTACAGAACTCAACGACCATATTCAAAACACTATGAAACACAGGTCTTTTGAAGATTTTTCTATCACTAACTGGCAGGTTGCACAGCTGCTAATTTTAGCAGCATTTGGTCTACTTTGTTTACAATTCTGTTGTTTTTAATGTGATTCCACGCATTCAGGAATAGAGCAGCAGTGAATATTAGCTATACACACTGCACTGCTCTATCAGGCATTTAGAGTAGCACAAAGCTTGACTTTATGCTGCTTTTGAGCCTTCCATAGTCTGGCTTCCCCACAGAACCTAACATAGGTTTAGGATTATTTTAACCAACCCTAATTGGGCCTTTCTTAATTCTGGTTCACAGCAAGGTTGCCACAAAGCCAGCAAGGTATAGTCCCTTACTTTGTTTCTAACAACACACTCCTACGAGCAAGAGGAAATATTGCTCTGAAAAATCTCTTTGTATTGCATATACTGTATGGGGGCACCTGAACCTGCCCCTTACATGCCAGCGAAATGGTATTATATCCCTGAAATGTAGCAAAAAGTGATGATAGTAGTTAGTTGCACTGTGATATAGCGGAAGCCATTAGAAAAAAAAATAAATTACAAGTGCTACGCTTAATAGAAAATGCAGCAAAACACCTTGGTAAATTTAGCTACCTCAAGTAGTAAGTGTGCAGATTTTATTGTTGTTCTCTACCTGCAACTCTGCAAACACGTTGCAAATAGCAATACATTAAGTCTGGCAACATGCCTTTGAAGTGCTGGCCCTGCTGTAGAGGGTCAGGAGTTTGCTAGAGACACCACAGAGATGCTTCCTGCTGGAAAGAAGGAAACACTGATCAATTTGGGGCTGCTGCTGTGAGTCAGCACCTTCTGTCAAAATCAGGCCCCGGATCGATATCCCTGAATATAACCCTCATGCTCATTCAGCTCTTTAGAAGCAAGGAATGACATATATATGGGGCAAAATTTTTTCTGCCTAATATAATACTATTGATGATCACAAGATCATCCACTTGAGTAAGGCAAAACATTTAACAACCTCTATAAATAGTAATATTAACTTTAAAACTAGAGCATAACACAAAAGCCATTTTATGTCTTTAAGTGCATTAAAAAACAACAGTAAATAACTCTTGCAGAGGGGTTGGAAACATATACTCTAGGATTAGAGCACTGAAAGGACTAATTATAAGAGTGGAGTGCAACACTATTTAAAATATCAGTCTTTGGATTTAACAGCCCACAAGCCAAAATACACCTTGGCCAAGCAAGTTAACTGCAGCAGGAGCACTCTACATGCTTTTTATGGCAAAAAGTTAGCTCCAAGACAGCCAAATTAAAGCAGTTATCACTGAGGCTGAGCCAAAAGAGCTTTCTGGCTTTAGCATTCTTCTCTTGCAAGGTCAGAGGTGACCACAGTACCTTTATTATTGCTCACAGTTCATTTTATTTGAATAATACATGAATACAATCCAAGAAGCTAATTAAAGACATAAACCTTTCTGTGGATTGGATTAAAGGTTGTAATTTTTTTCTTTCCTCTAGGAGTATAATTTTTTACAGCTTGAAGTTACATATTTTCACAAGACAATGCAGAATGAAAAAAGGGAAACAAAGAAATACATGCTTTACCAAAAGCCAATAAAAAGGAGACAGATTAGCTTTCAATCACACCAAAACAGGTCAAAGTAGTAAATCTAACTTTGCAGAGCTATAAAGGAAAGATCCATCTTTGTCTCTGTGGTTTAAATAAAAGTTTGACAAGAAAGTTAATAATATGAAAGAGAAAGAAGGATTTATAAAAATCTTTTTGCAGAAGTAAATAATTGAAACAAGCCACAGACCTCAGAAATTATTGTAGCTCCACTTCAACATGAAAAAAAAACCCTGCTGAATTTAGCACAGCATGCAGAATGTCACGGAATGCCAACACTTCAGAAAGCCAGCTTGCATAAAGATGAAGCAATTTCAGAAGCTTCACTGTTACAAAATTAGCCAAAATTTTACTGACTCCAGCACCTTCATGCCTGTGCACACATGCAAAGCAAGGGTAATATGGTGTAGCATGTTTCCTAAACATAAGAATTTGAGCCCAATGCCTCCCGACAAATTCTCTCTCCCTTCCCTGCTATGGAGCATCGCTAACTGCAACCTCCACTGTTGTAACCCATTTAATTAAACCTCACTCTCCCTCCTTCACGACAGGCCCACGACAGAAGGGATTTGCCAAAAAAGATAGAGCCACGCTCGAAAGTAAAAACCTTTTCTAGGAGAAGCCCTTGGCACGCATCCTGAAGAACAACGTTTCTGAGAAAATTACCGTGGCACAGGTAATAAAGTAAATTTCTAGAGCTCTAATTCAGCTGGTCATTTCCTCCCACAACCGCAGTGCAGAGAGGTTTATCTCTGGCCCTGCTACAGAAGCAATTTCCATAAAAACCTTTCAAAAGGGTATTCTCTCACCTTAAACCCAAACTGTTCAACGTTCAGAAACTCAAAGCAAAAAAAAAAAAAAATCTCCATCAGGAGCTCACTCAGCCCATCTCACGCACTCAGGAGTTAAAGGGCCTGTTCACGGAAGGAATTATCCTCCCTGGACAGCCTGGTGGAGGCTTTGAAGTTGGGAAAGCAACCGGTTTCTTAGCACCAGCTGGACTTTTTTTAGCTAGCAAATTTGCTGCTAATTCAGTAGTTCAAGACATCAGCAAGAGCTTCCTATTTCTTGCTTTCCCTCTGGCACATCACGATTTATTTTTTTTTTTCCCCCCACTTTCGTGCTAAAGGTCTGGAGTTTATTACTGTGCCCACACTAGGCATGGGGGGAGGCTTATAGGCAAGTGTCACAAGGTTTTACAGAGTCTTGTGGACTGGTTTTAAGGGATCAAACGGTCTCCTTTAATCCTAAATTTTTACCTACATTTTATCATTGCCAGTTCTATCTCTGCACACCCCTAATTTTCTGGCAGGATGAAGAATATATGCATTCCTCAGCTGTGAGTGACTAGCAAATCACTCCAGCTTCTGCTGTTGCAGCTTTATTCTCCCACCTTGATTAACTGAGTCTTATTTCCTCAAAGCTGCTTAGTGCGATATCTGATTCCCCAGAATCCTAAATTGTTGCTCAGAAATGAGTGCAGATTATTTGGCCTGCCTACTTATCAGCTTTGGAATGCTAATCTAAGGTGATGACTACCTCATATTTTTATGTTTTGTCTTTGCCAAGATTGTAATTTCAAATATTATCTGATTATATTCCTCCCCTGATGAGTTCAAAAGAAACAAAAGGCAGTAACCAAAACGCAGGCTTTAATTGCAGGAGGGAGGAGAAAAAAAAAAAAAAAGGCTTTGCAGAAGTCTCATGTGGCAAAATCAGCACCAAATGTCATTGCCATGAAATAAGATGTCACAGAGTGTGTGCAAATGAGGATGAGTTTCTTCCCCAACAAGAAAGTGCTTGCACACTGGCTGTGAGATCTGGGACTTGTTATAAAGGATTGAAACACACACAAACAGCAATCAGGACTGAAACGCTGGGTATTCACAGAAGAGCAAACAAGTAAAAGGGGTAGGGAAATGTCAGCTTAAAAAGGTCAAAGACTGAAGCCCTTTGGTTTCAAATCACCGGGGGAAAATAATAAGATTGGCTATTGTTAAAACCTGCTTTAGAATCCCAATTCATTTTAAAATGCACATTTGTTTCCAAACTAATATTTAGTATTGGGTTTAATTTTATCCAGGACTTCTGTAACTATGGAAGAGTAATCTCCCAGCGAAAGGAAATAATATTTTAACAATAGTACTTGTTTACTTTAACCTTGATAGCAAACATATTTCAAACACTGTTACTGAATCAAAAGCAGGCGATGGATGCTATTTTAGACACTAGAAAGACATTCTAGATCAAGAGAGATACAGACTAACCGGAGAGAGTAACAGGAGTGCAATGAGGCTAATCAGAGATTTGCAGAGCATGACATGAAGGAAGATTAAAAACATTAAGGGTTGCGTACCCTAAAGAGAAGACGACTCACGGGGGACCTCAAAGTTTTCATATACGTAGAGTAGAATATAATCTTTTTTCCGTACCTGTGACAGATAAGACAAGTCACTCAGTTTTCTTGACTAATTACAAGAAGTAAGATTCGGGATAAACTTCAAGAAAGCCTTTCTAATGGCAGGGATGAGGAGACAGAATAGATTAGCCGAGCGTCTCTCTACCATTGGAGATTTTTCAGAACACATTGAATAAATATCTGTCAGGATTAATATATAGTTGATCCTGCCTTGGGGCTGATGGATGAGTTACATGACCTCTCTAACATCCTTCCAGATTATTTTACCATGATTCGCTTATGCAGTTGCTCGCAAAATCGGGAACTGGATTTCCTAACTAAAAACACTGTTTCCAAGATTCTTTAGGAACTCGGGACTGGTACAAGGTAAATATCCTTTTCAGCTACCACAGAGCTATAGGTTTCCCTGCTGTTGCAATCACCATATTTAAGCAGCTGGGAGCATACACAGAAGCGGGTGCGATTTCCATTATTCAGTTTGGAAGCCAGTTCTGAAGAGTGGTAGAATAGCTGCATTGCAATTGGGCTAAGGATCATTTCAGCAAAGACGATCCTGTTAAAAGCACCCTAAAAATGCAGGCATCTTTAAATCTTTTAAGTTGTCCACTGGAAAGACTTAATTTTTGCAGAGGTGATAAAGGTTTAACCAACATAGCTTGATACCCAACCTGGGAAATATCAGGGAAACAAATAAAGAGTTTAACCACCATTTTGGAGAATTTAAATGCAAGATCTCCTCCAAGTCATTTACTGGCAAGGCTCCCAAATCATTCTTGCTGAATACAGAATCACAGAATATCTCAAGTTGGAAGGGACCCATAAGGATCAATTAACGTACTGGCCAAGTAAGTCAATTCTTACCTTTAATGCAGCCAGAAGGCTCCCATGAACCAGATTACTGAAAAATGGAACCTTTGGCCTTTCTGAGGTCTAGTTCATAGGGATAAGAAGTTTTAATATATTTTAAATAAAGTCATTTGTCCGAGAAAAGTGTTTTAGAGAAGGCTGGCAATGACTTTAAAGAATCTACCCTCCTAATAATTTTTGTCTGTGTATACACTGACCACCTGTGCTTCTGAACATCTGCAATCTGAACTCTGTTAATAAATCTTTCAGACACTGGGAAGAGACGGGCTTTAGAGTTTCCTAAATCAATGGCCTCTGTGACTTTTTAATATATTCCATTTTGGACATCCTCAAAATGATTGAGTTTTGTTTGTTCACTGGGGCTAAAATCAACTTACATTACGATAGACCACAAGAGCACTTCAGGTACAGTCAAATCAAAGCAGTCCTCCCGCTCCAAAGGTGTGTATGGCACCACATGAGATCTCTATATCTTGCATAGCCCACAGTTACCTGTCCATTACCTCTACCCCCAAGCAAAAATAGAAGAGCTGAACTGTCTACAAGCTTTCAAAGCTTATGATTGACAACCAGAAGATTAAAAGCTGCCTGCACCGTGCCCCGCACACTCCTGCTACAGGTTAGGAGTAAGTCCTGTCTCTGAGCCCATGAACTGAGCATCTTCCACTTGGCATCGCTCAGGTTTTCCTGTGAACCTATTTACAATGCAATGTGTTTTGATCACACAAGCCATTCATCTAGGTCCCACGCAAATTAAATTAAAGCCTCAGCTTTCACCAAAGCAATCCCTGACATGTATGCGATCTCATTATAGCCCTAATGCCACTTTGACACGAGCAGTACCTGGTATTGCTTACCTGTTTACAGCTAACTCCTGAAGTACGCTCTTCAGCATCAAAGAAGACAACTGTTTGACATTTTTGTCCTGGTCACTACTCCCCAAATCATGTGAAAAACAGAGAGTGGGAGACCCCTGTGCCCTGGAACTTTTTAGGCATACCTCTTTGGAAAAAATAGGTTGGGAGACGCATGCAGAGTGCCAGGTCGGGCAGCAAGAGCAACAGTGAGAGACTACAGCACAGCAGAGATGGGCAAACAGCATAGCCTTTCCATCACCTCTGCAAAATACTCTTTTAGAGACCAAGGAAACTTCTGAATTTGACAGTGCATTTCCAAAGGAAAACAAACGTAAAGACTTTCCCCTTCCCTGATGCAGTAAGGAACAAAAAATGTGTTTGTCTGGAAAAACAAAAAACCCAAAAACCACCATCACCCAACCAAAACAAAAACAAAAGCACACATACACACAAAACCACAACAAACAAACAAGAGGAAACTTTGTCTGTTGTGGATGCTCACATTAGGACTCCACACCCATGTCATTTCTCTCCCCGTGTCAGCAGTCTGTGTCAGTGAGGAATAACTGCCACAGATGACTCAAAAAACCCAACAACCAACCTAGCTTTTCACAATTATTTGAGTTTTGCAATAATGAATTTCTCTTCTCCCCCAGTGACGGTAAGCATTGTAAAACAAGGTGCCAGCAGCTTTTATGAGAATCAGCCGAGGTGACAGTGGCCAAAGTTCAGGCACCAAAAGCTCAGTTCTTACCTCATTATGAGAAACTGCACAACGAAAAGCATTGGCCAGTGTTGTATAGCGACAGTGATGGCAGCAGATAAAAAAAAAAATCCTCTCCTAAATCCTAGTTTACACCTTATTTTACCCTGTATTCCTCAACAGAAGGGAACGGTCACATAAGCTGCTTTCCAGAGCAGTTTGTTGACTAACAGCTGGTTGAGGATGAGGTAATGCCAGGTAGCAGCTTTACAACTTCACCTCGCTGCTGCAGGTTTCATCTTAGTTACAAATCCCTTTCAGAACAGGAACGAAGGAGGTTTTTATCTCCACTAGTTCACTTAACTCACTAAGCTACTGTGCTTTGTATTTCCATCCTTTCTCTCCAAGAAGAAAAAAAAAAGTAGTCATGAAAAGTCAACACATTAAACCATTCAACTACTTTAGAAGCATAATGCAAACTCACACATCCAAAGTTTTGTTCTAGTTAGGATTTTCAGAGTACCACAGCACTGTATTATGCAGCTCGTGGACTGAAACACTGCTTTTGAAGGTGCTCTAGCTTATCAGTTAAATATGCATTGATTTTTTTTATTTATTTTTTAAAAAGATGTATTATTAATTAGGCAACAGAACAGAGCAGCTTCCCTGGAATTATTCCAGTCTGTGACTGAAAAACATATGCAGGATGCCATCCAGAATAAAACCCCTTAGTAACTCAAGGGGAGGATTTGACACAACAAGCTCAAAGGCTACCCTGTCAAGAGAAGCATATTAGGACACAACATCTTCTCTTTCCAGTTTATGCTGGGCACAGCAGAGTGATTCAAGGGATAGGTGACTCAGTCCCTAGAAGTTAACAGTAGCACGAGGACTGGCTGTGTGACTGTGCCAGCAAATTCTACATCCTTCTCTTCTCACGCCCAAAACACCGATTTCCCTTGACAGACTCATGTCCCGCAGGGAAGATGCCCGAAGAACTTGCAAATCCCACCCAACATTGCCATGCTAGTTCAACAGCAGAGTGATGTTACTACTCGAAATACCAAATCCATGGTCCAGTTTGAGATTGTGGACAACGAACAACTTGCATGAATTTAATGACTTCATTATAGATTTGCTCACACTTACTTGTAGGTCCAGCTCTGGTCCTGCTGGCCAAGTGTCTACATGCATTGCAGAGCTGGAAACCAGGAGCACTCAGCTCAGTAGAAGCAGGGAGTATTTAAAGATGCCTTCTTATTCATTGAGCCAAAGGCAGTCTCCATCACAAATCAAAACAACCTGCACACCATCCTGGCTTGTACTTGCTGGCATTGCAACAGAGACGGATGCAGAGGTAACTCAGACCTGTAAATGAATGGCAGGGAGGACAATTAGCATAGCAGCTAGCAAAGAAGTACTTCATCCTTTTTTAAAGTGTTATATTACATCAGCATTTAAACGTAAAAATGTGTAAAATTGAATAGTTGGTTACTGTTTGCACAAGTATAAACGAGAAGAAAAGTTTCAGCTAACGAAGCACGAGCCACAGATTGCTCCATAGAGCACAAAGCAGAAGGCTGTTACACATTTGCCTCTCACCTGTTGGCACAAGCCAGCTGACAGGCCAGATTCAGCTAGGAAGTTGCGGCAGTGCAACCCCCACACACACCTACAACCCCATCCCAGGGTATCTCCATACGGCCGTTGCTGATGATGCTATAACTAGTTATTAACAACATTTATGTTGAAGGGTGCCCTCTGTATGCAACCTCACGCTCATACACAAACCAAGTAAACACAGCTTGAGCAGTTATCGTGCACCAGCTGCCTATGTGCAGAGTCTTGGACTATTGCAAATGCAAGGAAACACCACTTAACCTCACTGGCAAGGAAGGAGCATCAACTCACATGGATTACACGCACACTGTCAGAGACCACAAGCCCACTACAGTTAAACCATGCTAAGTCCCGAGTGTCAGCTGTTCCCACTGCTGATCTTTTTACTTCCTCCCATCCCCAAACAGAAGAATTCAAAATCCTCTAAAACGTCTCACATTCAGCCAAGGACATCGCCAGCAGAACCATAGCATGAGGCACCTGCTGCCCTGCAGGGGAAGCCGGAGCACCCACCCATCCACCGTGCCTCCAGGCTATCGGGCAAACAACTGCAAGTTTTCAGCATCACAAAACCCAGTCCCACAGAAGGTGCTGGGAAAACGGCTGCAGGGCACACAGACCTGTTCAGCACCTCATTGCAGAAAGGCAGAGCAGCAGAACAGCATCTGCCCTCAAGCCTGTCCGATGTGACCTTGCGCAACTTCCCTCCATAGTAATGCATTTATTAAAAAAAGTCACATTCTTCATATTGACCTTCTGTGTAACATAGGGCAGACTGGACTTCCCATAATTAATCTTGGAATTAGAGCTAAGCTTTCAGAAAAGTATCTGATCTCCATTTGGACATTGTAAGTCACAGGGAATCCACCAAAGCCTGCGATCAGCTGCTCCCTCGCTTCGCTCTCTACAGATCTGTTTGACATTTTTTGACATTCAGCCTCTGGGCCTTGTACTAGCAAGTCTGAAAAACCTTCTATTAGCAAAACCTGATCATTTTTGTGGGTCCAGTTTAATTCTTCTGAACTTCAGGAGCTCAGCCTCATTACACAGGCTATGAAAAGAAGTCAATCCAAGCCCCTCCAAAGACCAAGTGAGTCCACAAAGTCTCAGGTGCCAGAATTTAGGATGAATCTGGTCAAATTACCCCTTAGGCATCTCTTTGTAGAGATGAGCTCTTAAAACCCACCTATTGGTATTCCCCAGGAGTAGGGATTTTGCCACCCAATTTACCCACCGCCACATCAGATGCCTGTGATGCAGAGCAGGGTGTGCTCCAGATAAACGTTTCCATGTGCAAACCTCAAACTTGTGTTTCCATGTGACCATCCCACACAAAATCCAGCCGCACAGATGTGCTCCACAAATGCACTCGGATATCACGTCTCTTTTTGACAGGTGTTGGAAGTAATTCAGTAAAGTTGCATTAATACAACTTTAAAGCACAAGGACTCCAGGCTAAATTTAAAAAAAAAAAAAAAAAAAAGGAAAAAAAAATCCAGAGGGAAGTATACACAAGCTGACACAGCTCTTATGTAGGGCAGGTCATCTTGCCTTCCTCCTCTTCCTTTTTACTTTTCCCTTCCAGAGGGACCCAGGCATTAGGCTGAGCGTTGAACTGTCGGTTCAGATTTTCAGCCTTGAGAGATGAATTTCCCTTATGACTCGAGTCATGCCCGTACTAACCTTTTGCAATTGTGTATGTGTATTTAATCATATGCAGCTACACTGAACCTGATTGTTAAAAGGCTGAGTAAATATAACTACACCCTCGTTATCTTGTTTAAAGGTAGAAAGATTAATTTGAATTCTAACTGGAAATACTGATTCAATGAATAAGCCTGAAATGTAGCGGTTTTCAATTACACTAAGAAATTGGTCTTTTGAATTTCCAAATTATGCAAGGCAAAGCAAGTTCAATTTAATCTATACACGGGGATATATTTGCCATCTTCGTAGTGCTGGATGTCAGTGGGCAATAGCTAAGAGGCAAGTGAAAAAAAAATGTAACGTTGGCTGTTGGTGCCCTCCAGGGGCCAGGCCGAGTATAACTTTCAGGCAAAACACGTAATTTTTGAGCATTCAAGCAAATACAATAAATATTGCATATTATTACCCTGCTTTAAAAGAGTGCAAGTGCCATTATTCATGCTCCCCTCAGAGGACAGTTTCTTTTCGCAGCCCCACAGACACCGGGATGCTTGATTAAACAGGAGCAACGCAAGGGAGGTTTGTGTTTATATGCAACTACTTCCACTTTCCCTGCCTAGATTCCTAAGACGACGAGGTTTATATTCGATCACGTTGTGCATCTGTCTGTCCTCTTCCATTAGCATGGAAGCCTTTGTCCGGATACCAGTAAGCCAGGGGACAAGTAGAGGTGGTGAACACACAACACGTCGACAGCATTCATGCAAACAGGCACTGAGAAACAAAAGCACCTCAAATTGATGCCCCACACACTGGGAGGCTGAAGCACCAGCTCAGTCCTTACACCCACTACAGACGGAGCCACAGGGTAAAAAATCCAAAGAAAACTCAATCTTGTAACTTCCGTCCACAGTGTAAGTTATTACTTACGTTCATTTTCATCTGCAGCTTGGTCCAGCTTTACATCAAACTGCTGATAGGCTCAAGTGGGCTTTGCACCCTCTGGCACAAGACAGAAGGCATCCTTTTGCCCTCACAGGTTGCAGATTAGTTTGCTGGTGTAGGGACTATTCCTGTTTTCCCTTGCCATTCCATACCACAAAGCTAGAAGTCAGAGGGCAAGGGAAAAGCAGGACCATCGGAGTACAGGAACAGTCCACACTAGCCCAGAAGATAAACTGTGCATGCTACGCATAACGTACCTCCAGCAGAAAGCTCTCTGATCCAGGATTTTTCTGGAATTAGTGGAACTCTTCGCTGCCTCCCAGTGCACACAACTCTGTAACTGCAGACGGCGCGGCTGAGAGGAGGCGTATTACCAGGGCACAGTTATGTTTGACTTTCTCCTGTTCAACACTCTCGTGCATTATGAGAGCATGCTGCCCAAATAAGGTTTGCCTTATTGTCCAGGCACACCTGCAAGAGTAGCTACACTTTATAGATAGTCTGCAAAATTAGAACTCAAAGGTTTTGCTATACTCTAGAGGTGTCCGTGTCATACTAAAGACACCTCTCCCGTCTTACCCTCACAGCATAAATTACCCAATAAAACCTCACTTGTGGAATGCTCCTCTTTCACTGAAGTGGGTATGGCACAACTATGTTTCAGGGGTTGAATTTTCAGTACCTGCTAATAGTTTTCAGCCCACTATGCATATATATTTCAGTGAAGAGATTAAATTTTCCTGCAGGCATAAGTAGACAGGATTGTGCTGGATTCTGTCAACGCCTAGCAGGACACTCCCTGCTCAGCTCTAAGCCCTGTGCTTTCTTCTTCATAAAGTCCAGCATCAAACTCCAGGCCCGGATGCTGCTGACCCTAATAAACCAACATGATATTTGGAGATCATGAGACTTCAAGAACTAAGCTGCCAAAGGATGTTCTACGATGCCGGGTGCACAAGTCAGCTTCTGATTAAAACTGCTAAAGAGTTACCTTCTCCCTCCCCCTTTCCCTGCACAAAGCTCGCTGGTCATGTCAAGAATAGAGACTCTGAAGACAAGGAGAGTCCAAAAAGTCTTTGACATAATTAATATCAGATAATTGTCCCAAGTCTTCTTTCATCTGCCAATTACAAGTGGAAATTGAGTCCAAGGAGCTACTGCAGATCATCTTTATGCAATTACAATTTATGATGAACTACCCAGATCCAGCAACACTCCCCAAGCTACAGCACAACAATTCTAAATGGAGGACCCGTAGCAGCAACGACACAACGTCAATTCCCAGCATTTAACATGCCCACAAGCTAGAACGTACGTGCCTGCTTCACCACTGTATTTGACCACATAGCTCATGGATGAAAAATTACCTCAGAAATTGGAATGGCAGGTAATTAGCAACACATGCTGTCTTCCATTCCTTTGTTTTGTTCTCCTTAAATCATTTCCCATAGCTTGGCTTCCAGCAACGCTACTACATTGTTTTTGCAACCTGACATGTTTGGGGTTCAGACTCAACATAGTCCCAAATAGCTAAAAATGTGACAGTGAGCAATCAAAAACGTGACCAGCTGCACTGAGCTAAGTACCAGTTCACCCTCAGCTCCATCTCTTTACCTCCCAGACTTACCATAAGACATCAGCCTCTCACGAAGAGAGGCACCTCAGTTAATACACATGCCAATACACCAAAGCCCCTGAGCTGTGGCCCATGGGGGAGCTCAGACCAAGATCCACAGCAAAAAGGAAAACTATACTCCTGTGAGCCATCTTCACTTACATTTAGTCAAAACTGATTAACATGGGAGAACAATCTCCATTTTATTTCATGCCTTTCACTTGCTGAAGTGTGAAAGAAAACTCAGCATGTTTATTTTTATCCCCTGCAGACCAGTACAAGAGGCAGCTCAGCAGGTTTGCCAGCACTGGACGCTGTTGAGAAATGCACCCTCTCTCCAGCACCTGCAGGTGGCACGGTCTTCTTGCAGATTTCTCATCTATGTTCTATAATCACATGCCAAGGGGAAAAAAACCCCACAACCTTCTAGATGAAAAGAAGTTTCAAAGACTGTGTACTGATTTATGATTTATTTTGTTCAAAACCATCAATTTAAACAATTGCTTTGTTTTCCAGAGGCTGTGCTGGATTAAATTTGGAAAATATTGACAGGAAAAGATTAATGCTGGAGAACACAAAATGAGTTAAAGGAGATTGACAATGAAATACACACCCAGCACCACGCTCAGAACTGCCGAATATGAAGGCTCGTGAAAAGCACGACTCGTATTGATCACAACGGTAGCAAACATCTTCAAAGAATGAAGCAGTGCCGATCTTTGGAATTAAAAGGTCAGTTAGTGCTTTTAGCTAGATGGCATTTCACCGCAAAGTTTTTGCAGAATGGCTAATTTTTAACTCGTCACAAGGTGGTTTACATCCACTGCTAGGGTGTCAAGCAGTGCAGGTGCAGACTCACTCATGTGCCACCCCTCCAGGTAGAAGAAAATTAGTATTTCAGGTGGCTTAAATTGTATGTGTTCAGCTTGAGACACCTTTTAAAATAATGTATCCACCTTCAAGAAATCAGAAGTTGTATCATGCCTTTCTGCAGGCACTGGTCACTTCAGAAAATGCAGTGCAACACGCAGCG
This sequence comes from Egretta garzetta, assembly GCF_000687185.1. NCBI lineage: Eukaryota > Metazoa > Chordata > Aves > Pelecaniformes > Ardeidae > Egretta > Egretta garzetta. The sequence continues at coordinate 2,857,413 of NW_009260758.1, forward strand.
AGGTCTCCAACCTCAGCACGCCAACAGTATTAGGGACTTACTCACACCAAGCCGTTCAACTTGCCCTTAACTTTATACACATTGACATGGCACGGAGCAGACCTCCATTTTGCGTCTTTAGGCTGACTGTGTGGTACATACATAAATACAGAACAAAACAGAAAGGAGAACTTTTCCCAGTAACAATCTTGAAAAGTTACAGCCCGACTATGAAGGATTCCTACTGGCAATTAAGTTTGCCAGCAGCTTTTTCAAGGCACAATACAACCCCTGGAACGCCCATGTCCAGGGGCAGATTTTTGTGGCAAGCTACACAGGTTTGCTCGAGGGAATTACCAGAGAACGTACTCCAGTGCGTTTCTTGAAACAGAGACTGCTCCATAGGTTTCCCTACAAATATATTCACACGCTCCTGGGGAGATCTCTCCCACATCAATTCTCACAGGCTCATGACAAGCAGGATCTCCAGAGTGATCCAACCAGAAAAATAAAATTAAAAAAAAAAAAAAGCAGCTTTTTTCAGTTCAAGTCTTCAGACTGTATAGCTAACAGGGACGGACAACAGGACGGTGCAGAGGCAGGGCCACCGACCACGCTCCCAGCACCCACACAACGATGTCCCTTGGACTCCTCGATGCTCGCAGCATCCCCTTCCCCAGCCCTACAGCCACTATCAGATACAGGATCTCAGAGTCTTTACATTGAAGCTGCCAGGACATTGATTCCAGTAGGAAAATATGCATCAATATATTTACACTTAGTTCAGCTGCCAAACTGCCTCAAAACGGGAAAGAAATTTTGAAGCTAACCACTAAACATAATGGCTTTGTAGCAAGCCTTGGCCACAGAACCGAGCAATTCATGACATGTGACAACATTTCAGCAATCATGACTGCTTTTGAAAATACAACTACAGCTAATCAGGGTGGTCTTGTTTCCCTTAAATACATTAAGAAGTCATTACCTCAAGAACTCATTACATCAACACAGCACTTCTTAAAGTGACAGCATTAGACAACACTGAAGGGCTTTTGAGATGCTGATACCCCATCCTTCAGTTACTTCCTTAATGGCCCAATTCCTTCATTCAACAGCTAGAAACATTAAACTTCGAGTTTCTCTGTTCAAAGCTTCTCGCTGCCCTTCACTGGCACGGGTTCCTGAAGGAAATCGGACTACTCGCATGTATCAGCACATTTTCTCCCCTGGGCCTAAATTTAAAGCAGACGACATGTTTCAGAAATATTCATTTACATGAGATATTTTAAGTGCAGCATAGGAGTTTCCCAGAGTTTTCCTTCTCATGCTTCTAGCTTCATTAATCAACTCAGCCCTGCCAAAATCTATTATAGGAAGATGTCTGTAGCCACTGTGGTCTAAGGCATAATGATACCTCAGAGATGAGTATTTACAAGCCAATGTCTCCTCTTTAACAAGGACAGGAGAAACCAAGCTGCCTGGCAGTTGCACAACATGGCAGTTAACTCCTCCCACACCGTTCTTGCTCTAAGCCCTGAGCAGAGCAAGACAAGAGCAGCACACAAACTGGCAGGAGTCAGCACCTTGAAGTGTAGACCTAGAACAGAGCATGTTTCAGGCAGGAGAAGTCTGGAGGAAAAGCCATGGCTTGCACAGGAGCTACCAGGGAGCCAGTCTAGCTCAAGTGCTGAGGGACAGGCTGCCCAGGGAAGGGGTTGAGTCCCCATCCCTGGAGGTATTTAAAAGCCAGGCAGATGAGGTGCTTGGGGACATGGTTTAGGGGTGGGCTGGCAGGGTTAGGGTAATGGTTGGGCTGGGTGATCTTAAAGGTCTTTTCCAACCCAAACGATTCTATGAGTTACCTGCTACAGGTCAGCAACAGAGGAAGGGGAAAACTCCTCTCCACCTTTACCAAGCTTTCTGTGACTTCTTACTACACTACACATCATGTTTTTGAGACATTGCAGTCAAACAGCAAAATCCCACTGTGGAAGCACCATGCACATCCCTCCTGACTGCTCTGGAGAAGATGGTTCCCATGCTGAAGAGCTGTTTGACAAAAGTTTGCTGTCACAGAGACACAGGGAGGAAATAACAGCAATAACAGCGACAATGCTGAGAAGCTCTTAAGATCAAGCAGTATTTGAGCCAGAATAAGAGAGTTGTGTCTGCCATCTTCTCACAGAGCAGAGAATCCATAATGGCACGGCACAGCAAGCTGGAAACGTAGGCCAGAAATCCTCTCCCAAACTTCTCGCTCCCCCAGAGCCCTGGCACCCACAACGTGGCACCCACACCCGGCTGCTCACATCTGGGATGCCCCCTACCCTGGGCACTGCCCTCCGCAAGCCCCCCTCCAGCCCCCCTCCTCTGCTCGCTTGTGCCTGCAGCACACCTGAGCTCTAATCATCTTGACAATCCTAATTTCACTGATTAGGCTGAAAATGGGCATGACTGTCTTCTCATTAGCTGTACACAGAGCATAGCTAACAGGCATTTCAATTTTAAAAGGTTTCTTGGTACCTTATTTCCTTCTTGTTTACAGCTCCTATGTTTACATTGATGTTGGCCACCAGAGTGTTTTTTTGTTTGTAACACCCTACAGCAGCAGCCGCAAGACTCCAGCTCCACACTCAATCTTTAAGTGACAAAACAGCTTGCGTGGTCATGCTAAGGCATGTAAAAATTGCTGAATTCAGCTGAATGCTTCTTCAGATCTGGACAGAAGTATCTTTCCAAATTCAATATGTTTGCATGCTCTAATCTTTGCATGCCAGAGCCCTTGTTCTCAGCTGAGAGCAGAGAAGTGGAAGCAGTTTTTGCACTGTTTGTTTCTCTTTGCAACAATCAAATCTGAGAAATACCAGCAAGCCAAAGAGTAAGTGTTCCTCCACTGATGGATACTCTCTCTCTCTAGATGTTCTTCAGATTTCTCCCAAATAAGACACACACAGTGTTATTAATAGCCCTGCATGTCATTCCAAGAAAGCCATTTGAGTGTGTGTTGGATAAAGAGCTTGTATCAGCCTAGTAACATTTTCTCCAAGCTTAATCAGCTCAGGATTGACAAGCAATAATGATAACCTATATGCTGTTAAGCTGTAGAAAAAAAACCTAAGGCTGTGGTCCGCACTTCTGTTACTCTCCCACACACTTACACAGAAAATACTCCAGTTAAATACTTGCATTTCCATAACCTCTTTGGTCCTAAATCCAGACACTGCCTCCAATAAGCGAATCATTTCTTGCTGAACTCTGCTGCCTCCCAACAGGCTACAGTTCAAGTTCACACACAGGTTCACCTTACCAGCCGACACCAGTCACTGTAACAGACGATATACTCAAATACTGCTCCCCGCAAACACAACTCCAGACCCGCTTCCTTAATCAATTGCAGTAACATTGATCAAAACTCTCCTTGAGGAGCGAGAGCCCCCAGGGCCCTTTGGCTCCAGACCCACCGCCCAGAGGGGTTACTGCTCCCTCCCTTGGCAGGGTCTTCTGCAGCCCTGCCAAAAAACACATGGCATGAATACACATGGAGAGAAGGGGACACGGCAAGAGGTGAGAGATTTGATGTCAAGTATTTGTGCTGCACTGGGCCAGGAGGAGTTGGGAGGGGAGAAGGGCTGTTGGGGGAATTGCACACCCCAGCATGCCTTATGAGGGGGGATGAGAAGGGTCATGGAACTGAGAGAGTCTGGAAAGGGGCGAGAAAGCCTTTTGGTCCAAAACAAACTATTCAGTACTGCCCTATTGCATGATCTATAGCCATACAATTTGGTTTTCCAGAAAAACCACAGCAAGTTACAGCTCCTCTCTTTGCTCTCCAGTGTCCACATCTCCAGCAGGAGAACTTTCTAGAATGAACATGAGACCTTCCTGCCCATACTGCTGGGGGCCTCCAAACGAGCCAGCTGTGAGCACCCCTGAGCACTGCAGAGGAACAGAGCAGCCACATTTAGCAGTGCTAAGTCTAAAACTATCTTAAATAAATCCCCTCTTCTTCTGGACCAGTCCTTTCCATTTACATCACCATCTACCTGGGTACCATGAAGTACTAATACAAAGCTGATAATTATGTTTTTACAGAGATTAGATGTTATATGTTTTCTGATTGTATTTAGGCCTCAAACACTTCAGTTCAGCATAGGAAGAAAATTATTCCTATTTTCTCTAGAGAAAAACAGTAGTTTCTACTGAATAGAAAAGGTATCCCACCCCCCACCCCGCCAAATGCATTGGGTTAAGACTGAGAACAGCCAGATTTCAAGCCAGTACCAATAAGAGATTCCCAACTCTAAAATCAGAAATTTCCCCTTTAAATACCTCTCACAGAAAGGAAAGAGCTCCTATGAGTGTTACTCCTAGATCTGAAAGACTTCCAGATATCAAATCGTGGAATTATTCAGTTACTCTGTGCTGAAAGAGCAGTTTTAGAATACTTGTGGATGTGGGTATTTCAACATTAATTAGTAAGTTTCTCCTTGCTCCCAGATCCGCAAGGATATATCCCGCACAACAGGAATCAAAGCTAGGCTTACAGAAGAATTCATGCTTGAAGCTGTTGGAGAACTTTTTCCTCTTAAAACAAAGACTCAGCTCGTTCTCACACCAGCACCAGTACCACCCCAAGGCAGCCTGCTCGTGCAGCACCCACAGCACCCAAAAGCCTTGTACTCACCCAGCCACAAGGGCAAGAACGAGACCAGCATCTGGGGGGGAGGGAAGTAATCCTGCCATACTGGAGACAGAAATAAGCATTAAACTTTCACAGCCCTCTCCAACAGGACACAAAAACCTTAGAGCAGCTCAGCCCTAATGCTGCCCACCCCAAGAAGCCCTGGGTGGGGGCCGGGCCAGCCCCTCATCATCCCTTGCAGCTGTGGAGTCCCAGCACCTGCTGGTGACCAGTTAATGCCTGCCCACCCGGGCTGCTGCAGCTGTGCCACATCATGTCCCCCTCGCCAGGCAGAGCTGATGATGCATCACCCATCGTGTCTCCTTTTGGGGGGCATCTCAAGGAAAAAACAGTGCACCAGAGGAGCTCGGCACACAGATACAGTGGTCACACAGCACCGGGGGGTTTGGCTCTTCTAAGGCATCGTGACAGCTCAGAACTTTCCATTCTGTGACAAATGTTACCACCTCAAGGTTTTTCGCCACTCTGAATCAATTGCTGAAATACTGTATTCTTCATGCGTTATTAACGTGTCTTCACGTGTTTAGGATTTTAAGCGCTCTAACTTTTTTCTTTGTACCAGGGAGAACATGTAGTACTTGAACCACACAACAACAAAAAGGTTTAAGAAGTCCATCACTTGCAAAGATCTGCCTATGCAGATTTGCAAAGTACAAGTGTTCATGTAGACTGGCAAACACACTGAAACTTGGACATGCCACTGATGTCATTTGTCTAAATGCAACAAAATGCTCAGCTGTAACTCAAATTCAGCAGCACAACTCAACGCACAGCGCTACTTGTGAAGCAAAAAAACTCCAAATGCCCGTTCTGTCTCATGCTACAGCAGTTTCTGTTCTTGTTGCTCCCACCCAGTATTCCCATTTTCAACTGCTGCAGGAGAAATCATTTGCAAGGCAGGCTGTGATGCTGATCAGTTATTCCTAAGAATTAGTGTGGAATCTTGGCATTCTCCATCTCCTCTACAGGACAGAAGGCATCTCATGAATATTATTTATTCCCTCTTAAAAAAATTTCTTTAAATCCTTCCAGGTTTCCTCCAGTAAATGGGAGACTACAATGCATGTGGAAAAAATAAGATAAGAATCTGCCAGAATCAAACTTTTTTAGTGCTGCTAGTTTAGAACAAAAATGTATCAAGCGTACGATGTAATTCACATCAGATGGAAATTGTGCTGACTTTTAAAAAAAGAAAACTAAAGTGGCACTGAGTCCTTCCCTGATACATTTCCTGATCCGCTTTTCAATCACCTACAGACAATGGTTCATTTGTGAGACACACAAGCACAGTCATGCTATATACAGTATTAATTATTAAAATTATGTAATTTGCAGACAATAGCAGCATAAGTGGCATCAGTTCTTATCTGAAAAGCAGTACTAAGTGAAGTCTTAAGGCTTGCTTTTTTTGAGGACAAAACAATTAAGCAGAAGGAACTGTTTCTGTTTGTCTAGGAATCTCTTCCTTTGGAAATACTGTGACCAGCACAAACTGGTTTTACACTGGTGCCCACTTCCTGACCTAAATCTAAGTGAAGGTCCCAGGTGGTACCCGAAATGCTCTTCCCTTCCTCGAGTTATAAAAACAAAAGGAACGGAGACATTGGAAGCAGCCCATGGAAACCATGCAACCACGTTTGCTAATGGGCTACTTTCTAGCTTTCAGCAAGGGAATGCTATTACATTCCTTAATCCACCTGCAAATCGATGATGATTTTAACTTGCTTTCAGCAACAAGATATGTGTGCATGGACTGCACTATCTGACGAGCCAGCCACCCATACATGATTGATCAGCATCCTACCTCGGGTGTGTCAGAACCACAATAATATGACAAATTCTCTTCGTCATGCTTCAGGTTTTGCTGGTTGTTAACACAAAACAGGTGTAAAGCAAAGGAATAAAAAATGCCAGCCGTCATGGCAGATATTGGAGCAGAGGCCTGTGAACAAAGGGCTAACAGAAAGGATCCCGAGAGACGGGCCTTCAGCAGAAAAGGCTGTCTGAAATGCCCTTCCCTGTCTCCAGCAGATAGGCAATCGCAAGATAATTCCCTCCAATTGTTTCACATTAAACTGACAGTTATCCTAAGAGCTGTGTTTCATTAGTCTTTAACGAGTTACAAGAAAACTGCCCAGGATAAACTTCGGTACCCACCTGGTACTAAAGTAGGATATGTACTTTTGAAAACCCTAGGTTTCTGGCCTTCTTTTTTAGGCTCCCTATTTGCCTTTGAAAGCTTGATCTGCAAAGAGACCAACCCAAACCAGAGCTGTGGTTTAGGGTATGTACCACCGATCCAGCTTATACCGTCTACGCAGACCAGTAAGACAGAGAAAGGGTCGTGTCTCCACTCGAGCTGGCAATCGAGACACAAGAGTTTAACTGGCTGTGACTACTGCAAGCAGAAAATGTTGCTGAGGTACCTTCTGCTGACAGTCAGCTCTAGAATTTCCAATGCCCTCTGAATTAGCAGAATCTGAGCATTATAACCGCCTCTCCCATAAATCTTGTTCAGTGCAGTCAGCTGAAGTCCAGCGAGGCCAACAGGAGCCCTTCCTTCACTGAGTTTGGGAACAAATACTCCGTGAGTTCTCTGAAACCTACTGAAGTCTATCATACGCTTGATCCTGCCTTTAGTTTTCCTTTTTCGTGCCTGATCCATGACCTATGCTCTGTTCTGCACATGAGAGCTTATCTGCAGCCACATCTTTCCCATTTTGGCTCTCAGGCCTTTGTATAAAATGTTTTCAAATACAGTCCACATGTTTTTTAACATACTGAACTTGAATTTCATTTTATGGAACCCAAGCAACTGTGTTTGGTAATTTCTTTTCCCTTAGATCTATCCATCCGATTTTTTTTTTTTTAAATACCAGCCATGTACTTACTGTACTTTAATTTTCTGATGTGGCCTCGCTTCAAGTTTTGACATTTTGCTGAAAGGTTTCAACAGCAATTAGTCAAAACACGATGACGTTTTGGTTTTCAGTTTAATCCATACCAGAGCATAGACCAAAGCAGTTTCCTTCCAGTGAACACAGGATTTCTAATTACACTCACTAATCACAGGAGTAGTAAGAGCTTTTTTGGTGGAAGAGTGCCTCTCAGTTCACGCTCCAGCCTAATGAGCACGATTTGATGCTCCTTCACGCTAAGTGACAGTTTCCACATCAGCAGCTGGGCGCGAGGCAGGGGTCCCGCCAGAAGCCTTGGCTCTGGTTTACAGTCCTCACCCACTCTCCCCCCGCTGCATTTAGACTCCTCTGTTTCCCCTAGAATCAGCTTTGATGATCTCCCAACACTTTCTGATTTAACCTTTTGCTACTTTAAAAAAATACGCTGACTGTAAGCAATTAAATTAACTTACCCAGAATTAGGCAGCACTGTTTCCAGTGGTTATGGCACAAGACTGGGAGGCCAGATACTGAGACCAGTGCTGTAGGGCTGCATCTCAAATCTCATAGGTGAAGAAAAAAGTAGGATATTTAACCCTACCCTTAACCAGTTTTGAGTTAGCTCTGGGTCCTGAGCCGTTCCAGCCTTCCCAGTGCAAAGAGAGATAACACCTCTCTCCATTTGCTCCTTCTGCCCCTCCAAGCCGGAATGTAAATATTGTCCCTAGGGGACAATCGCTCTTGGAGGACTAAGGGAATCCAGAGCTTTACCACTAAGCACTTTTACATCCAAAGTATGCCATGCGTTCAAAGTTTCCAACAGCAACATCGATCTGTGTTGTCGCTCCAGCAACAACTGCATTCATGCACAGGTGGTAGGTGGGTTCATACCTGCATCACCAGAGGTGTGCTGGAACATCTGCTATTTAAAACACCGGCCAGGACCCACAGCAGTATTTTGTATAAAGGCATATATATGGACAAACGATTTTGAATACATATTTAGACAAAATAGAATTTGAATACAGAAAAAAATCCCAAAGTCTCCATAGTGAAAAAGAAACATTATGGAGCCTATTTGATTATTTATCCCATAATATTATTAGAATTTTCACTAATATTATCACCATGGCAGCAAGTAATTACTTGGCATTCCTTAGCTCAACATAAAATCGTGTCAAATGTTATCAGTAAAAGTGAAACAATACAACTTAGCTGCTTTAACATCTGGAATAAACATTTCCAGTGTATGGCATTTTTCTTGTCAATCTGGCACGCTAACAGACCATTAAATACTAAATATTAGGGAGCGGGGAAATGTATCTCACACATATGCACAGCGATAGAACCCATCAAGAAGGAGGGTTGTTTCACACTGACCACATCGGTGACTGCAGTGTGAGTACAGGCACAAGCTAGCACCCTAAAAATAGCCGTAGTGACTATCAGAACACTATTTTGTCTCCTAAATCACTTAGGAGCTCATTAAAATTTTACCCCGGTTCCAAACTTGTCTGAATCATAAGAAATTTCGGAGCTAAAACCGAATCATACACCCCAAACCTCTTGTACAACTTCCTGTCTTTGCCAACAAGTAGGAAATGAAGGAGAGAGACACATTTAAAACGTAGCATAAAATGCATCGCAGAGAAGCACGCAAAAGCACGGCCATTACCAAGCAGATATCTCAGACGTGCTCTCCAACTCAATACCATTTTCATAAAAGGCTTCTACGTTTAAAAATCCCTGCAGCTGCCATCTGACCCCTAAACATGGGAAATACTGTTTCTGGAACGCCGTTCATGTTCTCCCGTTTCGCGAACACTGTATCTGCACCGGACGTACAGAAATACCCCAGATGCAACTGCAGCTATCCACACACAACCTAGAGCAGGCCAGATTTCCAGGAATGGGGACACCAGCCCAGCCCAGCCCCTTGCAGGGTCCATTCACTGCGTTCCTCACGTTGCGGGAAGACCAGCAGGAGATGGCAGCCCGCCGTGCCAGCACTGGTCACCCAGGGATGGTGCAGGAATGATGCCCGGGCCAAATATGTAATACAAGGCAACGTGAACCATGACAACAGCAAGACAAGGCGATGATGTCAGACAGTGAGCTCACTCATTCAGCTAACGACGACATGAACCAAGAGCAATTCCATAAAATCACAGAACCTCTCTCCCCTCTACGTTTACACACAAAGGGTAGCTAAGTACCTTTGAAAGTAAGCAGGCCCGATATGGCTTGCATCCCCCAGGTTGCAGGAAGTTTACTCATGCCAACATTGTCCAGAAAGCGTCCCTAAGAGAAAGGAGTCTGTAAATGATGGATAATGAGGTGCGCTAAAGTTCCTGTCTTTCAAAAAGACTGAAAGTAGGAAAAGTATGAACCTGGAATTCTGGCTCTGTAACATAATCACCCACCTGAAAATGAGGATGCAGATAGATACAGATCTACTTTTTAATCAGTTATGAAGTATAAGGGCAAGCTCAGCTCTCTCTGAAGCCAAGAATCATCCTAAGGTGACCACAACAGGATGTATGGACCACACGTGGCAGCAGCAAAGCTCCTTGAGGGCATGGCAGGGACTGGGAAGTTCTGCTACAGAAACTTTCACCCGTGAAATGCAATTCCTGATGACTTTTATATCAGAGAGAGCATGTTCTGCTGGTGCTGATTAGCTGGCAGGGAAGAGCTGAATTAAAAGCAAAGGATGAATACTTGCTATGAGAAAAGCACTAGGTGATTGCATCCCAGTCCCAGGATTTTATTCACAGATCTCACCGTTTGGCTGCTCAAATTATTCCAGCATCTCCGGGTATCGTTGTCATAACATTGTGTAACCATTAAAAAACTTAAGAATGCAATGCACAAGGTAAATGCTGCCTGCATGTGAGGAGACAAGCTTTAAAGCACTAATTTTAAGTGGATGTGATACATAAATTACAAGTCATAAGCATGTTTTTAACTATAATACTGACCAAGTGGCTCCCTTCATGTAATGTTGCTCTATAGAGTCAGCAGCTGCTTAATAAATGCTTCAGATTATTTCATAAATCCCAATTTTTATGCTTTTACAGTATGCCTCACAAAACTGAATTACCCAAAAAAGAGCAGAATAAGGGAAATGGCCCTGAAAGTGTATAAAAAAAAGAAAAATCCATGACTTGAAATCCTGTTCCTTACTCACCTAAAATATTTTTAATTGACTTTTTACACTTGCCATAAAAATAGATCTCCTGCAATTTATACACAGGTTTTTATAAATTAAAAAAAAAAAAAGCATAGGTTGTATTTGTGCTACCAGACAACATTTGTTGCAGATCATTCAGCACTTGGCCACCTCTAAGAAAATGAAAGGCCTAGGCATAGTCTCACTGATGTCCACACATGATTTATTCCAGACTTTAAGATGAGTACGGCAGGATGTTTCACAGATGCAACTGTTGAGCGTAGTGGCACTTTCCCATACATGTCTATGTAGATGAAGCACATGACAAGAGATCTTAGAACTCAGAAAATGCCAGGGGGGTTATCAAAATTTAAATACTGTTTGTTTTTCTTTATTTTGACTTTGGGGGGAGCAGAGATGTGGGAGGAAGTCTGAAAGTTTCTGGTTTCTTTTCCTTTTTTCTGAAAAGCAAGAACTTTTTGTAAAAGACAAATAATGGGTAAAAACTTTCTTTAATGGGAAAAAAAATCTTTTTCTTCAAAAGGCATGCCAAAAGAGAAGTTTTGTTCGAGCTGAATAGGTACATTTTAGATTCCACTCCAACAGTTTTGGACTTTGAGGTATCCTGACTACCTCAGTTATTTGCTAATGTAAGCAGAGCAAATTATCTGCTATCATCTAGCTGAAGCTATTAGACTGCAGTTAATAATTTACTGCTCAACTCATCTTTATTCTGAACATGCAAATTATTAATTGATTACAGGTTTTCTGTAGTCATCTGTGCAAATGACTGCTCTTGCCATTCATTACTGCCTCCTTTCCCACCTGCCTGTCAATCAGCTCTTCTTGGTGATGCCAAAATAACATTTCAGGCTTGTGCTGTTTGTGGAGTGATGGAGCTCAAATGAAAGCACAAGCGGAGGAGCCCACAGAACAGCTATGTAGCCTCTCAGGTGTGTGATGCTGACATTCAGGATGCATGGTGTTCACTGGGCTTTTGGCACTTTTGGAAGACGCTATGAAAATCACATACACATCCTGTTCCTGCATAGGACAAATGGGGACCCCAAGCAAGAAGCCAGAAACCAGAACAGATCTTAAGCACTTTGCACATCTGCTCTCATATTTGCAGGTACATAAGGTAGCAAGGATGGTTGGATCTATGGAGATACAGGATTATTAAACACGATGCCTTTCACATACCCTAGGCACAAAGCCACATCCTTGTTTTTGAGACCTGACCCTTTCTGTCTCAAGGGTATTTTGGCAGCCTCACACATGGAACCCAGGCCACGCTTTACAAAGTACAGATTCATAGAATCATGAAATCATTAAGGTTGGAAAAGACCTCCAAGATCGTGAAGTCCAACTGTCAAGCCAACACCACTGTATCTACTAAACCATGTCCCAAAATGCCATGTCTACATGTTTTTTTAACACCTCCAGGCATGGGGACTCCACCACCTCTCTGGGCAGCCTGTTCCAATGCTTGACCACTCCTTCAGTGAAGACATTTTTCCTAATGTCCAGTTGAAACCTCCCCTGACACAACTTGAGGCCATTTCCTCTTGTCCTATCGCCCCTTCCCTGGGAGCAGAGCCTGACCCCCCCCAGCTCCCCCCTCCTGTCAGGCAGTTGTAGGGAGCGATGAGGGCTCCCCTCAGCCTCCTCTTCTCCAGGCTGAACCCCCCCCAGGTCCCTCAGCCGCTCCCCACCCGCCTTGGGCTCCAGACCCCTCAGCAGCTGTGTTGCCCTTCTCTGGACACACTCCAGCCCCTCAATGTCCTTCTTGGAGTGACAGAGAAAAAAGGAAGAAAAAAAAAATTTGATAAAATACAGTGCCACCCTGAAGATTAGGAAAGAAACGGAGCAGTAGCAGGTGGCTCCTCTGGCAAGATAGATAATGGCATGAGTCCAGATGAGCTTCAAGAGCTAGATCTACAGCAGCTTTACCCGTTTTTCCACCAGGCTCTGAGAACGGGTTACAAATAGTTTCCTGCTATCTGCTAAAACAACAGTTGCTTAGGTCATGGTTAAAAGCCAGGATATCTGGCTGTATTTATTCTGTTACCAGCTATGTTTTTAATCTTGTAAGAAATCATGTGATGGCTTTATCTCTAGCTTTAAAAAGACCTGCCTCCAGGTCCCTGCACTTGGAGTGACTGTGTTAGAGGAGGTGAAGCAGGAAAAGCCTGGCTAATTTCAGAGCTCTGCCTCAAGATAGCACCAACACATCCCAGCCACACGGCGAGCACCGAGCG
>NW_009260758.1:2870443-2889113 GCF_000687185.1 Egretta garzetta
AGGAAAGATCATTTGTACAAGTACTTACTGCAACATGAAGACGACATGGGAAACACACAGCATTTGCATTCGGTTCTAAAAACACAAATGACCCCCCTCCAAAAGAATGACCAGAAATGAGAAAATTTGTTTGCTTGCTTGTTTTAAGATAATGAATTTGGTTTTTTCTGGGTTGTTTTTTTTCCATGACACAGTTGCATTACATCTTCAATATTTTTCCTTCCACCTGAAGATCGGAAAAATAACATTTTCCCTCACTGAGTCTCATAATATCTTCATCCCAGAAATAGAGACTTTAGGAAAACACAGCAAGACTCAGATACTCAAAAGGTATTTGAATGACTGATTCCCCTGGGTTTCAATGTGTGTGAAAGGCCTAAATGTTTTTAGACCTGGGAGCCAAATATGAGACTCGCTAAAACTATGTACCTGTTTGCAAAAATGCCTGTAAGTTATTCTTCATCCCAGCTATCCGTGGCACTTGCTTCCGCTCTCGAACCTCAGTTTAAGGTAGGAAGGTATCTTCATTTTTTTTTTTTGGAGTGCCTCTTCACTTCTGCCAAGCGGAAAAGAGGTTGCTCTTTATGCTGGCTGCCTCCTAGTCTTCTCCTCCTGCAGCTCTGAATCTGTTCCATCCCACCTCTCTGATTTTAGTAAGGAAAGGAGACGGGGAGAAAGAGATGCTCAGATCTGTGTAGAGTCACATCTGTAGCCAGTCCTCCTGGTTTGGCTGTAGGGAAGAAGCAGGTCTTGATTGCACGGAGCTTTGAAGTTTAATGGTGATTGGAACGTGCTGAAAGACAGTGTCACTACCACATTTATATCAAAAGTTGATTATCTATTGAAAGCAAGTTTGTTTATATGTTTACTTCCACTTCTGCTAATATACAGGGAAAGGAGAGGGAAATTACCATATGAAAATGCCAGATGTGACTAATACCTATCAAAGTAAGACAGGGTTGAGCTCAGATCAAAGGGGTCTGCTAATTTGGAATAAGTCTGATATTGTCTTTTCTGTCTTAGAGTTACTTTAGGCCCTCACAGTAAAAAGATTTATTGGGAACCAGAAAACCACATCTGAGTTTCTCATTTTACAGACTTTACATTCGTATGATGATATCGTTTCTTTTACACAGTTGCAGGATAGCACCAAAAGAACAACATAAATTCTCTGTGGTACCTTTCAGTCCACGTTCAAAGACGTGAAGTATTTGGCATAGAAGATTTATGCACCAAGGTGATACTCTAACAAATTATGTCAAGACATCTGAAAGTCATCATTTCTGTGCACATGCATGCATTTTAAAAGAAAATCTACAAGAGGATCAAAAACAAGATTAAACCACATCTGTTTGGGTTTAAGCTACATTGTCTGCAGAGTTCAAAGTTGTTTCCTTTCGTCTAAAAAAACTTACCCAGCTGTTTTTTATCTTAAATTCCTACCACTATCAAAGAAGTGTTTTCATTGGCCAACCGATGTTATTTCTAGAAGTTGAGCTAGTTAGGAATGGAGCTAAGTAAGAAAATATGCTTTATTCATCAAAGGTCTACCCTCTGTGACTTGACTTGGCATACTGAGAAAATTAATAGAGAGGTTTCATCAGGTTCTAATGGGAGCAGTGTATCTACTGTATGTCATCATGCCATAAATTAGGTCCTCGATCTTTTTACGCAAGTAATTGACTACAACTGACACCGATAAGGAAAACATGAGACAGAATGAATTGGAAGAGGCACAAATTATATAATAAATAAAGAAATACAGCACAAATTTGGTATGTGGGAAAGAGAAATGTTTTGAAAACTGTCATCAATCAGTAAACATTCTGCATAAATGCAGGTGTTGTGCAGTAGTGTTGTGATAGCAGGACTGGTTCAGCTACCCCTGACAAATGTACACACACACGTACATGTGTACGTACATGCATACATGTGTACGTGTATGTATACATACACACACGCACACAGTAACACTAGCCCATGAACTCCCGATGTCCAATGTTCAACAAAAAGAATAGGTGGTGCAACAAGACTGCCTCCATCATAATGACAGTGTTTGGTGTTAAAATACAAAAGAAATATGAAGTTAAACTAAAAGCACATGATGTGACAGCCTCATGCCGAGCAATGAATTTCCCCTTTCTATGTGCCCTCTGCCTTTCTGAATGGCTTCTAGCAGCATGTGAAGGTCTGTTAACACATACCAGAGTCCCAGTTTCACTCCAGTGGGAACTGGCTGAAGCCTCTCATGAACTAGGCTCCGTCCTAACTCCTAGAGGCAAAGTTCCCTACATCCCAAGGCCAGTCTGGATTCACAGACCAAGCAGCAAAACACTTATCTTGGCCGAGCTGTTCTCAGAGCTGCCCTCTCTCCCCCTCCCAACACACACAGCATGGGAAGGGAACTGGTATCGATCGCCCTTTTGACCAGGAGCCCACGGCAGGAGAAGCTGCAAAAGCTTGGGTGGTTCAGGCAGGGAGATAGGTATGCAGGTGGAGACCTGAGCATCCCACTCTGGATTTTGGTACCTGTGACGATCTGGCCCTATTCTTTCTGAAGTCGGGACTAAAACTTGCTTTTATTATGCAGCAAACAGGAAAATTGAGCAGTTGGGCGCTCTGCAGCTGGTCTGCTAATGTCACAATCTTTTCAATATGTTCATTATTCAGTTGTCACAGATTCATACATTTGATAGCTCTCAATCTGCAGATCATTCATATCATGGCCTAACAGCTGGCATTTCATGCCATAACACTGTAACTATGTACCCATAATGTATAGAACATATGGGGCTAACTTTGCTTACCAACCAAGTACATATTGTGTGCTCCGCAGTCAAATGTAATTTTACACATTTCCAATTTACATTTAACATTGTGTGGGATAAACCAATAAATCATTTGGCCTGGAAAAAGGAACAATACCAGCTAATTTATGTAACTAATCAGAAGCACATCATTTTTGTTGCGTTTGTTTTCACTGGAATCTTGAACTTGAAAATATTTTGGGTAGTCTTTGTTCTAAATTTGTTCCCCTTCTCTTTCTAAAATCTAGTGTTTCAGAGTAACCTCTGTTTGTCTTATCAGTTCCACACAAATGGAAAAAAACAGCGATTCAATCTGTTGACATATGTTTAGAGACCACTCATAGAAGGCTGGCTCTCTGTGTACAGCTCAGGAGGAAAAACTATAACTGGATTCTCCAAAGGGGGAAAGTTCAAGAATGGAAATAAATCAAGATGAAGAACAATAAGAAAATACGCTGTCAATTTACTCAAACACCTTCTGGCATACAGCAAGAAAAATAGCCCCAGTGCCCCCATCATTACTTAATGCAATTCTCTTTTTCCAGGTCACGGTAATACATGTTCCAACCACCATCTGAAAATTAAATACAAAGCTGGCCAGAAATAGAATTCATACAGCTCCAAGGGGATGGGCTCAATAATACCCAAGTGCCCTAGAAATTTAAGTCAAATTTTCAAAGTCCCAAAGCAACATTTAGGCCCAATTTCAGTGCATAAGTTTGATGCCTTTAAATATCCTTTTGCATCTGGCTTAGGCCAGCAAATGCCTTCAGCTGTAGCTACACAAACTTCTTCATTTTTTATAGCAGACCCATGCCTCTCCATAGCAGATCATCCGATGAGCAATGGCAACCAGGCCTTGGAACGGCAACACAGCAAAACCCAATCATTTCAAAAATATGCTGCCATTGCCGGTCGCTGATGCTCCAGAGCCCTCCGCAGGAGGTGAGCTGAGGACAGAGAGCACGCAGCAAATACCCTGGCTCTACCCGCTGCACATTAACAACTCCCTTCAGTGCTATTTCAGGGTATTTCTTCCCCCTTCCCAGACCAATACACCCTTCATAATTTCAAAGATGGATAGATGCAGATCGGGGGTTTTGAGGTTTTTGGATGAATAACAGCAGTAAGGGCCATCCAAGAGATTTGAATTTCAAATCCATGGAGGAGCTGGAGGGCAGCCCTTGGCGGATGGTTGGTCATAACTGCCTGTGCAGCAAATATTATGGTGTATTCACTTTCTAACTGCATCTTACTCAACAGCAGACAAGTCTTATTTAGCAAAACAGATTATAGCAATCTGCACCCTCACAGCAGTCCTTGAAAATTTCTGTGTGAAAAGGACAAATGTTTTGCTTAGAAGAAAACTCCATGTAAATATTGTGTAAATATGGAATAAGTATTTATAAGGATTGTGTGCATCTGTGTCACATAAACATGCTCAGAGACACACAACCTCCTCAGAGCTTTTCACAGCATTGATGCCACGAGGAAGAGACACACGTGCTATGCCAGCGATGCTCCCTCCCTCCCCAGCTCCCTTATGATATGGCTGAATCTCGATGGCCGAAAGCAGCAGAGCTCTCCAGTTGTGGGCAGGCAGTCTTTCTGAGATTACTGCCTCGTGGGTAGAGATCAGAGTACTCCCTTGTGCTTGGGTAATTCATGTCAGAGATACCATCAAACAGTCGGCTTAGGATAAACATTTAGTCCTCTCAGTCCCACAGTCCTCCTAACACTCCCACAAAGTCATTAAGTGCCTATTTTCAAGCATCAGAATACCAGCAAATATGAAAATTTAAACCCCAACAAGATTATAGCGTTGACATCGCATTGGCTTTGCTAATATTGCTTCCCATTATGTAAACTTTGAAGGCTATAGTTATGGGAAGGCATTGCAGCCTTGCTTTCCAGAGCAGTGAAGAATGTAGCTGAGCCCTTTTTAAACTACAAGGATGAGCCATCTGTTGTCTTTTAAAACACAGACCCAAGAGCCAGCGATTCAGCTTTGTGCTCACCTGTAGAGCACTTCAGGGAGGAGGTGCAACATGGAACGGCTCTGCTTCGCTAATTGAGCTCGGCACTGCCTTCCGCAATGGCAACGTCTGGCCTCACACAAGCAGCTTTAATAACACAGTGCTCTGGAGGGAAAAACAGACTCAAACAAAACCCTTCCGTTTAATCACTCCAAAACACAGTAAATATTTCAAAAGAACTTAATGACATAAAAGCAAACATGAGAGGCAAAATCCTGCTGTTCTGAAAACAATTTTAGAGATGTTTTGTGTCCAAAGAGACCCTTTTAAATATTGTCAGACCTCCAGAATGTTCTTGTTAGTCCTACTACCGCAGGACCTGTGAGTTCTGGTCAAGTGCTTTGACCTACTGTACAAAGACACGAAGACACAACCCACCCCGAGGCAGTCTGCAATTAAAACAAGATGAGAGACGAACCAGGGATGCAGGCAAGCCAGCGGGGCGTTCAAGGTAACCACGATCATCTAGCCAAGCTGTGCCTTGGTATAATCTTTCGATTTTTGATGCCTATCAAACAACCGCAGGGAGTTTTATGGAGGTTTTGAAGGAGCATATGCACTTTGTGGATGTGCAAGAGAAGTCCCTCCCATAAGCAGGAAGAACAACGCAAGTGTAAATCTAATCGGCACGCGACGGAGATGAGCATCATGGGCCACCCGCATTTGGGGTCAGCCTTTCGGTAATGACAGGGAACTGACCAACTGGAGAGGCTACAACGGGCCTCAGTAACACCCTGTAAGCAAAGCCAAGATGTTCATGGGTGCTACGACAGAGAAAGGGACAGCAGTGAATGGATGTCAAGAGAAGGACAAGACAGAGAGTGGCGCAGGTACCAGAGGGGCAGGAAAACATAAACAAAATGTGATATTATGAAAAAAACCTCCTGAGGGTGCTGTTTCATTTCAGGTTTATAAAGTAAAAAATGACTTATTTTGTCTGAAAAGGGAGGGTCCTGCTGTCACTTGTCTGATGCTACACATCAAAAGAAGTGGAAAAGACTGAACCAATTCACTGTGCAATCAGACCAGGTCTGAAGCTGACACAGAGTGGGAAGGTTAGGGGAGGAATTGGAGAGGTCTAAATGGAAGAGGACTCTTCTCGGGAAGAAAGGGAGCATCGTCCTTTGAGTTACAGCAAGGAGAAGTCTGGAAAGAGAGCAGTGCAACACAAAGATAAGCCACGCTGCCCTCTTCCCTGTTTCACACACTGTTCTCATCTGTCTTGTAGTCTTAAGGCCTAATTAGCACCGCACTAGCTCTGCTCATCCCAGAAGCCTGATGTTAACAGAAGATAGCAAACGAATTGCTGTTCTTCAAATGGAAAAGAGATGTTTTAGTGGCTTGCATTTTCATTGTGTGGGTGTAAAGAAAATATGCTTATTTTCTTTTTTATATACCAGGAAACATATGGAAGCTGGATTATATTTGTCCCAGCCTGCCAGTATTTTAAATTTATAGAACCCAAATCCTTTGGGGATAGTCGTAAATTTACATACGCTCTCAAGTGCTAATGCTTGCATAGGGATCTTTAGATTAGCGGATCCATGTGCACAAGCACATATGTACAACCGCCTCTTTAGAGGCCTCGCACATATGGGAGCCAAAGCAGGTTAACGCTTCTCATGTCAGGGTTGCTCAGGCCAGCGCCAAATCAGGAGCGCTTTACTCCACACCATCACGGTTCCTCAGAGGACGTCTCCTTCAGGGATCTATCAGCACTTACAGTACAAAGTGCTTCAGTTTATCAATGCACCTCACCTAGGAGGCAACAAGAATGCTGTCCAGGCTGTGTGATCTATTAAGGCTCAAGCATTTCTCAGTTGGTCTTTTTATCTGATGCTAAAATTTAGCCCTAAGAAGTATCAGCCACAGCCCAGTCTGTCCTAGAACAACAGAGCAGTTTATCTCAACAGTGCATGTAAATTGATGAAAATGTCCCACTTTGAACTATTTTACATTTTCATTATAATTGTTTTGCTTTATTCAGTGACTTCCCGATGCAAGCCAAACTGATTTATATGTGGAACTAGATTTTGTGTATCGGCAATGTCCCCAATACAGTTCTTCAACAGAAACACTCAGAAGGTATGCCTATTCCTATCACATAAGGGCTTAAAACTAATGGTTTTTCTCACAAGTTAACACCAAATGTCTGTGCATGCTGACATGCTGCAGGATACAAGACTTAAGAAAGGTAATGTCTGATCTGGGGAACTGCAGGAGCATGAAAGTCCGTGCAGTGCTTGCGGGACCCCCTTGCACATCTCAGCATGCGACCTGCAGGGTCTGGCGTCGCAAGGCTTGAACCCACGGGTACCTCTCCGCTGCGTTATCAGGAGGTGGCAGTGTTGGATCCACCATCGCCTTCAGCCTCAGCCCAGCCTCCACAAACAGCAGCTGCCAGCACAAATGCAGCCTTAATAATGACAAATTACACATCCGCCGCTCAATTAGTCATCATTCATGTTGTGAGCCCGTCCTCCCGTCAGGTGGCTACAGTCAAAATCCCTAATACTGAATTAGTCGTTTTGTTAAAAAGAAAATTAAAAAAAAAAAAAAAAATCTCTTAACGCAGTACTGGGGAGACGGGGCTCGTGCTGACGCACACGTCCTGGGCAGAGTCACTGACATTGGGTTCTTTGCTTCTCTGGGCTGAGGTTTTTCTGAATAAAGCAGACGAATTGCAGGGCAGCAACCTCAGACCATGCCCGACAGGACCACTTCAGCCTTTGGTCACATCACAGCAAACACGAGAGGCATTAGGGTTGTCTGCGGTGTTAGACAGCAACTGATCCTGCAAATGCTGAGCACCAGGCAAAAGACTGATGGGCTCAAAGTTACAAGGAAGTTTGCAGAGTAAAAGCACTGCAGCCTCTCCAAGGCCTAGAGGCTCAGACTTGCTTCCAAAAGGTTTTAC
The DNA here is from genome assembly GCF_000687185.1 of Egretta garzetta. NCBI lineage: Eukaryota > Metazoa > Chordata > Aves > Pelecaniformes > Ardeidae > Egretta > Egretta garzetta. Next base: position 2,878,204 of record NW_009260758.1, read on the forward strand.
TACACCATGAGGTGTAGACAGAGACGTATGTCCTCTGTCCATACCCCAGCTTAGCCAGGCAGGGGCCAGCTCTAGCCTGGGAAGCCTGTGACCACACCAAAAGGTGCCTCAGCCCTGCACAGGGGGAAGACGTGTAATTTTGGCCGCAGCTACCTAGCTACCCCAACTGCTTCATGATGCACATGAAGCTGATGTGGGTACCTGCCAGATGCCTTTGCATGAGGTGAAGGGTGCAACGTCTTAGGCCACCAGACTCAGAAACGCCTTTTGAAAATGAGCTACATGTCCTAAGTCAATTAAGCCTTTTAACTGCAAATGGAGCTGTGTCTAGGTATACTTGAAAACCTGAGCCATACTGCGAGCCCAGAGACCTCACCATCTGGCACAGTCAGTCCCAAAATCAACACTGGATTCGGGGTTTGCACAGAAGCACTAGCATTTTCTCTTCTACCATAGGACACCACATCCAGGTGGTGAACTTCTGCTTCATGTCACATCTGAAAGGCCAAATCATTGAGGAACAGCTTGTAAGCGCTCGCTCACCCACTTGTATTTACCCCAGTGGAAGTACCAGAGGAAGTATCTGCTACTCAGTGAGAGTAAGAGGCAAACAATCTGGCTCAGAAAGGAAACACAACACCAGCTGATTCAGAGCTTTTTAGCATATGAATGTGTAAATTTGCTGTGACAGGTGGGATGTTTCAATGACTTTCAATAGAAAGCCAACTGCTACTCAGTTATCATTAGAAATTTCTCACTGAAATGCCAATGACTGGTGCCCCATGCTGGGTAACGGAGCTCCGAATTAGTTTTTAAAAAGAGAGTGAGAGCAGCTAAAAACAATATCCCTGCTGGGTGATTTCCTGATCGGAGCACAACTAGCAAAATATTTGTTCATGCAAATGTTTCCTGCCATGAGCAGCTTAACAATATCAATGTGTTTCACGCAGGAAAATAAACAACAAATAATGAAAAGCACATGAGGCAAACAGAAATATTTGGAATCATCCTAATTACAGAAGTCTTCACTTTATGGAAAGAGCCAGCGAGTCCGGCAGCCCAGCACTGATCTCAGCCTGTAACAGAGCCAGGGCAGGAAGAGTCTTAGGAGATTTCCAAGACAGCTTAGCTCTTATACCTCTTTGTCAGACATTCAAGGGTATTCAGCAGGCAGCAAGTCCCTCAGTGGCAGCTGCTGGACGCTGAGCCTCGGCAGCAGAGCTGGGGTGATCTCTTCCCATGCACTGATCCACGTTCCCTTCGCTCCCGGGCTGCACCCACATCAGCTCCCCTTCTGCCTCGGCAGGGATGAGGCAGCCGGCTCTGCGGGGAGGGCGGCTCAGACTGCCGTCCACCGCGCACTCGGGACTCTCCTGGCTTTAGCAAGCTGGCTCTGCAAACCAGAGCGCAGCTACCAAAGCCCATGTGTAGACGTAACTTCAGCATTTCTCTGCCGGTGCAAGGTAGCTTGCACGCGGAGCAGTCCTGCCCCCCGTATAACCCTCTGCCCGCAGGCCGCCCTACTGCATGACTTGCAAGGGTGGTTAGCAAAGGATAATTGCGCTAGATGGGTCTCCTGGAAAATATCAGTAAGACAGGGGACACATTTTTAGGGACTTGCTAAGACTTTTCAATGGCTCCTGTCCAACAGCCAGCACACAGGAAAAGAGCCTGTATATTTTCACTCTCCTGGAATAACACAGAGAAAAGTTCCCATCTGTCTCCTCCAGCTCCGTTCCCCTTCCAGGATGAATAACAACAGATCACCACCTGATTTTGCCCAGCCCCGGACAAAACGGTCCGGCAGCCCTATCCGCACCAGTTCAGGCCAGGATTTAAATCCTCAGTGGGTCACATCCATACCTCCTGCAACACCCCTCTCCACCTCAGTCCCCTCACCATTACCTACGTCAGTCAGTGTTTCAGTTGTTTTGCAAGTTGTTTTTACTAAAATAAACCCAGAGACGCTCAGAAACGACAACAACAAAATGACCCAACTGCAGACAGACAGGCACTAATGTTTCGGAGACTTGCGACACCACAAGCTAGAAGAGGGCTTTTTTCCCTTCTTCACAGGGCAGAACCTATATTCCAGGGACAGATGGGATTTTTCTTAAAACTAGGAAAACACTGTTTGCTATGACCCAGCAGAGTCACGCTCACTGAACCAACTGTCATGCTCTAAGTACACTAAGTGCTACACTAAGTGAAACCAAACAAATGAATTCAAAAAGATTAACAACTCTAAAGCTAAAAGACATGGAACCTTTCATGTTTTTCTCTCCAGGATATCTGGGACATTTGTTGTGAACACAAGTATACTGCACATGATTACGATTTATTGAATTAAACCCAGAATAGTTTCTGTTGTATAAAGTAGCACTTTCTTCCCTTATCTAATGCAGATGAAATCTTGAACTTCAGTGCCCATCTGCAATACCGTGTTCCATTACAAATATATTGAGCAAATTAAACTAAGTCCATCTGGAATGGTATTTTTTCTAGTTTGGTTTTTGAGGTTAAGAGCGGGGCTTCAGGCAGCTGCTGCAATCAGTCTGTAAGCTAAATGTTGGTTTCATGGTGGCTGATGACCGAACAGAAACAGCAAATGTGGAGCACTAGGGGAAAATAGCAGAATCCTGTTTAATCATCTTACATTTCCTCTTTTTTTTTTTTTTGTCTAAAAAAGTTACTTTTCTAAAAAGGGATTAAAAACTTCAGCCATTTTGCTGCAAGAACCTTTCGTTTCAACCCACAAAAAGACACAGTGGGGGGATTAATTTTGCTTAACAATCAACTTGAAAAGTTTCCTGCGTTTAGCTTTGAAGTTCAGATGTTGGCTCCAGTTTGAACCTCTTTTGAGGAGCACATTCGCATCTAGGCTTTGCCTGTAGAAGAGGATTTACAGCAGTGGACCTTTAGCCACAAATCCCTGCACGTACCACGGCCCATAAGCAAAATCACAAGGAACGTACACAAGCTACCGACACGCACCAAAGCTGCTATTGATGTTTATACGACTCCTGGTGCTGCGTTTGCAGGCCAATGGCTCGGCACATGTCAGCACATTTATTTGCAGGGGAGCACACACTAGAGTGTACAGGGCTGCAGAGCCAAAGGGCATTCAACACCCAGCACAGAGGATGCTGCTGCATGTCCACCCCAGAGATGTGCTCATCTGAAATGTATCAGGGCTTGGACACAGCCCACACTCATATCGACACATCAGAGATGATATTTTATATCTAGCAGTTGAGAAAGGCCTTGCAAAGTCAATTCTTCTTCTTGCTTGGTCTTGCTCACCCAAAGGCCTCCAAAATGTATCAGCTATCAAAAACATCACTTCAAAGCTGAAGAAAAAACAGAAAGCAAACATCTAAAAGCCCAAATGGAGGCAGACAACTACACCCAGTGCTTCAGGAAGTGTCACTTTACAATACGCGAAGTCTGTGGAGGTGATGACATTCACACTCACAGCAGAATTTCACTCCCAGCACTGCTAAGAAGCAGCTGAGAAGCTCACAGCTCTGCTCCAAGGTGTCTCTTGTAGTCTCCTGTATTTCTTTGCACTTCCCTGACAACAGCTCTCTGTGGCTCTCTCATAACACTGCGTATTGTGAAATCAGAGTTATTAGCTATGTTAGCCAAGGCAGGGTGCAAAATAACCCCAAGCCCTCTTTCTTAGATCTTGGAAAACTATTTGACTCAGCTTTATTTCCTTACCACGAGTATAAAAAAAACCAGGCACTGAACGAGTTTACAAACCCTTTTCATGTGGAGAGGAGGAACGTGAGTTCCCTTTAATCTTTCGTAGCTTGTGTGTGTTAACGGCATGCTTAAAGAGTGCCAGCTGATTTGAATTTTGCAAGGGATATGCAAGGACCACCAAAGTCAAAGAAGGCCTGTCCTTGCGATGAGAGAGGGGCTGCAGGAGCCGGGGCAGAGGTGACTGTGGGGAATGTAGATCTAGAAAGAGAGAGAAATCATCACAGGAGCGGGATGATCTCTTCTGCAGACTGAAGCCACATGCACCAGTTGGGCCCACATACCCCGGACCAGGGAAAGGCAGACCCCTTGTTCACCTCTGCTCATTCCACATCTTCAACTTGCCAGGAAGGAGGAGAAAGGCTTTCTCACTAAGCGTAGGCATCTTTGCAGAGAGTGTAGTCTTCACTGCAGTGATGGGGATCAACTTTAGCTTATGATGGGTGGCTTACTGTGAAGGCAAAAAGTGAACGATTATGTAAGGTAGAAGGCAGATTAATGACGGGAAAAACACACAGGTGAAGGGAACAGCCAACAGATTATGTCCCAAGAGCACTAGGGCTGCTGCTATTACAGGGTGACTAGATCTAGATTTTTGTCAATGGTTTACCACCTCCCTCAACTGAAGTACCCACATGACTGAAACATTTTCTAAGTGCTTTCCAGAGTTTAACATTATTCTAAATATCCCACGAGCCTCCTTGGAAGGATAGGTTTGAAAAACATACTTGCACAACACAGTACTCGAACTATAGTGGGGCACGTACTGTTGTGCCGTAAAACACACGCCGTGGGTCTGCTGTGGGGCAGGATGCAAAGAGCCTTCTGCCTTCAACTACCTGAATACAGGGCTCTGATCTTTTGGCTGTGACTTGCCACGGACAAAGTGACTGCGTTCAGGAGGTTTTTATTGAGCAGTATTAATGTGAATTTCATCATTTGTTACAGTTCTCCACATTTGGGTTGAAAAATCAGCAATACTTCCAAGAAATGTATTAAATAAGGCTAGGGAAACAAGCAGTGTCTAAGGTGAAATCTGCCAAGTAATGTGAGATGGAGATGGTGAGAAGTTTTACAGCAGGACGTTCTTCCAGGAGGAAATTTGGCTTCCTTGAATCCAAAGTGTTTGCAGAAATGTGTCAGGTTCAGTGACACCATGTTTTGAAAAAAGCTGGAACGGGACTTAGGTTGAGATTGAGCATTCAGACTTCCTTCGAGTGGAACTTTTCTGTTTTGAAATGCGTTTTTTCAATCCTTTTAATCTTACGTTACACAATATAAAACAGAAAAATCAATTTCAGATGAAAATTATATCAATCTGAAAAGTTTCTGTTGTCTTAAAATAATTCTTCCCCCAAAAGCTCATGCCACAAGAATCCAAAACTGTGTTACATCCTCGTTTTGGAACAGAGAGTGATCTGAAATCACAGTAAACTCCTGTGAGATGGAACCCGCTGTTGCAGCACAGCTTTGTGGCTTTCAGTTAAATTCATGACTGGAGCAAAACGTACAGTGAAGAAGAGGCCAGCTGCTCTGAAATACTTACACAGCCATAGATTTCTGGATATGATATCTATAGGAGAATGCTGGAGGGTTAATTATAGAAGATATTCTAAAACTACGGCTAACTGCGTGTTAGCCTAGAGGTCTGAAAGGATCTTGAGACATTCCAGCCCCAGTTCTGCTCCTCATGCTGTGCTGGCTCTGACCTGGGAGAACCAGTGAGCACCAGCCGTGCTTGCAAACAAATGGCTGTGTCCTTGCAATTACTCAGGAACTCCCAGATTTTAAAGCCAGAAGGGATCATATAGACTCAACGCATGTGTAACACAGTACCAGTCTTCATTCTTTTAACACTTGCGTCCCATTATCCAGGTTGCCAAGTCTCGTGAATTTTTGGCAAGTGGTAGATTTTGGCCAGGGCGAGAGCTGCTCTCCCAATCACATGAGAACCTCCAACTTTCTCAGAAATTTTAGCCAAGCTAAGGGAAACTTCAGCCAACCTTTCTGACAAGCTGTTTATCCTAGTGTCTGCTTCCCAGGACCGAAGCAATTGCAATGTTCCCCAAAGCAGGCAATGCACTCTTCACTCCCATCAGTAACCCAATACCAGTCTGACAAGGAAGGAGGGGGAATGGAGATGGAGAAAGATCATCAGATAAATAGCATCAGATTTCAAGCACCGGGAGTAGCTCCTCTGGAATCCTCCTCCACCCCCAGCTCCCTGTTTTCTTCTCCTCTCCATCCTGGCTGGCTTGAATGAACAAGAAGTGAACTGGGCTGCAGCTGTATATTCCTGTGCTGACCCGGGGAGACAGACTGTAGCCCAAGAGCATCCCAGAATGAGCAGAGCTGATGCTGCAGGGACAGGGTGGATGGTGATGAAGTCTACAGTGGAAATAGGAATAGGCAGAACTGATGGGACTGGAGAAAGCAGAGAGAACACAACTGATTTCAGGATTTGCTGTCAAAAAGGCCAATTTGGGCATAAAAAGTACCCACCTAAACAGACCAAATCCTTTTTCTTGATAAATCTGAGAGAACAGGCAGCACTGCCTCATACTCACACTGAAAAGCATGGGAGCATGGGGAAGAAGACTTCTTTAATGTCATCCAGAAAACAGGCACCCAGACTTTCTCTTTAAATTTGCAGAATTGAGGATGAGAGAGGGAGGTGTTACATCTCCCTCAGTTCCAATCTAGTCAGGTTAAAACTATTGCACTCTGACACAGGTTTAGCAAACAGCCTCCATCAAAATCAGTTTGCACAGGAGGAAGCGGAGACACCAGAGTAGCTGCTGGGTTATCCACACCCAGTCCCTTCATGAAATGAGATGGTCAGACAAGAGATGCCTCCTCATGCAAGAAACATCACCCAGTCTGCAGCTCCTGCTGAGTAGCTCCACCTGAAAAGCTGAGCCTGAGCAAAGCCCCAGGCTGGGAACATGATCCAAACAGAATTGTTTTAATGAACCGGTTCCTAAAAGCACAACAGCGCGTCTTCCCTAGACTCAGCCTCAGCCCCCATACAACAGCCTGGGAAACTATGGGTCAGGCACCTGAATACAAACTGGAAGACCTTTCCTAAGGTGTTTCAGAGCTGATGAAGCATTCTGCAGATAACTGAAAAACAACATATGGTTTCCTCATCTGAATTACCAGTAGTAAAAGAGATGGATGAAAAATCGTGAGAGCAAGCTGTACAAAGCTGCCAAGAAGCTGAAGGGCCTTTAGATTCGGAAGGTGAGTGAGACTATATGAAATAACAGCAGCAACTGAGCTGAAATGGCGATCATAGCTAATCACATCCGTTCTTCTTCCCTAATAATTTACAGCTGAATAGAAGGCTCTGTGGAAGTATTGGATAAGCAAGTATTTCGTGCAGTGCCCACTTTTAACAACTGCCTGGGAGTGATTATTTATGTGCGATTGCCAAAGAATTTGACATGACGGATTAGAAAGTAAAACCAAATTCTGCTCTCAAGGAAATCATATTGGATTTCAATGGAGCAACTGTGCATTTACATTATTTTTTCACAGGCACCAACCTTTGACATTTAGTCCTTTTAGAAGGGCTCAAGGTAAGAAAATGGGGTGGGGGAATCAACTGAAATCTTAAATGATCAACAAATGAAAGAGTGGAAAAGGTCCGCATTCTGCTATCCAAGTTCTTTTATGTTTGTTGGAAGAAACTTCCCCCTTCAAGCCCAACTTCTGCTTATTTGGAGATCCTGATGTTCATCCAAAACCCTGTTTAGCGATCAAGAAATGAGCTTCAGAGAAAATTAGACCTTTTTAAGTGGTTTTTTTTTTTCCTCTCAGTAGCTTTCATGGCATTTTCACTTCCTTCAGCTTTTCAGATTTCAAACTTAAACAAGCGTGAAATCTTTGCTCTGTTGGAGCCAATGGCAAAATTCCCACTTATTTGGATCATCCCATAATTTCATGCTATATATTTTGCCCAAGCTTTACTGCAATCAAAGCTTCTTTGTTGCTCCAGTTAACAGTAGACTGTTTCCAGATTCTGGCATTCCTAAAATGAAGATAAAGAGCTACAAAATGGGAGTAATAGTGGAAGGTTGAGCAGAGGCAGTCTCTTTGAGTGGAGGACTAAGAGAAGGAAAAGTGATATAGGTGCAGGAATGGAACATTTACAGCCCTACAGCAACCCAGGTGCACGCTCCCCATGCTGCAGTGGGGGCAGTTTGCTCAAAAAGAGAAAGGATTTGCCAGGAGCTCACTCAGCTGCTGCAGACATGTATGAGCTGACACCCTAGATTGTGATAAAAGCTGAAAGAGCTAAAAAGCGGCATCAAATATTTAAAAAAAAAATAAAATAATAATTCACATAAAACACTCCCCATTTGGTGACTCACCCAGTGAAATGGTGAAATAAGCAGAAGGGCAGGTGGGGAAAGCTGGACACGGAGCAACACAGCATTTTGCTCAGGCTGCAGGGGAGCGGCAAGGTGAGGATCTCTCACCCACACTTCAGTGTCCCGTACTGATTTGCCTTCACATGGAGCTAAGAAATCTTCCAGCAGACAAGGGATGCAGGCCAGGCACCAAAAGAAGCCCGTTAGTTTGCCTATTCCACAAAGGGCTTTGGGATCACGGCTAAATGCAAAGGGTTTCTTTTTGGAAACACGGGAGAGCCTGCATGGCCTTTTTGGTTACTCAGGGAATGCCTGTTCTTCGCTTCTGCACGCAGAACCACAATCCTGCCTGCTGTATAATTAAAATTAGTCCCTTTGTTCCGAGAAATGGAAAAGCTTAAATTAAAGACTCCAAGAAAGTATCAAAGCATTTATATAGAGCGTAACATCAACAATGTTTTCTCATCTACAGATCATATACCAGTAAAAGATAAACCTCAAATTAATAGGACTTTGTGTGTACCGTCTGTGTTTGCTATATCATTACGCTAAAAACTCAGCAGTTAGCTAACAGCATAATGGAAAAAAGAAAACGGGCTGTTGGCTAGTTGCTAGATAAAGATAATTCTGCACCTCTTATCCTGGCTCCATGCTAATACACTCTAGTGGGTTAGGAAGAACTCTCTAATTCAGGAAGATTTAGATTACCGAGATATTGAGGGTGAGGTATAGGATTTCTTCCTCCAGTTTCTGTCTTAGTATTTCCAGAGTATTTTAGCAGGAACTGGAGCCCTGATTCCACCTGCCATTTTCTAGCATGAACCCAAACTCTATATGCATACACACACAACAGAGAAGCACTGATCAGATGGAAAACTTTAACATCGCTCTTTCTTTCTGGATTTTTAAGCATTTAGTTGTGAAGTTGGAATACGCTCTTAGTGGGGCTGATGCATGGGATTAATGATAGTGATCATGGGATTAATGATAGTGACCATGGGATTAATGGTAGTGAGCACTCAGGGAGCCTAGAAAAAATACATTTACTATTTAATATTAGCATTCCAGTTGATCTTTAAGTCAAGTGTACCTATGAAGACATTCCCATCAGACTTCTCTATCTCCTAATGTAACACTACCCTTTTCAACAACTCTCAGCTCTAGAGATCAAAAATCCTCATTTTTTTCACTCGAGTGATGCCGGACCTCAGGCCCACGCTGCAGCGATGGTGCTTACTTACTGTCATATACTATATGCGGGGGAGAGTAGCCTCCCCAAAATCCTTGTGTTCTGCCCCCCCACCCCTTACACCCACTGCATTCAGACAAAAAAGGGAAGATTTCAGCAAGAGCAGCACGAAGGGCATGCCCAACGGGCACTGCCCAGACGGAACGCTGCGTGAACAGTAGTCGGAACCGAGGAGCAGAGGAAGTCCAGGGCTGTAACGTAGCAGGTTTTTGAGGGGCAATTTCCTAGTATTTAAGGATTAAAATGTGCCAAGGGATGAGAAGGTGAAGAGGGTAAATGGAAGGAGGAGTATGGCTCCATTTCATTCAGGCACCCAGCACAGACTAGTCTGCACTCCTGTATAGTCAGGGGAAAGTCGAGCATCTTCAGAAAACAGATCAGGGCAGGAGATCTGAATCACCGTATAAAGAAAACTCCTTCTAGCTGGTTTTCAGGGTACCTAAATTAGACAGTGTGTATTACCCACTCCTAAAACAGCAGATGCACCCTTGAACTAGGGGAAATTGGACAAAGTTTGTGATTGAGAGCCACAGCCTGATTCCCAGTTTGCTCATGGGGTAGCAGAGACCCCATACAATGAGCTCGTAGCAAAGCAACGAGTAAGTCCTGTGAGAACATAACATCACCTGAGTTATGTAGGTCATGTCTAGACACAACTGCTTACATTCCACATAATCAAATAATTCTTAATAAGAAGTTGTCTAAATAATGGACCTAGATCTGGCACCCCAATTTGGATAAAATAATCACCGACTCCAGAAGTCACCTCTTGATTTCAGTTAGAATAAGGCTCCGTCCAACAGCTCAAGGCTGGCAGGGTCCGGTCCGATATGGTTTCAATTACTTGTTTAAAGTCAAGCATATTCTCATGACCAAAGTACATTTTAATAAATATATTCCCTTAAATGTCCAGTAAGGCTCATGGTAATCTACTTAAGCATTATTTTCTGGAAGGTTTAAGATTCCTGTAAGCTGAATTACATGTGGAAAGTTACATTAATGTGTCTTCACATAAACTGAAAGTTTATTGTTTTATTATTATAGAAAAACCATAAAAAGATTTGTCTGAAGCTATTGGCCATTGTGCTACACATCTGGTGGAATGTTAGTTATTACAATAACTCCTTCAGTGCCCTCAAATGAAGCCCTAGGCTAAAAATGAAAATAAGTAATACGATAATACTGTAAAAAGATGTTACGGAATCATATGGAAATACTGAGCCAAATCCAGCTGTCAAGGGAAAAAATCCTGGCTGAGTTTTAAAAATAGCATTAAGTTAGGCAGGAAAAAAGGTCAAAAACCTCATGACCAAGCCATATCCTCAGCCAAATCCGGGGTGGTGTTGTAGCACGCTGGCAAGACGAGCAGCGCTGGAGCCAACTGCAGAAGGATCCTTGGCTAGTCTGAGGTTGACACTGTTGTTTCTATTCCCAAAGCTAATTAAAGGTTTCCCAGAAATATTGGCTGAATTTAATTTTGTGCTGGTCACAGATCAGGTCTGGGGACAGCGGGAGCAAGA
>NW_009260758.1:2889133-2891603 GCF_000687185.1 Egretta garzetta
AGCAGGAATCCAATAAGATGAACATGGGCAGGAGCAGCTGAGGAGTGTCAGGAGGTTGTGAGTAAAGAGGCTGCATGTAGGCAATGGGCTTTTGAGGAGAGAAGTGGTGCTACGGCTGCTCAGCAACGTAGGCAAAATTCAGACCAGATTCTGGGGTGAGAGGTAGGGCTTGAGGCAAGGGAACACAAAATCCGGCTGACACTGCAGTTTTCCTGGGGATGGTGAAAGGGGTAAGAAAGGTTGGGAGGGGCCGGTGAGATTTGAAGTAGATGGAAGGGCTGGGGGTGTAGATAAAGAAAGGCATTCAGGGGGAACGGATGGGTGCCAAAGCTGGGAAGAAGACCATGAAGAGTCAGAGGGGTTTCAGGAAGGCTGGAGTGTGAGCATGGGAAGGACATGCCTATCCCGTTTGCTCTTTCTTTCCATCCTCCAGTTCTCTCTCTCCACCATCTCTCTGATGCAGCAACAGCTCTTCCCACTGCCCGTGAGCTGCAGCCGTCCCGGGGCCCTGCAGCAGTCTCCCAGCAGAGGGAAGGGCTGTGCGGCAGGACAGCAGGGGCAGTCACACAGATTTAAGGCTGCAACAGCTGATCCTCATCTCCTCAAGCAAAGGCAAAGTATGCAGTCTGTCATCCCTCCGTCTGCTGCCTTAATCTCTTGTAACCTCTGTTGGAGGCAACATCCATATTCTGGCAGAAAAGAAATGTAGACAGGACCATACCAGTTGCCTAAAAAAAGGTGGCATAACTGGAAGCAGCCTTGAGCGCTTTTACTTCTGCAAGTGGACCAAACTAGTTCCAGCAACCAACGTCTATATTTATATTTCTTGCTCTCCCGATCCAGAGCATATGTACCATGAGAGCTAATGGAGCAATATTTCTTCTCCTATCAGCACTGGCTGCTGCAGAGTCTGGGTGCAGTGGCAGAGCAGCATCCTGCTGCTGCACAGCTTTCCTCACCCTCCTCTGCAGCAACGTTGCTGCTACGTCCAACCCTGAGTTTGCCTCCCCCGAGAAACTACTCCGGGTACAATGTATTTGAGGTTATGGCAGGGAATGAACCAAAAATAGTTCACAGAGACAAAAATCTTCATGTATATTAATCTTGTTGCTTTATCTAAATCTCGAAGCTCTTTCGTATCACCTACCTGAACATCCATCTTCTCCAGACATTTGATTTTTCATACCGGTGGCACATTGCATCTGTATCTAATAATGTTACTGATAATTGCTATGGAAGATACTTTTTTCTCTGGATCACGCACAGGATTGTTGGCTTATCAAAATGCCACGTACTAACTTAATTAATAATTGTATTAGGTAGAGGAAGTAAAATTTATACTCTTATTCTGGAAACTGTCGAATAAACAACCGATCAGTTAAAAAGCACACTTTAGAAATGTGCTCTGTCTAGTCTAGACTTATCTCTCAAAAAAAATCAGGAAAAGTGGTTAGGGATAAATAAGCTAACCAGAAACATCTGCCTTTAATATTCCATTTTGACGTCAGTGAATCTTTATTGGCCTCCCAAAATAGTCTAAGGTTTTGTGAAACAAGCAGCAAACAAAACATACAGTTGTCCAGTTTTTGAAAGATTTTTCCATTGATGATAAAAGTAGAAATCATCACCATTTCATCTGAAAAAATGTGCTTTTACTGCACTCATAGCAAAACTCAGAACAAAGCCTGACCTCGAGGTTTATCCTGTTTCACAAAACCTGAATGCTGCTTGCAACTTTCATTAAACCTACTCACAGCCTTTACACGATAAATAGTGGGTTTGCTTTGGCTGTTCAGCTGCATCCAGCAGAGCCCCGGCAGCCCCTGGCCGCTCTACAGACAGGCGGCTCTCTAGCTCACCTCCTAGAAGCCAGAATCCCTCCGTAACTGGAGATACGGCCTTGTAAAGAGTTTTTTTTGGTGAAGAAAGAAGCAAAAGCCAGCAATGCTGCCATTGTGAAATTCGTACGGAGCAAGCACACTAGGCAGTCCTGCAGCCTTGGCAGCGTTTTTGCTCAACCGACGCAGTCTTCGGAACAAACTGCACAGGTCAAATCCTGATCCAAAGCCTTCCTCCCACTCGAGTCCAGCAAAGCTTCACACCAATTGAAGAAGACTCCCACATCATACAGCTGGGACTCCAAGCTGGCTCCAGAATAGGCTGGCACAAACTACCACTATGTACTTGAGACAGAAAAGCCACAGGCAGGCCAAAGACTCTGTGGTTACGCAGATCCAGCCAGCCCAACTCCCTGTGCAAGCTGCATACCACTCCTGTGACTAACGGTCTGGAGCTGGGGCAGCAAGGGAGGGATACACGGTTAGTATTTCCTTCAGGCTTTCTCTAACACCTCTGCAAAAGAAAGCGTTTGTACATCAGTTAGGTAGGATAAATAAGATTTGCCCTATTTCAGGGAAAGGTAATGCTTCTAACACCTAGGACAGACAGAAAGAAGACACTCTTGATTAGG
>NW_009260758.1:2893398-2896767 GCF_000687185.1 Egretta garzetta
TTTTTTTTTTTCCTCTCAGTAGCTTTCATGGCATTTTCACTTCCTTCAGCTTTTCAGATTTCAAACTTAAACAAGCGTGAAATCTTTGCTCTGTTGGAGCCAATGGCAAAATTCCCACTTATTTGGATCATCCCATAATTTCATGCTATATATTTTGCCCAAGCTTTACTGCAATCAAAGCTTCTTTGTTGCTCCAGTTAACAGTAGACTGTTTCCAGATTCTGGCATTCCTAAAATGAAGATAAAGAGCTACAAAATGGGAGTAATAGTGGAAGGTTGAGCAGAGGCAGTCTCTTTGAGTGGAGGACTAAGAGAAGGAAAAGTGATATAGGTGCAGGAATGGAACATTTACAGCCCTACAGCAACCCAGGTGCACGCTCCCCATGCTGCAGTGGGGGCAGTTTGCTCAAAAAGAGAAAGGATTTGCCAGGAGCTCACTCAGCTGCTGCAGACATGTATGAGCTGACACCCTAGATTGTGATAAAAGCTGAAAGAGCTAAAAAGCGGCATCAAATATTTAAAAAAAAAATAAAATAATAATTCACATAAAACACTCCCCATTTGGTGACTCACCCAGTGAAATGGTGAAATAAGCAGAAGGGCAGGTGGGGAAAGCTGGACACGGAGCAACACAGCATTTTGCTCAGGCTGCAGGGGAGCGGCAAGGTGAGGATCTCTCACCCACACTTCAGTGTCCCGTACTGATTTGCCTTCACATGGAGCTAAGAAATCTTCCAGCAGACAAGGGATGCAGGCCAGGCACCAAAAGAAGCCCGTTAGTTTGCCTATTCCACAAAGGGCTTTGGGATCACGGCTAAATGCAAAGGGTTTCTTTTTGGAAACACGGGAGAGCCTGCATGGCCTTTTTGGTTACTCAGGGAATGCCTGTTCTTCGCTTCTGCACGCAGAACCACAATCCTGCCTGCTGTATAATTAAAATTAGTCCCTTTGTTCCGAGAAATGGAAAAGCTTAAATTAAAGACTCCAAGAAAGTATCAAAGCATTTATATAGAGCGTAACATCAACAATGTTTTCTCATCTACAGATCATATACCAGTAAAAGATAAACCTCAAATTAATAGGACTTTGTGTGTACCGTCTGTGTTTGCTATATCATTACGCTAAAAACTCAGCAGTTAGCTAACAGCATAATGGAAAAAAGAAAACGGGCTGTTGGCTAGTTGCTAGATAAAGATAATTCTGCACCTCTTATCCTGGCTCCATGCTAATACACTCTAGTGGGTTAGGAAGAACTCTCTAATTCAGGAAGATTTAGATTACCGAGATATTGAGGGTGAGGTATAGGATTTCTTCCTCCAGTTTCTGTCTTAGTATTTCCAGAGTATTTTAGCAGGAACTGGAGCCCTGATTCCACCTGCCATTTTCTAGCATGAACCCAAACTCTATATGCATACACACACAACAGAGAAGCACTGATCAGATGGAAAACTTTAACATCGCTCTTTCTTTCTGGATTTTTAAGCATTTAGTTGTGAAGTTGGAATACGCTCTTAGTGGGGCTGATGCATGGGATTAATGATAGTGATCATGGGATTAATGATAGTGACCATGGGATTAATGGTAGTGAGCACTCAGGGAGCCTAGAAAAAATACATTTACTATTTAATATTAGCATTCCAGTTGATCTTTAAGTCAAGTGTATCTATGAAGACATTCCCATCAGACTTCTCTATCTCCTAATGTAACACTACCCTTTTCAACAACTCTCAGCTCTAGAGATCAAAAATCCTCATTTTTTTCACTCGAGTGATGCCGGACCTCAGGCCCACGCTGCAGCGATGGTGCTTACTTACTGTCATATACTATATGCGGGGGAGAGTAGCCTCCCCAAAATCCTTGTGTTCTGCCCCCCCACCCCTTACACCCACTGCATTCAGACAAAAAAGGGAAGATTTCAGCAAGAGCAGCACGAAGGGCATGCCCAACGGGCACTGCCCAGACGGAACGCTGCGTGAACAGTAGTCGGAACCGAGGAGCAGAGGAAGTCCAGGGCTGTAACGTAGCAGGTTTTTGAGGGGCAATTTCCTAGTATTTAAGGATTAAAATGTGCCAAGGGATGAGAAGGTGAAGAGGGTAAATGGAAGGAGGAGTATGGCTCCATTTCATTCAGGCACCCAGCACAGACTAGTCTGCACTCCTGTATAGTCAGGGGAAAGTCAAGCATCTTCAGAAAACAGATCAGGGCAGGAGATCTGAATCACCGTATAAAGAAAACTCCTTCTAGCTGGTTTTCAGGGTACCTAAATTAGACAGTGTGTATTACCCACTCCTAAAACAGCAGATGCACCCTTGAACTAGGGGAAATTGGACAAAGTTTGTGATTGAGAGCCACAGCCTGATTCCCAGTTTGCTCATGGGGTAGCAGAGACCCCATACAATGAGCTCGTAGCAAAGCAACGAGTAAGTCCTGTGAGAACATAACATCACCTGAGTTATGTAGGTCATGTCTAGACACAACTGCTTACATTCCACATAATCAAATAATTCTTAATAAGAAGTTGTCTAAATAATGGACCTAGATCTGGCACCCCAATTTGGATAAAATAATCACCGACTCCAGAAGTCACCTCTTGATTTCAGTTAGAATAAGGCTCCGTCCAACAGCTCAAGGCTGGCAGGGTCCGGTCCGATATGGTTTCAATTACTTGTTTAAAGTCAAGCATATTCTCATGACCAAAGTACATTTTAATAAATATATTCCCTTAAATGTCCAGTAAGGCTCATGGTAATCTACTTAAGCATTATTTTCTGGAAGGTTTAAGATTCCTGTAAGCTGAATTACATGTGGAAAGTTACATTAATGTGTCTTCACATAAACTGAAAGTTTATTGTTTTATTATTATAGAAAAACCATAAAAAGATTTGTCTGAAGCTATTGGCCATTGTGCTACACATCTGGTGGAATGTTAGTTATTACAATAACTCCTTCAGTGCCCTCAAATGAAGCCCTAGGCTAAAAATGAAAATAAGTAATACGATAATACTGTAAAAAGATGTTACGGAATCATATGGAAATACTGAGCCAAATCCAGCTGTCAAGGGAAAAAATCCTGGCTGAGTTTTAAAAATAGCATTAAGTTAGGCAGGAAAAAAGGTCAAAAACCTCATGACCAAGCCATATCCTCAGCCAAATCCGGGGTGGTGTTGTAGCACGCTGGCAAGACGAGCAGCGCTGGAGCCAACTGCAGAAGGATCCTTGGCTAGTCTGAGGTTGACACTGTTGTTTCTATTCCCAAAGCTAATTAAAGGTTTCCCAGAAATATTGGCTGAATTTAATTTTGTGCTGGTCACAGATCAGGTCTGGGGACAGCGGGAGCAAGAAGAAGAGACAGCAAAGAGCCAGCAGGA
>NW_009260758.1:2896777-2923191 GCF_000687185.1 Egretta garzetta
GCGGGAGCAGCTGAGGAGTGTCAGGAGGTTGTGAGTAAAGAGGCTGCATGTAGG
Source organism: Egretta garzetta (assembly GCF_000687185.1). NCBI lineage: Eukaryota > Metazoa > Chordata > Aves > Pelecaniformes > Ardeidae > Egretta > Egretta garzetta. Next base: position 2,896,832 of record NW_009260758.1, read on the forward strand.
CAATGGGCTTTTGAGGAGAGAAGTGGTGCTACGGCTGCTCAGCAACGTAGGCAAAATTCAGACCAGATTCTGGGGTGAGAGGTAGGGCTTGAGGCAAGGGAACACAAAATCCGGCTGACACTGCAGTTTTCCTGGGGATGGTGAAAGGGGTAAGAAAGGTTGGGAGGGGCCGGTGAGATTTGAAGTAGATGGGAGGGCTGGGGGTGTAGATAAAGAAAGGCATTCAGGGGGAACGGATGGGTGCCAAAGCTGGGAAGAAGACCATGAAGAGTCAGAGGGGTTTCAGGAAGGCTGGAGTGTGAGCATGGGAAGGACATGCCTATCCCGTTTGCTCTTTCTTTCCATCCTCCAGTTCTCTCTCTCCACCATCTCTCTGATGCAGCAACAGCTCTTCCCACTGCCCGTGAGCTGCAGCCGTCCCGGGGCCCTGCAGCAGTCTCCCAGCAGAGGGAAGGGCTGTGCGGCAGGACAGCAGGGGCAGTCACACAGATTTAAGGCTGCAACAGCTGATCCTCATCTCCTCAAGCAAAGGCAAAGTATGCAGTCTGTCATCCCTCCGTCTGCTGCCTTAATCTCTTGTAACCTCTGTTGGAGGCAACATCCATATTCTGGCAGAAAAGAAATGTAGACAGGACCATACCAGTTGCCTAAAAAAAGGTGGCATAACTGGAAGCAGCCTTGAGCGCTTTTACTTCTGCAAGTGGACCAAACTAGTTCCAGCAACCAACGTCTATATTTATATTTCTTGCTCTCCCGATCCAGAGCATATGTACCATGAGAGCTAATGGAGCAATATTTCTTCTCCTATCAGCACTGGCTGCTGCAGAGTCTGGGTGCAGTGGCAGAGCAGCATCCTGCTGCTGCACAGCTTTCCTCACCCTCCTCTGCAGCAACGTTGCTGCTACGTCCAACCCTGAGTTTGCCTCCCCCGAGAAACTACTCCGGGTACAATGTATTTGAGGTTATGGCAGGGAATGAACCAAAAATAGTTCACAGAGACAAAAATCTTCATGTATATTAATCTTGTTGCTTTATCTAAATCTCGAAGCTCTTTCGTATCACCTACCTGAACATCCATCTTCTCCAGACATTTGATTTTTCATACCGGTGGCACATTGCATCTGTATCTAATAATGTTACTGATAATTGCTATGGAAGATACTTTTTTCTCTGGATCACGCACAGGATTGTTGGCTTATCAAAATGCCACGTACTAACTTAATTAATAATTGTATTAGGTAGAGGAAGTAAAATTTATACTCTTATTCTGGAAACTGTCGAATAAACAACCGATCAGTTAAAAAGCACACTTTAGAAATGTGCTCTGTCTAGTCTAGACTTATCTCTCAAAAAAAATCAGGAAAAGTGGTTAGGGATAAATAAGCTAACCAGAAACATCTGCCTTTAATATTCCATTTTGACGTCAGTGAATCTTTATTGGCCTCCCAAAATAGTCTAAGGTTTTGTGAAACAAGCAGCAAACAAAACATACAGTTGTCCAGTTTTTGAAAGATTTTTCCATTGATGATAAAAGTAGAAATCATCACCATTTCATCTGAAAAAATGTGCTTTTACTGCACTCATAGCAAAACTCAGAACAAAGCCTGACCTCGAGGTTTATCCTGTTTCACAAAACCTGAATGCTGCTTGCAACTTTCATTAAACCTACTCACAGCCTTTACACGATAAATAGTGGGTTTGCTTTGGCTGTTCAGCTGCATCCAGCAGAGCCCCGGCAGCCCCTGGCCGCTCTACAGACAGGCGGCTCTCTAGCTCACCTCCTAGAAGCCAGAATCCCTCCGTAACTGGAGATACGGCCTTGTAAAGAGTTTTTTTTGGTGAAGAAAGAAGCAAAAGCCAGCAATGCTGCCATTGTGAAATTCGTACGGAGCAAGCACACTAGGCAGTCCTGCAGCCTTGGCAGCGTTTTTGCTCAACCGACGCAGTCTTCGGAACAAACTGCACAGGTCAAATCCTGATCCAAAGCCTTCCTCCCACTCGAGTCCAGCAAAGCTTCACACCAATTGAAGAAGACTCCCACATCATACAGCTGGGACTCCAAGCTGGCTCCAGAATAGGCTGGCACAAACTACCACTATGTACTTGAGACAGAAAAGCCACAGGCAGGCCAAAGACTCTGTGGTTACGCAGATCCAGCCAGCCCAACTCCCTGTGCAAGCTGCATACCACTCCTGTGACTAACGGTCTGGAGCTGGGGCAGCAAGGGAGGGATACACGGTTAGTATTTCCTTCAGGCTTTCTCTAACACCTCTGCAAAAGAAAGAGTTTGTACATCAGTTAGGTAGGATAAATAAGATTTGCCCTATTTCAGGGAAAGGTAATGCTTCTAACACCTAGGACAGACAGAAAGAAGCCACTCTTGATTATGCTTTTCACTTCCGTATAAACATTCCATTTTGAAAACCTCTTCATATCATTTTGAGAACAGTTTTAATGGATTCAGAAGAATCCCCCCTCCCCTACACACAGAGCAGAAAGCAGAATACATTTTTGCCAGCCACGACACAAAGTTTAACGACATTCCCTGCCTGATGCACATCTTGGAGTGATGATGTGGCAACAGCAGCCCAGCAACAACTGCAAGTGATGTGAAGAAATTTAACTGCTGTCTAAACAAAACCCCTTTGATCCATTTCCCCTTGGACAGAAGCGTGATGTTGTTGTTCTCCTTGAGAATTACGAAATCACTTTCTAAACCTCAAGTTTTCTGTAAACACAGAAACTGTATCTCCAAAATCATGCAAAGGAAACCTCGCTTGAGAAGATACGGATTTTCGTAACTCTTCCATTCTGTAAATGCTAATAACTGGGGTAAATCAATCAAGCCTTTTTTTAATGAGACTACAACAACCTGAATCTTTATTTATAAATATTTCTCACCATTAGATTCTACAAATGATAAAGAAACAGGTTAAGATCAGGGAATTTGAACGGACCCTTTCCCGCAGCCAGCACAGTTGGCTTACAGCGGTCTCAGCTCTGGCTCAGTCTGCTGGAACAAAGACGACTCCGCTGTCGACACATACGCGCACTGAGCTGACAATCAGTTTTGAACTCAGATGCATGACCAAACTGTGAAGCAGCCCTCATATCAATATTCAAATAGACACTTCTACATCACCCCACAGTTTCTCTCTTCTTTTACCCAGACGCTAACCCTCCTCTGTCAAATCTCTTCACTGCCATAATTATTTCTTTACTTTCTCAATCAATCGTGCTGTTGAGCACCCGGGGATCAGAGCTATGCCTTCACTGTGGACTTCTAATTTGGATGCTCAGCTTGAGAGATGCCAGCCACCTGCATCTGCCATGGCTTCAACTCACACTGTGCCTCAGTTTCTTTTCCTTAGCACCAGCTGGAAGAAAATATTCGACACCAAAAATTGCGCTTTTCATTTTCAAAGACAAAAGACAAACAGACTCCCTCAAGTTCTTTTGTCCCTTATATTAGAGTTTCTCAGATTTGAAATCATCCTTTCTTAGGGCTTGTGGTGTGTGCTGAGCATGGGTTCAGCGGGATTCCGGCAGACCCCACTGAACAGAGCTCTCCTTTAAATCAAATTTTATATCCCTGTTTACAGCTGCCATTCTAACACGGCTTGGATGTCAGACACAGATAGTTAGAATCACTTCTGGCCCAGAAGAGAAGGCTGTACTAGAGACCCAAGAGGTTTTCTGACAAGTCTTCAACATTTCAATTGTGTCTGTGTTTGTCTGGAAGCAAAGGTCTCTCTCCAGCCCATTCCACACATTTGTGAGGCATTGTCCTCAGGCAGACAGTGGTGGGTGTTCGAGGCTTTGCTGGCCAGGTGGTTCCCATATTCAGAACCAAACCGCAGCGTCAGATGGAGCAGCAGGGAGTGGCAATAGGAAAGGGAAGATGTGCACTAAACCCAACCCCGCTAACCTCGCATCAGCCCACGAGGACACAGAGAGTTACCAGCACGTTGCCCTGCGAGCCCTTCAGTCCGCATGGTCACACTTAACTAGTTGAGAAATGGCTAAAAGCTAAAAATACCATTTTTTGCAAAGAGCCTGGGATTTCTGCCCTGCAGACCTCGTGTATGGACAAAGATAAAATCTGTGACCAGTTGTGTCAGCCCTGAACTGACCATCCTCACCATATACAGCGAGCACAAACCACAAAACCAGTTGCTGTGGTACTTGGAAGGCCCTTTGTTCCAGACCGCTGGGTTTCCCACACTCCTCCAGCAGCCTGGAGCCTCGCTGTACCTGCCTCGCAGCTCTCCCCTTCGGTTTTTGAGCAATGCCAGCCCTGGCCATCCATTTATACCAAGTCCTTGAGCAACAAATGACACGAATGACCTTTCTTTCTTACAATCTAATTTATCTGTTATTTACTGCACCTTATCTAGCGCCTTCTCCATGAAAGCCACACCATAAATATAGCCTAGATCTGCCAGCAAGCCTCCTGCTACTTTAATAACCCATCAGTACCTATTATAGATAGCATAACACATAATGAAATCCAATAGCACATTAAAATAATTGGCAACCATGCACACCCTTATCTTTCACCTTCTTGTACTGGAAACCTTCCCATTTCACACATCTTATACTTCCTAAGACCAATGATTCCCTTCCCCTAACTGGAGTTTTATTGCTTTGTCCAGAAAGAAACAGATATTCCCTTAACAAATCAGCTACGTGTTTGTTTAAAGCCTGCAAGGCCTATGAATCTCCTTTATCTCACTTCTTCTTTATCTCCCTCAGTCTTTCCTAATGAAAAACATAATAATCATTGCCTTTCAGATGACCTAGTATGTGAAGTCAGGAACACATTAGTTATTTTATGAACCTGAGGATTAAAGGGCCACCGTAGCTTAGGTTACATTCTCCAGTTGGGAGTGCATACCCTTCTCCAATTCATTAAGAGTTAATTCCATATTTCAACTCTTCCTATTGATGAAAAATATTTATAGTAGTTCCACATACAAACAGTTGAGTCAGAAAATATAAATCCTCTGCTTTGGAGTTTCTTTCCTGTGGAATATTCCAAATCTCTTCTATCATCCAGACATTACCTGGGTTATAGTTGTCTTGATTTTTTTAATTTAAGTTCTTTCCAAGGAAATGATGATCCTTTTGAACTGAGTCTATGTAGGTTTTGATCATGCTGAGTATCCTGTGCAAGAGTTCAAATAGACTCTCACGAAAGTCAAGGGCAGCAACAGCACGAATTAGGGCACCAGTGTGCAGATTGCACCACAAAGAACAGAATTTATCCCTCAAACTCTTTATTCTTTTTCAGATAAGCAGAGGCTGTAAGACAGTGATAGGTTGTGATTAAAGAACCTTTAAAATGTATATGAAAAAGCAAAAGTGCCCAAGAATGATTTCTGAGAATTAAGATGATTCCCCAAAGTGCTGTACATAGGTCTGTGATGATACAAGGATCAAAGGACAAATGCCTAAAGTGGTGAGAAGTGTAATTTTAGCTACTTTACACTAATGTGCCCTTTTATCCTTGAAAAAAGAGCATCTGCAATTATCAACACTGTGGGACAGATATACAGGAATACACATTCAGAGTGTAACTATTACTGATAGCAAATCATTTTATGGACACTGGGATTAATTAGTTGATTCTGTAATTAGTAAAAATTTCACTAATTCCAAGAAGCTTCTCCTGTTTAATAAAATAGTAAAGACTCTGATCAGCTAATCTATTTGTCAAATTGCCTTTAAATTGTAAGTGTGCGCATATATATACCTACAAACAGGCACTATAATTAAAAATGAGTTGGCACATGGTTTGTTCTTCTGCAGGCCTTTACATTCATTTCTAAAGAAGCTGGATATGGTTTTGCCTTCGTTTTCAACATGTCTAAAAAACACGAAACAATTTACTTGGTGTAACTGCCTGCAGCTGCAGAAGAAAAGGTCACTTGTAGATGCACACACCTATTACCAGACCCAAAGGTGGTATGATACCAGCTTCTTTCAGGTTCCCAAACAGACAGCCTTACAGTCGGGCAGAACCATCAACTGAAGAGCTGAGGAGAAAGCTCACAGGGGGGCAAGTAGTTAGGGAAGAGGAGAAGAAAGGCAAGAGGGAAGAAATTTGTATTTTTAAATCTCAGCAGTTTGGTTTGTTGGGGTTTTTTTTTTACAGGGTGCGTTCCCTGCATGGATTTGCTGCATTCCCTTTATGCAAGTATTTCTGCAGCCTGTAAACTCAGACCAGGAAATTTAGAAATTAAGTTCTCAGTGTTCTAACTTCTAGCTAGGCTCTGCCTGCCTCCTCATCCTATGAACCTGAGCATAGCTCCTGGCATTTTTCTGTCCTGACACTGACACACTTGTATCTAGAGATCTCAATTACAGCTCTGATCTTGATGGATTTTCTGTCTTCTAGCCCCAGTCATGGAACTGCTGTGATTGTGCCAGGGCTCTTAGCATTTTTAGAAAACTCCTAGCCCTCCTGTGGTGGGAAAAACCTTGAACACATTAAAAAAAAGAAAGACTGAAAACTAGAAAGTAAACAGAAGCATAAGGGCTTTAGGACTTCATTGTATATTACTGCAGCAGTAACATTATCTTTCTCTATCTTCATAGTCCTCTACACACCATAGTTACACCACTGCCTAAAACCTTACCCTCTCATCTCTTTACCCAAGGATCCAGTGCTGCACAAACACAGAACAAGCATTATATGAGACAAAAAGAATGTCAGTCTAGGAATTAACTCTTTTCTTCCACCTTTTGTTAATTTTTTTTAGATTTTTTTTTTTTTTTAAATTATGCACTGCTGTTCTTATATTAATGTAGGTACCTACGGCCTCTTTTCATTCAAGACATTTAGAAGATCTTCTAACAAAAATACGCAACACGTATTAAAATTACTGGAGAAAATACTGAGGCAAATGTTTATACTTCACAAGCACTCGGAATGATGGATGAGATGTGCTTCTTCTGCATGAGCAGCCAAGTACATAATTCTGATGCAATGCTGCTGAGAACTTGTAAACTGGTGTGGATTTGGTGTTAGCAGTGAAAGATAGCTTCATACCACAGTATGGAATCACAGAAGCCAAGACTCTCTATCTGTTTTCTACTGTCCATTTTATACTATCATTCAGTCTCAAAAGAAAGAAGAAATAGCAGCAAGAACTCCAAACCAAAAGATTTTAGGCTAGGCAGGACACTCACGGTTAGAACTTTGGTATGTGCTATTCCAAGAATAAGTAAGCATTTTTTTAGTAATGTTAAATCCTTAATTATAACATCTAGGAATTTAAAACCACGAAGCTTAAAAGCTGGGCTTTGAAAACTTAAAGAAACTGAATCTTCTGAAACGTTGCCTGGCACCACAGGTAACCCCTTCATTCTTTCTTTTTTGTAATTTTTTCTTGAACTAAGTAGTACCTTCCATCATTAAACTAAAGAATTTCTCACCGAATCATCTAAAGCATAACATTGATGAGACACAGTTAACCTGTACTCTTGTCTGCTGTGGAGCGGAGGAATAAAAGCTTTCTGGTATGTAAGTTCAAAGAAATGGACCTTTTACCAGATTTGAACAGTTGTCTTGGGAATGCAGATTTATGAAAATTGATACCCTGTCTTTGTCTACTGGAACAATGCGCCTTTCTTCTCCACATTCGCCCCCTGTCTATTCTACTGAGTCAGAACTTCTTCAGAAAACTTTTTTTTTTAATTAATAGAGGATACCCTTGCAGCCACAAGGTTATAAGATGTCTCTGACAAACCTCTCTTCAGATACAGTCAAAGAGGAAGATATTTAGACTTCGCATTCAATTTAAAGTTGAGGTCAGAGTTCAAAAGTGTAGTTTGCCCTTGTCATGTTCTATTTGGAATTCAAATAGCCAGAAAAACAAAAGGCAAAATGACACATCCCCATCACTGGTATTCTCCAGACTGCTCCAAAACAGGCGCAAGGGTAAAAGAAAGGACATTTCTCATGGTATTTATTGAGATATACTATATAGAAGCTCTGCATCCCAAAAGACACAAAATAATTGGACTAAAAGAGTGTAGGTATATATAAGCTACTGACTATGACTGACTTCAAAACTAGTCTCACTGGGAATAAACTTAAATAAGTTTATTCTTATTCTTCCTTCAACTACCTTTATAGAAACAAAATAACTTCAAATCAGAATTTAGGAAAAATGTTTTTTTAAATGGCCTTATACTAAATATTGCTGTATATGAAATTTTCTTGCCATTGCCATTTAGTCTGTTTGGTTATTCTCTGGGAGGAAATAGTAACAACTTCACTGATTTCTGCCATTTTCCTGAAATAAAACGGTGAAAATGAGAAAAGAAGCAGATTATATACATTACCAAAACATGAAATGTTTTAGGATGATAGATTTTTTTAAAATATTTGATCATACAAGCTTTGCTTAAAATAATAGTGCTTTTGGGAAGCACTCCAAAACCAGATTCCTCCTTGTAACGTACTGGCTGCATCCCACCTTTGTCTCTGTGTAAAGTCAGAAAAAAAAGTGAGTGGCAGAATGCAGCAGCAGCAGCAGACAAAAAAGCAGCTCAGATAATACAAAATAGACAAACCTCACTCCTTTTTAAGTATTTTTACCATATGGAAGCTTCTATTTACACAAGTGCAGGACTCCTTCGACCATAAATATTTTTCTATAAAAATATAAGGACTACATAGAATCTGTAAGGACCTATCATTCATTCCTTTATTGTTCTTCACATAGTCATGTACCTTCAGATCTATTCTTAAGCATACTCTTACTCAGAGCTCCTGTAGGTAAAATTTATTTTTTTTCTAACCATGCCAACTTCCGCTAAGCATTTTCCTAAATTCCACAACTCTAGTCACAGAAGCCGCTTGTAACCTCTCCTGTCCCACAGTTTGAAGTCTAAAGTGTAAAATATGTTCCAGCCTGTGTTTTTGTTCATTCCCACATCTGTCTCAAGCCTACACATTGCACCCACCACCCCGCTGCTTGATTGCCTTGCAAAGCACTAACCATGTATCTGCAGATCTCGTGCATCCTCCAGCGCTGTCTGTGTAAAGCACGCTCCGATATTATTGTTGGTCGATGACTTGACCGATTAGGTTGCTTTGCGTAAGACTATGCGACCCTAAGGGCTGTCCGAGTAAATTGTGAGAAGGATGGTATGGAGAGGTAACGCTTTTCACTACGCTGGTATCTTTGAAACAGATAACCGATGAGGAAGACAAGGCCAGGTGATTTGTTCCTGTCTCAGTTGTGTCTATGCTAGAATCAGGAAATGAGCTTGGAGAATATATAGACCCAACCTAGTCAATCCCAGTGGTCACCTAGCGGGCAAGTGGCAAAGTCAGGAATATATCCAAGTCCTGGGTCCCAGCCTTATTTTTTTAGGGCATTAGTCCCTGTTCTAAGCACAGGATTTGCCTGGTCAGCACGTTTTGGGCAGCAAGAGATTCTTTTCACTATGATTGCTGCACAACATACAGGCTGTGGATGGACATGGCCATGCACCAAGTATCTTTCAATGCAAAAAGAACCAGAAAAATGGTTATATTTTTTTTCTCCATTTATCTTCATTAGATATTTAATTACAACTGGCCTTCAAGGGGGATCTCAGTTTGCTTCCCTGGTAGGATGACTCCAGCAGAAGGTTTGGCTGCAGACGAGTATAGGCAAACTTGCATTAGCATCGATACACAGCTAGGCCATGTAACATGACGACAGAACAGAGTGGACTCTGATGCTATCAGCTCTCTCAGCCTACTCACAGATCCACAGCACGTCTGTACTGACATTCTCACCATCCTGCCTTCGATGCTGCTGCAACCCATAGAAATTGTTTTAACTGTCCTAGGTACTTTACCCGTGAAACCATGTCTTTGGTGTCTATAAAGAGATACCCTAAGGTATGAATTAAATAGAAGACACGCTCATAGCCTTGTCAGATTATTGTAAATATCCCTTCATACCTAATCATCTTCCTATCTTTCCTAGATTCATTTAAAACAACTTTAAAATGCAGATATTATTCTCAATACACAGCACTTCTCGGGACTGCTTCGTGTTTCAGCGCTTAGAAAATGACAAAATGTAAAAAACTTTGCTCCTGCAAAACTAATTGTGACCTCTGCCTGATAACATACTCCAGTTCCTAAACTGCATTTCATTTCAGACATTTATAGGCCTTGTCATCTTCATTTCCCAGTGCTGCATTACTGAGCTCCATTTCAAAAAACCCCAATCATTACATATATAGTGTGACATGCTGCTGGCTTACGCTGAAAAAATATTCGACTGACAAAAAGTCAGCCTCTCTCTGAACCAATCTGTGAGATGACTAATGATGTATTGGACAAATACAAGATTTTTAACATCAAGAACCCTGAAAAGTGCTTGTTTCTTCTCTATTGTAATCAGATTCCAGGCAGTGATTCTGCTCAGAGGCATGTTGTACCGTTAGTGTCAGGAAGATGGATGGAAACCTGAAGTTCATCACAACAGTCAGACAGGACCGGAGAAAAATGTCGCCTTCCTGACATCAAAGAATCAATAAGCAGCACTTACATTTTAAGTTCAGAGCGATAAAAGTAGACAGACAGCATTTTAATGTTTGTTTCCCTTTTTATAGCATATTTCTAATGCAGGGTTGGTTATTGGAGGTTTTTTTGTGCCAGACAAAGCAAGTTGGAGATATTTTCTCATAGCATAAGCTAATGTTCTCAATCTGGTTTTCCTTTCTAGGGTCTGTGTAGACAAATTCCACAGCAACATCTGATGATAAGATCAGACAGTAGTAGCAGAATCATGTCTAAATCATATTTACAATATGTCCCCTCTGGGCCAACCGAAGAGCAATCTTTCTTAGAACAATACATATTGGCAATTTTTTTTACTCCATTTAGAGATAATTTTAGCTCTTCAGTGTCATGCAAATACACAGGGCTTTACTCAGATAAAACTGCTATCAAGGCACTGGGAGCTCTGCCAGGAAAAGAGCAAACAAGTCTCCTAAGAGGAGCTCAGCTTGAGAAAGGCTTCAGGATTTACTCTACCGGGCTTAAAACGGTCCATTTTATCTGGGTTTAAAAGACAATGAAAACGTGTTTTTAAAAGGAAAAAAGAAAAAGACCAAAATCATTGGTTTCTGAAGTCTGAATTTACTTTAAACCCACCAAAATTTACATGCATTTACATGTAAAATGAAGCATTATTCAGCTCCCCTGTCTGGCAGCCCCACAGGGAGCCCAGACCCTCAGTGGCCCCCTCCCCATGGCCCAGGGACCTTCCTCCCTCTCCTTCCCCCCATGGGGAAGCCAACGGCTGGCCCAGATGGACCCTGCTTCTTGTAGGTGGTGTGGCCTGGGGGGAAAGCACAACTGCCCCAATCTCTACCCTCTCCTTAGAAATTGTTTTGGTTCCTAGGAGGAGGAATCTACATACGCTTGTTAACCCTTGACCAACAAAATGAATACTTCTGGACACCAAACACCAAGCTCTTGGCTGCAAGATAGAGCAGAATCAGAGATACGGACAGTATTGCAAATCAGCAACTGGATATGGGTGTAGACAATGAGACCATATGCTGCTACATCACATAGGCTTAATGTATTCATGTTACAAATGCTTCTGCTTTCTGGTACGCACTGCACAACCAAAGTTAGGAAAACCTGCCTCAGAATACCTGCTGTATCATTGCCAACCGGTGGGTTTCCTCTCCTGCAAAGCAAGTGACACTTTGCACTGTTGGAGGAAGGTTATGGGACAAGATGGTCCATAAAGCAAAGAAAGAGACCGGTGCAGCAAAAAGTTCAAAAGGAAGGAGGGGGAAACCTTTGCTATGGAAATAGTGAGAAGAATTGGTAACCCGGTCCTGAAACATTTCATACTGCAAATGCACACACTCCATGCACCGAACTGGAGAAGGTTCTTCACTGACCTTGTTAAAGTGCTCTTAAACTTCCCTCTGAGATCAAACAGTTGCTCAGCTCTGCCCAGGACCCACCAGACAGGGTGATCTCTGCATACAACCACCACCACAACTTCTTAAATACACCACAGCTTGAGGGGATCTTGGCTGATGAAAGTGATGTAAATATGAGATTATATTATCTAGTATTGTTATTATAATTTTATGAGCCTGTCTGTATACAGCGCCTTAAAACTTTGTAAGCTCTTTTCTTGTTTGGCTTTCACTGCCTTTAAGCGTCTTGGTAAATTTATAATCCCTTTTCTTTAGCTACTTTTTCTATCTCTTTACTTGAAGACCTGGCATGCAATGAATCAAAGAAGGGATATTTATACCCATACTGTGAGAATGTTTACAATGTACAGAAAATTCTGTCTGTGGTTTGGTCTTTGTATATTTTCAGAATAAATGACAGTTTTCCAAACGTACTATATTACTGTTGAGTCCACAGAGTCTGTATTTATGTGACTAAAATGCTTTTATTTAGACCTTTGCAACATGCCAAAATTAAAAATATTTTAATGAATGAATCAAAGTAGTACAGCAAAGAAATCTGTAACATATTACCATTTCAAAATAAAGATCTCTGTGAAAAGCCTCTCAGATACAAAGAATCTGTTTGTTTTACAAAAAGTAATTTTGTTATTTTTATGCCCATTGTTTTAATAACAGAACTTTGATCTTGAAAATATTTTAGCGTGAAACATGAATATGGTAATAGCCAAAGTTTCCATTTAGCTGCTGCTTCATGTTCCAAGAATATTGGGTTCCATTACATGTAGCATTTAATAATTTACATATGGGCTCTAGGCGACCTCCATGAGGTCTTGATGCAGACGCTGTTTAAGTTTTCCAAAATTTTACCCAGGTATGTGGATTTTCAAACTCGAGAATATCAATAGCATCACTAAGGGCCTGACTTAATTTTCCCAATACCATGATCTGTTTGAAGAACCTGAATGTTACAGGAGAATGTTCCAATCAATCGTGTAGACATTAAGCACTCCATGACTTCCCCATATTTTATTTGTAGAGTTCCTTAACAGAGCTAAGAATTCATTACGTTGCTCAAGCATCTTATATTAAATTCAGTCCTCTATAAAGTTTTGGAAACAAAGGAAGCAGCTACTAATACTCCATTTCCTTAATTCCCTTCAAAGGAATTCCCCTTTCTGAAATACGTCAGAAATTATAGCTAAAATCTGTTTTATTCTAACACATTTGCCTCCTTCGGCTTTCTTGCAAGTGTAGGAAGATATGAATGAATGAGGCAACCTCCCACCTTCCCACTCACAAATGGCGTTGGGGAAAAAAACCTGAGGATTTTGTAAATTTGTCTGGCACTTCCAGATGTCGAGCAGCTCAGTCTGACCACATATGGATCAACTCTACCGTGCACCTGTAATGAGTGCAGTGCCTCTGGGACTGCCAGGCTGTGATGTATGCGTGGGTAAACGGATACTGATGGATTTATCGAGCATGTGCAAATCGTCTCTCTAGCACACTGTATATCTTAAGTCTAACATTTACAGAAGCATCAGTTCTGGTATACGTTCACTACCGAAATGAACCAGAGATGTTTCTGGGATTCTGCATCCGCTCCTGGGGTGCGAGCTAGTCAGGTCAGGGAGATGGTGGATCAAGTTTTTAGCAGAGATTCATCACAGAGAAGTTAAAGACATGCTGCTGGCAGTACTGAGGGTATGCTGAGCATCCTGGTGGCAACCAATTTTCCTTTAAAAGCAGCTGTATAAACACAGCTACATCAGGACCAGATAGCATCGGCCTTCGAGGGAGACTGATGTCGGGTAGAATGGTACTCTGGGCCGATATTTATTCTTCATTAAGCAACGTTTCTGATAAGCTGAAGCCTTCATCCCATACCAAATCAAGTTATGTGTGCATTCTTTGAGCTTGCACACCTTTCCAGGCTCCTTGAGGTAAATGAATAAATAAATCTTACAAATTATTATAGGCCTCTAATGACACCTCTTGAAGGGAAGCTGAACATAATAAATTCTAGTTAATCTTGATGGATGGGTTGGAAGTAAGGCGTGCAAGAGATAGCTAGCAAAAGCACTAGTATTAAACATTTCCTTTATCATTAAACATGCCTCCCTGCCCTTGAAAGCTGATTAACATCAACACCTCAGAAAAAACACTGGAAAATCTCCAGCACTGGATGTGACCTTGCAGTACTGTGGCCCATGGCAACTGCAGAAGGCAGTGGGTCCTCTGAGCATGTTTCTTTAATCTTCAGTTATGATATAAGCGCCATGAACATTTTAGAAGGCTCTAAAATTAGGAAGCTGCTTTCTTCTCTCTCACTCCCCGCCAGTAAAGGGGACATACACTTGGATTTAACATGTGTTTGAAAACAATGATATATTTATTACCCAATTATAAGTGCAGTTTGCCACTAAGGAACAAGAGATTCATGTGCGCAGCAGGCTCTAGTCAAGTCACCAGACCTGACAATTGGGACCCCAAACGTGGGAAACACGAAGACAGAACCTGCCCATCCATCCTTTGAATTGATTCTAACACAGAGATTCTGCACTTGGAGCAACGCTGGCTTAGCGTGGCCCAAAGTAAACAAAGTGATCATGATCCAATTACTGATACTGGAGAAGTCTGAATCATCTCCTCTTAGATGTTACGTCCAAATAAGCTTACTCATGCCAACAACGTAGGAAAGTTTGTATTGCTACCGACAGAAATAGTCTTCTGCAGAACAGAGGACATTTGCATCTATTAAATATCTGGAATATTTCAGTGCAACTACTTTTATGTTTAAAATACAGGGCGCACGCTGCAATGCAGCCTTGTACTCCTCCTCCTCCTCCCCGCCACAGCAGCGGGGGCATGGCCACTTCTCCTGCATGCTGCTGAAACCCTTGGGGCTCCAGGCACAACGGGGGCCTCGGCTGCAGCGGTGCCGCTGAGGATCTGGCGTGGGGGCACAGGTAGAAGTGCTGGAGAGCTGTGGCCTGGCCGGGCTGCGGCAGCGCTCCCCGTTCGGGGAGGAAAACCATCTGGATCTCACAGTTCACAACTGGGGCAGGCATTCCAGGGCAGCCAGGCTCCCACTGACTTTCACTTTGTTTTCTTTAAAACAGACCGAGTTGCTGTCAGCTTTCCTACGACTTTCTCCAGCTTTTAATTTACATCCCATGCAAACTCCGCAAACATTTTCCACTGGAATAAGCCAGGGATAGAGTTTTTCCCCTGCAGCATTTGGGGAAAACTGATGAAGTTATGCAGGGAGGTTTGCATTATTTCTAGTCTAACTCTTTTAGTTTCTGATTAAAAAAAAAATAATTTCATTTTCAGGTTTTATTTGGGCTAAGACTATTGTTACCAAGCAACAAAGAAGGATAAAATTGGAAGCTTTTTGAAATTACTGCTACATTTTTCAGATCTCAGTTAGGCTTATGGTATTAGACATAGCTGAAGAGGAAATTAGCAGAACATATATAATCATTGGTTCATTGGTGTTTTAAATACCAGGATGCAAACTATCATGACTATGTAGTTTAGCACACATTTGTGTCCACCTACATTTGATATTCTGATGTGACAAAAGTTCTCCAAGAATGCAGTAAGTTACTTCAGCAGATCAATTCCATTCAGTAGCTTACTATTTTTAAAAGGAATGTCCTTAAATATCCCTGTAATTCTAGCTTTTCTCTAGCATTAGTAGCTTGGGAAATGGGTGACAGATTTCTGTGACTTGAGTGGTCACAGCAGTATGGCATACATATTTGTCTCAGAAAAAAAAAAAAAGCCACAAGAATATTTTAATGCAGTAAAGTGTCACATAGCCAATATAAAATGTAATAAACTTCCAGGCATCATTTGATGTTCTTTGCAACTGTAAGATCTCAGTATTTACCTATGGCATGGGTTTTTGAAAGGGAAAATTTCTGAGCATAATGACTTTGTCCACTTTAATATAACCAGGTTCCACTTCACAGCAAATTGGTTTTTTACTCAAACATTTAGCTGACTCCTTTTAAGATAAACTGCATGGTGAGATAGATCTCTGCACTATCATGGGCAGTCTTGATGCTGGTATATTAGTGCTTCTAGCAAGCAATATGCTTTAAAAGCACGATACCTGTGTATATTCCCTCAGTGGATATAGCCTTGCTATGACTTTAGATAAAGGTAGATTGTGAGACTAAAGAAAATAATATAATTAATTATTTCTAAATATCCAGAACACAATCACATGCAGACCTCATCATTACTGAGTCCTCGCAAGTGAATTTGACCCTTGTGGCTGCTCCCCTTCTGACACTGCAATGGGTATAAACTGTTTTCTTGGATACCCTGAAGGGAAACCATTCTGTTCTGTGCCACTGCTGTCTAGTGTCATGATTTCAGTGAACTAGCTAGAGACTTCCACCAGCAGACAAGGAACAGAATTCTTCCAGGAATCTCTGAGATGGGCAGGACACTGACTTTTCCATTTCTAGGCTGTTTGACAGTTTCTGGCTTTTTTCTACTTACAAATGAAGTTAAATAGCAAAACATCAGTGTTTTCAGAGAAAACAAAAAAAATCATGAAAATATGTTTTGGTCTCAGATGTTATGTTTCAGTTTTTAGTTTTAAAAAGTCCCAAATTTTCTAAACTGTCAAAATAATTTCTCAAAAGAAGCAGCAAACTTGTCCTCAAATTTCATTTTAAAATATCTAAATATTTTATTTGCAAAATTACAGTACTGAAACATTCTTTTTTTTTCTCCTCCAGGTTAAAGTGTATCAACTTCATTTTGGTTGAAGCACCATTTCAAATAGGGAAGAGGGATGTCTTCTGGAAACAAATTAGTTTTTCAAGTAAGTCAGGTTCACATTAGGGTTTAACCCATAAGCATGAACCTGTGTTATCCCAGGCACCTTCAGAGTAACTCTGAGTCCAAAAAGTTTCAAATTACCAAACAAGACTTGAAAGGATAAAAAAAAGTGTTATTCCAAGACAGATTTTTAAGCATCAGACAGGGAATTCAGAAAATGACTGGAAAAATCAAATTGCTCTCTTATGCTACCTCCAGTCATCATGGTCACTAAACACCAGCTCAGAAACTTGTTACCAGACTCAGCTGAAGGCACTGTTGTTTGAAAGATCAGGCTCATGTCCAACCACGATTTTCTGTCTGTCTTACGAGTAAATAAAGCAACTTCCACAATATATTTAAAAATAAATACCCGGATCTTCTCTCAACCCAATTTAAAACTCTTTCAATTAAGCTCTAGAGAATTTTACAACAAATCAGATCCAAACGTTATGAAAACGTGGCAAGTAGGACTATAGGGATTCCTTTAAAATCCTGCAATGAATAAGATACGTAATGTGAGGCTTTGTAATTCCCAAGTGAAGGTTTATGAGTTCAAATTGCAATGTTTCCAAGGATAGAAGGAAGGCAAGTTCTGTAGGATGTAATAATGTTTAGTGGACTAAATGATACAGTGAAAAAATACACAAATTTGGAGCACATCATTCATTCTTTGTGTCATCGAAGAACCCCCTAAGAATCCCACAAAATCTTCTAAAAAATGGCTCAAGTGCCAGGAAACTTTGTGTTCTAACTAAATCAGTTGGTCTAATAATAGATGGAAAATTACTTTGCCTTAGAAGATTTTGCCACTCCAAACAAATTGCTTATTTGGACAATGATACAACATTCAGCCCAATTATAAATAACTCCCTACCGCACCGCAGACAGTTCAGGAAGGAATACACATGTATTTACACAAAGCTTGTGTACAACCACTGGACAAGATCACCAGAATACATGTGGTTTCTAAGCGGTTTGCAAATCACAGGATATCTTCATGAGTGCACTCAGAAGTAGCAATTAGGTGGACTGTTACCTTTGATAAATGACAATGCATTTGTTGCCTTTGGCGAAAGGACCTGAACTGCATTACAAACACCTAAGCACAGTTGCTGCATTCATTAGCAACCACAAGCAGGGACGATTGAAAATTATTTCTTGGAAAAGTTTTAATGAGAAGTTTCTACTGAGTTACTTAAGAGGTGTCTGTTGTGGCTTGCTACACAGTTCTATGAACAAAATGGTTTCTGAGTCCAAATCAAAATACTCTGCATTTGTGACATAAAATTCTTATTTGACTAGCATTAAGAACCAGGCGTACTGTGCAAAGTCCTGCCCTGCTTAGGCCTTATGCTAGAAGCCCTAGGATGTCACATGAGTAGAACGGTTCCTTGAGCCTTTGGTGGCAAGCATTACACAGGACTAACTACTTGCAGACTTCTGTGCTGGTTCTGAAATAACATAATTTGTGCACTGTGAACTGTTCTTACTTACTTTTTTTTTTTTAATCCTCCAACCTGCCTCCTGCTTTTCAATCCACCTAAAATACATCAGCTAAGGGCAACCCCATCAAACTAATGCTATTGTTACCTGGCAATTGTATTTTTTTTCCATTAAAAAAAAAAATTAGTCATACAGGTTTTTTCCTTAGGGCAAGTCTAGCCAGTTAATTATTAAGTAACTAAATTGCTTAACTAGTCAGAGGAACTCTGACCCATCACCAGTCGTCATTCTGTTTCCAGTGTATTCATGGTTAACAAGCAGTGAGAAGATATGGCCACCTGCTACCTGCGAGGGCAAGTAGCCCCGCACAGCTCATTTCCAAAGCAATGGTAGAGGATGGGGCTGCGCTGCAGTACGCTTAACCCCGGTCCTACCGCCTGCTGGGAACAAGACAGCAGGATCTGCAGTGGTTCTGCAGCCTGCTGTCCACCAACCTGAAGGTATTTCCAGCTGGGAGCCTGCCTGGGAGCAGCAGGGACTCCTCTACTGCTTTTGGAGCAGTCCTGGCACTGAAACCTTTCAGGTGTTGGGACAGCAGTATAAATGATGGTAAAGCTGTACTGCTGTAGGCAAGGAAAGCAGAGCTGTATGGGATGCAGGTCCTTCACATGGCTCGTTTGGACTTCTGCAGATTTTGTAAGATGCCTGCTGAGGTTGGGGTAGGAGCCTATTCTGGGCAAGGAAGGCCTTGTTGCTTACACAAGGATGCCAAACAGCTCCCTAAGGAAGGATCTAAATGTAAACTCATTTATGCGAAATGTGAAAACTGAACTGTGAACTCGCATAGCTGCCATCGCCCTGTGGCAGTACAGAACAGTTTGTCTTCTTATTTAGGCATTCTGATGTCGTCTGCAACCTGGATCTTTTTCTCAGCTGTATGTTCACAATGAATAAATTAAAAAGTCAAAACATGCAAACAGCAAACTAAACTGGACTAAATCAACATTGAACAAGAAATGCACAGTGACTGCTGCAGAACACATTGTGCTTCTTACAGCCCAGGGACATTCAGATATTGTCAGTAGCACAAAAAGGTGCTTCTTTCCTTGGCTTGTGCACAGCAGGAGACAAATGAACTTTGACGTCTCATTTCAGCTCATCACAGAACAAAGACAACAAAGGTGCTCCATATGCCGGCACGGGTTATTCATGCAACAACTACTTAGTCTAGCGAGGACAAGGGCACCCTTCCCTATGAACCCTAAGTCTGGTTTATATAAAGTCTGATGTTTTCTTTTATAAGACTGCTGTTTCCAGAGACTAGTTTATTCTTGCTAGGATTAAGTACATAGCAAGAATAACATACCACAGTGTTTGTTGCCAGCCAATTAAAGTAAAGCGGATCATGGCCTGATACTGATAATAGAGATTCTACAGAATATTATTCAGATTCCCAGACAATAAATCTTAGAAGTAATGTCTGGGATATTGTTCCAGTCCAATAGCATCTCTCAAACATTTTTAGAATGGTATATTTATATAGCTAGTTTTATTTGGAGCAATAGCCCCTTCTCGATTGACTTAAGGAACTCAAAAGTTGAGCCTTGAAGCCTGTCTTATTACAGTTCCTCTCTAATTAATCAGTACTGAAAACAAATAAGCAAATCACCTCCCCCAAACAAAGACTGCAAAACCAGAGTATAAATTGGTGCTAGTAATTTTTAAAGTCAATAGTAATTCCTCTTCATAGAGATTTTGTACGAGTCTGCAGATACTACTTACAGCCAGGGATTCCACCCTGACCTCTCATTTTGTTCAAGTCCTGCATTACAGTTACAACAATTTGTAATTTTTCAGCCTCTATTTATTAACTCTGTTTCCTTCTGCCTTTCTCGTACAAGTTCTTGTTTTACAAGCATATACTTTTTATAGTATGAACTTTTCTTATAACTTCTATACATATATTCTTACTAATACAGAAACATTTCTATGTGTTACTATTACCCAAAATGACCACCCAAGTCCTGTTCTAGAGGTACAGGACGCACCTAAGGTATAAGAGATTAAATCAACCTCCGTGTTCACTCATGTGCTATTGTTGCTGAAAATAGTAATGGCAGGTTTTAGTGACAGTTCCTGAAACTTTAATGGTTTTATGTCCACTGGGTCTACATTTTCTCAATAAGGTTAGGGATAACGTTGATAAATGGCTAAAGTACAACACTAGACATGAGCAATTTTGGGCTTAACTGAGCTGTTCCATTCAACTGCCATACGATTCTAGAACAGTCATTTTAATCACCTTGTGCAAAAAAAAAAATCCACTTTCTAGTTAAAAGTTGGGCACTGAAGTTGAAATCTGTGAGGGCTAACACCCAAGATCTGCTGCTCATTTTAAAAATAGATAATAGCAACTACACTTCTCTACATTTTTCATTATTTGGAATTTCTTAGAAGAAAATATGAAATATTTTCATATGAAATATGAAACTAATAGTTATATCTTTAAATAACAGACATCCCTCTGTTACAATTTTGAATAGGCCTGTCAGTTGTAGAAGGACCTGTTGCAGCTGAAAGGAAGTGCCTGTGATGTCTTGTCTTTTGATGTGTTCCGGGCCATTGATGTCTTTTCCAATACAGTATTTTTTCATCCTAAAAATGACTTACTTACAAAAAATCTTGCAATTCAAGGTTATAGAAAAAAATGCTGACTTACTTGCCTTGCTTTTTATCCAAGCACAAGTGCAATAGCATCTATGCTGCATAGGCTGAAGCTGACTCACCTTCTAAGCAGACATCTATGTTGTTGGATGAACCGGGCACCTGTTTGTTTGCCTTTTGCAAGGGAGAGTTTTTCACAAATTGCATAACTCTGCTAGTGAAGAGGGTCTAACTTTCAGGACAGATAAAGTGGACATACTGGAGGCCGGAAGCAAAGTTAAATAACACAGCAAATCAAGCACTCTATCTGAGCCAATGACACGACAAACCCAGAGGCAACAATAAAGACTCTGCCAAGGAGCTCGATTTTATCAGTGGGTTCCCAGGTAAAAGAAACACTCCGAATGGTCATGAAAGCATTTCTACAATACACATCGTGGAGTGCCACAAAATTTTTACTAATACATAATTTGGATTTACAGAGTGTCCCATATTCTGGATGTTTTGACTGATAAAGAGGTAGTTGGGGTTTCTCCACAGAAACAGCTAGCAAGCACTTGGATAGGCAATAACATCAGTGTATTTATGCCTATATGACTCAGCCCTAATGTAAGCTGAACTTCACATAATACTCCTCAGAATACCCATAAACACGATAACTTGTCACAGTCAAAAGCAAGAGCAGAGGAAGTACAGCGAGAGAGGGTCAAGAGCAGCAGCAGATTTCCACTACAGCAGTAACAGTACCAAGAGTTTTCATTTGCTAAATCTCTAGCAATAACATTTCCTTTGTTTATGTCTTCATCATTTAAAAAAAACCTTGTGAATCCTAAAATGTGCCTTCTGTATAGCAGAGTAAGAACATATTGCTGTATCACATCAAAAACCTGCAATGAATATCAATTTCAGATTGATAGATCAGATTTCCCTCTCCCCCCCCCCCCCCCCGAACTTATCTGAAGAGAAACCTGCCACCCTGCCAGTTTTGGTGGTAGATTATTGCTTGAGCACCATTGCCTGACATTGAGCACTGATGTACCCAGGCCTTTGGAAATCATGAATGAATTTCAATTGGGTATGCACAGAGCAACTTCTACTGCACAGTGTGATGTCGTACTAATATGTATTTGCCTAGAAATCCAACACAGAGCTTAATAATGTAAGTCTGATGTAGACTTTACTAGCGGCATATAATGTTCCTAATAGATAATATATTGGATACACAAGATACTGTGATGACTTTAACTCTCATAGCTCAAATGTTTTATGAAAAGTGGCCATTCAGCAGATACCGGAGTGCTAAATGCTCTGTCCATAGAGACGATTTCATCTAGTTTCACATCTGTGTAGTCCAAATCTAAGCGACATCTTTGAGTGAAGTAGAAGTATTCTAGCAGGAAAAGCTTATTGTATCTGACAGGAGACAGTTCCTTTCAATGTTGCATTAAGACCATATTCAGATCTACCTGGAACATTTTTATGACATCCATTAGCTCTATACAAATGGTACAAGCTGATTCCTACCAATTATATTCACAGATAAATGGATCTGAAGAGCCTGCAGTACTTTCCAGAAATGTTTGTCCTCAAAAGACAAGCATCTTTGCAAACTGCACCATGGGTTTTGCCTGCCTCACTAAAGCAACTATGCATCACCAAGATTTTACCAGTCTGATTAGATGCCTGATTCTGCATAATGGTTCTTGTACTTCCCAAAGTCACAGGTTTCAAACAAAGAGGTGATGAGTTTCATGACTGCAATGCTACAATTCAGGACTGGACCCATAATGAAACAATTAACGTTAAATAAAGCAGCACAAACCTTGTGCTTATTAGGTCTCATCAGTCTTTCTTTGGGTCATGTTGTTTAGAAACAACATTCAAGGAGGAGAAGAGAAAAGAACCGTTGGTGAAGTGAATGTAAACTGTTTCACAAGACAGGTAAGATTTGCAAGACTGTACATCCATATAACCTAAATTCCTTATGCTGTAGACAGCTGGCATAGATATCTCTTCTTTAGCACACAGGTATATTGAAAAGTAATTCAGGTAATCTAATTAAATGTTATGTAGAGTATTAAGAGCCTGATCCAAAGCCTATCAAAGCCAGTGGAAAACCAAAGTGTCATACGCTATGTATTTTGAGTAGTCTGAATTGTAACACTAGAGGTAATTTATTTCCTTTGGAGAAGCCACAGGCAACCTCGAAAGACCATAAGAAACCAAATCCTTAGGAAGCACTCCGGAGCAGCAATTTTTGGTGAAGATGAACACTGAACACTTATTTTCTTCCGAAAATCAGAGCAGTTGCGTTATTCATATGTGGAAACACAACCTCCCCACTATGTTTAATGTCACAAAAATGCTAACTGCTCATGGGGGAAATATTAGATCAATGCTAAAAAACAGCTGGGAAAGACCAGGGGAAACATTGCACAAGATCTGCAAGCACTTTGCAGAATATTTAGTTGGCACTTTTCTGGAGTGTTTGTGAGCATTTTGTGATATTTCTGAAGGCATGTGGGAAAATGTTATGGGAAAATAACAGTCAAGTAGTAGAGCCATATGAAAAAAATCAACAACAAATAATAATGAAAGAAGCTAATTTATCCCCCAGATAAATCAATGCTAAAGCAGAATTACACTGGTGTGTAACAGTATTTCTTGCTAGGAGAGTGCAAGGCTAAGTTGTGTGTTATTTCTATAATCATTTCCCTTCATTGCTACTCCCACCAAGTTGCTAGCTTCCAGCAGCAGATGAGAGAGTCATCAATGTGTCCACACATGTCAAGAAATCTGCCAGTCTCCTACCTTCCTCCCTCTTGGCTTATAATAAACTTAATTCAGCTTTTGTGAATTTTCAAGAATGCATGCCCTGTTTTAATGGAAACAGCTTGCATTCCGTTGTGCAGAACTGAGCAGTACTTAAGCAATTTATATTCACTACAGTTGTAGTTCTCGCCTCAGATCTTCTCACTTGCAATATATTTCTTCTTCACAGTTATTTTAAGTAGGATTATACACCCCTCTCCCTTGCCCTGCCCCATGTGGGACAGTCTTTCCAACTGAAGGGGAGAAGCAACTTTCCCAGCACAGCACCCGCCTCCACTCTTGTCCACTTTACTATTGGAAAGCTTTCTCCATAGGTTCACCACTTTCAAAGGCATGTAGACCATACCTTGCAGCCTCCTCTGCTCTGCTTTTTTGCAGGCCATTTGATGTTGCCCTCCTGTGCAGAAACCTCAGTGTCTGAGAACAGACATAGTCTTTGTCCTCCTGACAGACTTGATTCCAGAGACTAAGAAGTTCTCCAAAATGCCACCAACAGCGTGCAGACACAGTTTGAGCATTAACATTTACCAGCCAAGGCCCCAGAAGGGTGTCTATTCCAGTAAGAAGCCAACCCCTTGAGCAATATAAAAGGCCTGCCAAGGACAGCCAAGTAAAACCAGATGCCGTGGGTTGGAAAGATACAGAATGGTAGTCACACTGGTAGACAGTGTGAGATGAGAAAATAAGGAGAGGACAAGGAAATGAGTGGAGAAATGAAAGAAACAAAAGAGCAGCAACATGGAGAGAACTGACATCGGCAGTATGAGAAAGCATACAATGTGCAAGCTATATAGGAAAGTAAAGGAAGGCAGGCATCAGCACAAAAAAAAAAAAAGAGAAAAATGGGGTTTAGATATATATGCCCAAATTACTGCTAGCTGTAATACTGTTGCCTATTATCACAGGTAATTTAGCAGTTGGGATCTGTTAGACAAGAATTAATCATCTCCAAATGTTTGGAAAAATATTAAAGTATGAATCATGGTATTTGACTATATAAAAAATAAACCTATGACCTTACCATTATTGCCTACAGTTCTACCCGTACTTTTACCATTGGTCTGAATGGTGCCGTCCTATTTCAAAATTTTAGTCTTCAATAAATTCCTGATAATTGCATATGTGTTAACTTTACACAGAGGTCAACACTGTACTTTTATATGATAACTGAGGCCAATACTAAGGGATGGCAAATGTACAACTTAAACAAATTTCAGCAACTTGAAAGAGCTTTGCATGCCTTCTGAAATAATTCCTTACACCAGTTCAGTACACTAACCTTTGCCTTTAGAATAGCTATAGTCAGATAAATCATTTAACTCTACCATCAAGGCCGTTACCTTTGGCTTTTTCCATTACTTTCTGTCTTGTTATTCAATGACTTAAATCAGTCACCAAAGCCTACTTCATCAAGCTTCAATAATCTATAAAACAACCATTTATACTGTGATTTTTTCATGATTTTTCACTAGTCAGCCCCATTTTCTTTACAAACTTTACCTAATTCCTCTTTACACAAGAGGGGTAAAAAAAGTCAATTTCCACAGTGGCTAATGACAAAAGCATTGGAAGGCATAAAGCTATTGCAGAATAAAAACCACATCTTAAAGTAATACCTGCCTTCAGAACCAAATAAATCATTCTTCAGTGACTGGGCTAAAGGGACAGGCTTTGGAGCTTGAGTTACTTGGGGCTGTAGCAGTACATACCCACTCTGACTGCATACAGCCAGAAGGACAGTGCAGAGCAACCAGTGTCTTCTAGAAACATGTCTGCTCTTCCCGCAGCACCTCTTAGCTACAGTTGTGATAATCAAACAACAGACTGGGTAGGAAAAGCACCTCCCATCCCCAAGACCTCTGTTTAAGTAGCAAATGTCAAGAAGGTCCCTGCAGCAAATATTTTGAATATGCAGGATGCTGGGTGCAGTCACAGTCATAGCTTGCAAATGGTAAGAAGGTTTTGCATTGGCCTTCAGTACCATAGGTGAAGTCTCCCTGACTTTACGGCAGAAGATCCTTTTACAAAGAGCAGTTATTTTAACTGGAGTATGGAAAAATCTTCTTGTAGTCTTTATAAATGCTGTCTAATGGAAAATGAATTAGCAGACCATGAAGAGTAGGTATGGGAGCAATCTCATAATGTCCTCATTGTTATAAAGCAATGTACAAACATACAGCGCGAGCCATTATATTGAAAACAATCGTCTTCCTAAAATAGCCTGCAGCAGCAAACAGCTACAGAAAGGGATTTGTTACCAATCATATAACACTCTGTACTAGTTACTCATTAGATCTTCTCCTGATGTTTAGCAGGATTCTCTGCTTTGCAGTTTGAGCAAAAGCCTTGATCCTAAATAAATCGCTAAGCTTTCAGCCTCTTAGTTTAGCTACACGGTGAAAAACATGAGCTGCAGTGAAGGGGAAGGGAGAAAAGAAGCAATACCTGTGGAACTGCTATTTAGACTACTTTCAAAACATTACTCCTGTTGCAATGTCAATGGAAAGTTTCAGAGAGAGGTATAAAACGGGAGCAATTCAGATTAACTGTGGAGATAGCCATCTCAACACATTTTTTGGAAACACCAGGGACATGAAATTAAAATAATTCCTCCC
>NW_009260758.1:2923201-2933424 GCF_000687185.1 Egretta garzetta
TCCCTGGAGGAAAGCTTGGTCCAAAGGAGCCACACAGTGAACCTGGGACACTGGCACGTTTAGATCACAGACCTCAGCTCTGTTTCTGATAGGTGGCTGGCCAGGCTGTCAATAGCTGTTATCTATCTTACCCTTACCTAGGCCCTGTGGGCGTCTTTACGCCTTTACGCATACACCACGTTTGGGAACAAACTATGGAGATTAACTACTAAAATTATGAAAAACAACTGAGAAAAGAGTGACCTCAAGTTTATGACCTCGTGGGTGTCCCTGAAACTGTTTAGCCCAGATACAAATACAGATCTCCGAGGACACAAACACATCACAGCTCCCACACAGGACCAGCTTTGTTCTCCATAGGAGTCTCCTCATCTCCTAGAGCATGTCAACCGCTCCCTCTGGAGCCTCCATTTGTTTCCTTCTATTTTCTCTATGATACAGCATTTCCTAGAACAGAAATCTCCATCCCCACCTCCATCCCCCTCATTATCAAAGCTGCCAATCCTACTCACAGACGTATGCCCTGGAGAGGGAAAATTAGCCATATGCTGAACATGGAGCACAGTCCTCTTTTCAAATGTGACTTACCTGGAGATCCACGCCGGTCCTCTGCTCCAAACCATCCTCTCTTTTCTGGAATCAGAAGTTTCAGCCTCACGAATAAGTCCTCCTAGAAATCCAAACAAATAAGAAACAGTCTCCTTCACGCTCTTGGTGACATGTCCTTTATATTATTAGACCTGACTGAAAAAATACACACCATTTTTTTTTTCAAAGACCATCATGTCTTTGACAACTGTCCTTGTTTTGTTTTTACTTAAAATACAACATTAGCTGTATTATTATCATTACATTGTTATTTTTTCACATTTTCTTTATGTTATGTGGCATCCTGATTAACAAAACTTTTTATTTTTCAAAACAAGTTATTTCAGAAATAAAAAATGTAATATCTATTTCAATACGGTTTTAAGAAAAAATTGTACAGAAAACATTCAGAAATTGTAAAAAATGTGTACAGTATTTCCTCATAATGATCTGTTTCTAACTTTTTACAAGTTAGTGACAAGTTTGACGTTTCAAGGAGTCTTCAGAAAATCCTGGTGTTATTTTTTCAGTCAGTTCTAGTATTTATATTAAAAATTGTTTTGCCAAGAGCATCACGTTCTGTCACTGACAAACAAAGCACAGGCTGCCAAAATAAAAAGACACTACTTTTCTTCATTTTGGAACCATTGTCGAAGTTCAGGAAAGATCTTAGAAATACCAACTATACTTTTAAATTAAATGTCTAAAACGTTAGTGTAATTTCAGGGCATACCTAATATTGCAAAACCACAAGGGAAAAAAATAAAAGAAAGGAGCTGGAAACTGCCTAGATCAAGACAGTTGAAAAACAAAAAAGAGGCTAAAACCGAAACAGTTATGAGAGCTACACAAAATGTTTCTCATTAGAGCAAGATAGCTACGAATATTAATATTTAACAATGTAATTTGAATAGATCTGGCGCAGCATCTTGCACAGTAGGACTTCACTCCGGTTCTGTGGTGTTCTTAGCAGAAATACAGATTTTAAAAGCTCCTGACACGCCACATCACTGCACAACCAGAAAATTACATAAAGCAGCGGTAGTGGAGGGGCCTTGGGGGGTCCCTGTACCTACTCAGCCATGACTCCCGAAGAACTTTAGAGCTCCCAAAGGACTCTGCTCATGCAAAGAGGAGGAGTCTCCTTACCTACAAGTGTGGGGGTTTTTTTAATAAAAAGAAATAAAATTAAAACCTCCTCATGTATAAAAAAATACCTCGTCTCTTAACAGCAAAACTGGGTTTGTTTAACAGCTAGGATGCACCTTCTGTCTTTTTCTAAACTGAGCAATTGGTCTCCAGAACACACACAACTCCCTCCACTTGCACCATTTTTAATTAAATGTTGACTCATATTAATGACAAAAAACAATGGCTTGAGCCAGTGTGAGCTCCTTAGCATATGGCTTATTAATCCTGTTTTATTAATCCACCAACTGCCTAATTCAATGCAGACTAAAGTCTTAAGATTTTTGATCATTAATAGTCATCACTACAGTGATACAGCTAGACTCGGGTAGGTACTGCACATTTGATTACAAGCGATATAAATTTGGATTTTGGCTCTAAATTATAAATTTTAGGTCTGACTTCTAATGTACTAGTTAGTGTCTTCCCATTCCCACTACCCAAATTTAGATCAGTCTCAGGCCTACGTTCTGTGAGGGTATGTACTTCCCCATGAAACAACACAATACACACTTCGCATTCCTGAAGGTTATTTTTTCTTTAAAACAATTTGGGTTTCATATTCCTTGGAAGCGAAGATTCACAGCCCCAGGGAAGTCCTTGCTTCCACAACAATTCTTGCGATATGAAATCATCTCCACATGAAAAATCAGCTGGGGATACTTCAGATTTTCAAAATCTTAATTTGCACGAAGAGATTTCTGCACTGGCTTAATAGTTGCCTGATTCCAGCACTTCCCTGGCA
The DNA here is from genome assembly GCF_000687185.1 of Egretta garzetta. NCBI lineage: Eukaryota > Metazoa > Chordata > Aves > Pelecaniformes > Ardeidae > Egretta > Egretta garzetta. The sequence goes on from NW_009260758.1 coordinate 2,925,723, forward strand.
AGAACATCACTGATTTGAAATTCCTGAGATATACAAATCATTTTTTTTGGATGGGATCTCTAGCTGTATGCACACTTCTGTTCTTCTGATGTGGGAAATTTCCTACAGACATCTTTAATTTCTATCACACATATGATCTGTGAACTTTCAAGCTCACTATTTCTCCAAAATATCACTGTGGTGTTATTGCACATCTTGGTATAGGCAGGGATAAACAGTCACAACACACCAAGCAGAACATCAGTGTAAAATCCTCCCATATGAAATCTTTTAACATTTGAAGTATATAATTTTTATGAGCTGTCATTCAGCTCCCAAACAGAGACGAATGAAGAGCACACGTACTAAAGAGCAGTTCTCAACCTTTCCCATCGAAGTCCAGACCACAGCAAGATGTTTTCGACCTGCATACCTAGTTTAATCCTTATCCTAGCCTAGGATAGCCTGGGTTTATTTTAAAAAGGACTAAACTTATTTTTATTCACACCATTTAAAGTCACACACATTAATTATTAATTTTCTAAAACCGCACACAACTTTTTTCAAGTGGCAGATTCCACACACTCACTACAGTTTTTTCTTTTCAGCAGGCAAATTTCATCACATCGCTGCTTTAACTTCCCAAAGGCCTGTTACACCTCCCTACCCATGGCTTTAGTTTATCCCGACCCCGTTCCCAACAAGAAATACAGAAGTAACTCTCTGAAATCTGTGCTTACTATTTCTAAGTACTGGAACCTCCTCTTTAAAAACTTGTGTTTTAAAGCAATATAAATTCCACAGAAAATCCAAGAGCTCCAAAATGAAAAGGCTTGCTTAAGCCATCATCACCTTCCAAAAGTCAAATTAAAGGTCATCAAGCCCAGAAACCTGTCTCTAAGATCCATCAGCTGGGGGTACTCAACTTGCACAGATAAGGGCATGGTCTGTTTGCAGTGATTCTCTCCTAGCTTCTAGCAACCAGTAATTTAAAAACTTCTAGAGACAGAGGACATAACACCAGCTGGACTTAAGCATTCAAAGATGCTCTGTGCCTTCCCTAAACGCAGAGAGAGCTGTGGTCTCCACAACATCCTGCCGTAGCACTCATCATGCAAAACAGCGTTCTCCTAACCTTTATTTCTTGTATATCCTGGGGCTCTCCTGACCCAGAATTTAAGAATTTTTTACTTAACAGACTTGGGCTTTCCATAAGGCTTCTGGTTTTGAACTAAGACGTGTTTCAAAGAGGAATTTTTTCCTTAGTTTACAAAAATGTAAACAGTGCTGTAAATACATAAGCAGGGCAACTGCTTACCTAAGAAATAGTGGATGATCACAAAAGCCTGCTTGTCAAATACACCTTCTGCAAGTATTACGAACTGTTTATTTTGGAAACGGTACAAAAGCATCATGAGATAAAGCAGTGTTGCTGATGTGGAAAAAACGGAACATTCCACATTATTCACAGTCATTCTGCCAGTATGAAAAGTGAACTTAATTTCCATTCCTGTTCTTGAAAGCAGGAATACTTTTTTCACATTTTAGGAGAAAAGGGTTGGACTTAAAGACTTTCGGAAATGCTTCTATGTGAACACGCGGTCACGGATAAATACAGCTTCACCTTTTTTCATGGGGCCAGACTGTCAATTAAGGGCAATCCAAAGGCTCTCAGATTTGTCAGCTAAATACAATCCCAAACACACCTACCCATGCAAAATGCCGCCTGCGTGAGCACTATCTGACAGGTCTGCAACATCCACGTGCATGGAAAATGGGGAAAAGACGCTCAGCAATTTGTGTTCACCGAGCGCTCTCTATTCTCTGAGACGTGGACTGACCTCCACTATTACTGAATTCATCATACAAACTCCTACGGAATATGCTTCTAAATTATGGCTTGCATTTTATGTCCCACCCATTACCACTGAGTTAATTACAGTCTGGATTTAAACAGTATCATTAGTTACAACGTGTAAGATGTGTGAAAGGGAATTAGGCATATATAGTGTCAGTTCTCTCCCTCTAAATTGTTTAAATAAGGGAGGAAAAGACAAAGAAATTATATAGTACAGAATGTGGTGTCTGCATCATAATTTGATACCTACTGCACGTTTCTGTATTGCTGAGGAAATTCAAAGATGCGGCATTTATCATTTGTGGCCACAGGACTGCATACTGGGTGCTTTCTGGGATGTAGCTTCTACTAAAATTTGGAATCCTTGTGTGGTTTCAGGCAAGCAGTGGCCACATCTGGGCCTCAGTCTCGTACTCAAATCATAGACTTACTCATAAAAAGCAACTGCTCACCAAAACTGGCTCCAACATCAAGTGAGAAATGGCTGAGGAAAAGCAGAATTCAGCTTCTAGCATTCAGCTAAAGACTCACTCAGTTACAATGGGCACTTCTATTATCCCACATTTCATTAAGCCCAGTCTTAAAACACGGCTAATTCTACCTCACCACACAGAGAAGAGTTCATAATAAAATGTATTTCATGTAACTATTCAGACAAAGAGCACTCAACATGGCTGACTGATCAAATTTCCTAAAAAGCCCCAGAAGTAAGAGCATTATTTTATATTTATCTCTATCCATGCTAACATTAGAATGTGTTCATATAGGCAAAATCTTCTGGACCTTGCCTCTGAAAATAAAACATAAACTTTACTATGACTTTAGTTATGTGAAGAGATGAGGAGAAGGAAGCCAGTTATGAAACAGGCTCAAATGAGGCCAGTCTTTCAAAAAGTATATGTCTGAAAACAGCTGGATTTCTGAGGCAGTGAAGTAGCTCTTAATCAGCTACACGACAGTATGTATGGAACATCAAGAAAAGGTGCTTATGTGCTGTCTTTTACTTCTTGCTTAAAGGTTTCTTCTGAAAGAGAGATTTGATTTGCATTTTTGATGCAGCTTGTTCTGTTGCTAATATACAACTTTGAAGCACCCATTTTAATACTGTATCAACCCGCTACTTCTCTATGTAAAACCCTAGAATCCTAGCTCAACTGCCAAGCCAGACCTCTTGCAAAATACTTAATATGAATGTCAAATAAACCATTATCACTATGAACCGTCTCTACTGTGGTTGATACGGACTATGCTCTACCATTACAGGACTGACGTTTTATCTCAACCACCTTCACCAGCTCTTCTCTGTATCTTCTCTTAATGCGAACTCATATTTCTACCAGCAGTAAAAACAAAGGATTGAAGCAAATTTACTTGAATTTTAATAATAGGAGCTATGCAGGTAGATAAACATGTAAAACATACATAGTCAGAAGAAGGTCAGAAAGGTCATAAAATGCTATAGAATACTGAATCTTTCAAATGTATAACTCCGTACAGTGCTTCAGTGCTTGGCAATGGACAGAACGTTGAGAAGATCCTGACATTTTAGATACATTTTAAATATATGGCACATATTCTAAATACACTAAATATATTTTAAATATGCCCAGGGACCACTGTGAGTTTCAGTTTCCAAAAGGCTCCAACTCATGAACTAAGTGCACGAGGAAGGCTGTGTTACCTTGGACATGTCCTGCTAACCTTAGGGGGTTTGTCACAAGCAAATAAGGCGGAAGAACGACACAGATGATTGCTATGGAGAGGGGTTCGACTCTTTTGCTGCGTTACCTAATGGCTTCTACTTTTTTAAAGGCAAACTCATGTAAGAAAAATCAGGTTTCTTGCAAAGATCTCATAGTCAAGTGTAAAATGATGTTAACCTTTATGAACAAAAGGCAAATGGAGATGAATAAGTACTTCCAATCAAATTGCGTTTGATTTTTTGTGAAACTGGAAACTTCACAGCAGCAGAAAAAAAAAAAAAAAAAAAAAAAAAACCCAACAAAATCCAGACTGAATGAAACCTGCCTCAAAAACCTTAGCTTTGCAGACCTTTGAGAGCTGGCATTGTGTCTGTGCTACACCCCAAAGCACAGGAGTGACATGCCCTCACCCTTCTTATTACAGGACAGTGAAGTCAAATGACAGAGCCCTAATGGTTCAGCAACGGTCCCGCCGCAGTACACTACCTCTGAGGATGAGAGAACCGACTAAATAAAAATGACCTTACATAGCTGTGGCAATGTAATTTCAGCCCTGGTGGCAATACACTGGAAACCAAACCTTTTTTCAGTTTCAAACCTCAGCCTTTGAAACTAACATTAAAGGCTCATGTTGAGAGACTGCTTTTTAAACGCCTTTTTCAAGGGAGAACTGAAATGTGTCTCCAGTAGGGACAGCTCCATTTGTGCCTTCTGCCGGGGATAATGGCAGCAGGGAACTTCAGTTCCCTGTCAGCACTCCAAACTGTTGTCTAAATGCAAGGCTGCAGCGGCCTTCGAAAGAATAAAGTATCTATTCCTACGTAAATGTCACATTATATCACAGAATTCAGCACACCATCTGCCTAGCCATGACTCCAAATGAAAATGTTATTCGAGTTCTTGCCCGTATTTTCCATCCAAATATTTGTACGGTTTCGAATAGCCTAAGGAACCTGGTACTGACGTCATTCTCATTGAAATTAATAAAAGCTCTGCCTCCGGCTTCAACGGGAACGGCCTCAAGCATCCTGTAGCGACATCTTTGAAATCCTAAACCAGAACGGCTACAGCTATCGTTGAAGGAAGTAATGTATTTCTGTTTACAACCAGCCTGAGTGCACGAGGCGCTTTATAAACTCACGTAAAGGAGGTCATAAGACGGTGGTCACACGGGGCGCTAGTTTAGAGCGGTTATCTCAAACCAGCCTATTCAGAAAGAGTTGCATTGATGGATTTCCCCACCAGATGAGGTCTGATAGAGCAGCTACCGAACTGAACACCAACGCTCAAATCACTCATTTGTACTATGTGCCTCCCCAGACCAGGAAATCTGAAAGTTTTATTTCAGATCAAATGCCCATGGAAGAGTAGACGCCGTGACTCGTAACAGCTATGGGAGCTTTTGTGGCAAAAGCGGCAAAGCCACGGTGTCCTGCTGTGAAGTGCACCGACGTTACGGACGAAGCACGGAGAATCCGCAGAGTGCGCGGCTGGTGGTCCGGGAGGAAAGAGGTGCAGCGCCGCAGCACGGGAAGTGGTCAGAGAGACTGGAGAGAAGAGGAATCCTGAGGAGGCAGAGATGGGAAAGAGGAGAAAGAGGAAAAAGGCAGTGAAGCACAAGAAGAAAGTCCGGGAATCACTCCTATGGATCAAATAGAGTAATCAGCAAGTCCGTAATATACATGGATTAATTAAACTTTATCACCATGGCCCTGGACTGCTCACGACTGTCAGAAGGAGTTAACGGAAAACCTACACGCACAGTTCGATATTACATCTTTTTTTTTTTTTTAAGAACAAGAAACAAGTCTGTAAAAAATTCCTTCGCTAGGTATATAACCCTAAGTATGTGATGCACGCTTTCTTCAGCTGGCCGATGTACGCAGCCAAAAGCAACCTTAAGCTTTATGGACCATTAATGGTTAGAATGAAATGAGCACCTCAGATGGAACTCGTATTTGAAAAGCGAAAACCCTTAACGCTAAAAACTACTTGCCTGAAACTGAATTGGGAACACAGTTGTGTAACCACTAGTCTGTTACCTTCTAAAGGTCACTAACAGGCAAATAATCATCCCAGACGTTCAGAAAATCATTTTACCATGATACAATATAAAGGTCGTTTGAAACAGAAGCTTCTAGTTGGGCTTCTACTTTGCCACAAAGCAAAACACATTAAAGGAACAATTGAGTTGGTGTGTGGCTTTAGTGCGTGTGAGGCTTCGGCTCCATCATCCACAGTGAAGAAAAGCTCTTCTCTTTCATTGCTTTTTTCAGTACTTGGATATCTTCCTTGCAAGAGAAACCGGGTTTGCCTAACGCTGTGTCTGGTACTGCGGGTGTGGACCGGCTGGCTTTACACAGCCCTTTCTGGAGTGCTTTTAAACCATCTCCGGGCAGGAAGAGCTAGCAGAAGCGGTCACCTTTTCTGATCTCCCTCACTCGGGTCCGAGGGGCATTAACGGGACATGGCCAGGCCGTGCAAAGACGCACCCCTGTTCCCGGCGGGCAGGAGCAGCGCTGCAGCTCCCGGCCGGAACCGTGAGGGCGCCTCAGCGCAGCGCTGGCCTGAAATCAATAAAAGCTCTGCCTCCGGCTTCAACGGGAACGGCCTCAAGCATCCTGTAGCGACATCTTTGAAATCCTAAACCAGAACGGCTACAGCTATCGTTGAAGGAAGTAATGTATTTCTGTTTACAACCAGCCTGAGTGCACGAGGCGCTTTATAAACTCACGTAAAGGAGGTCATAAGACGGTGGTCACACGGGGCGCTAGTTTAGAGCGGTTATCTCAAACCAGCCTATTCAGAAAGAGTTGCATTGATGGATTTCCCCACCAGATCAGGTCTGATAGAGCAGCTACCGAACTGAACACCAACGCTCAAATCACTCATTTGTACTATGTGCCTCCCCAGACCAGGAAATCTGAAAGTTTTATTTCAGATCAAATGCCCATGGAAGAGTAGACGCCGTGACTCGTAACAGCTATGGGAGCTTTTGTGGCAAAAGCGGCAAAGCCACGGTGTCCTGCTGTGAAGTGCACCGACGTTACGGACGAAGCACGGAGAATCCGCAGAGTGCGCGGCTGGTGGTCCGGGAGGAAAGAGGTGCAGCGCCGCAGCACGGGAAGTGGTCAGAGAGACTGGAGAGAAGAGGAATCCTGAGGAGGCAGAGATGGGAAAGAGGAGAAAGAGGAAAAAGGCAGTGAAGCACAAGAAGAAAGTCTGGGAATCACTCCTATGGATCAAATAGAGTAATCAGCAAGTCCGTAATATACATGGATTAATTAAACTTTATCACCATGGCCCTGGACTGCTCACGACTGTCAGAAGGAGTTAACGGAAAACCTACACGCACAGTTCGATATTACATCTTTTTTTTTTTTTTAAGAAAAAGAAACAAGTCTGTAAAAAATTCCTTCGCTAGGTATATAACCCTAAGTATGTGATGCACGCTTTCTTCAGCTGGCCGATGTACGCAGCCAAAAGCAACCTTAAGCTTTATGGACCATTAATGGTTAGAATGAAATGAGCACCTCAGATGGAACTCGTATTTGAAAAGCGAAAACCCTTAACGCTAAAAACTACTTGCCTGAAACTGAATTGGGAACACAGTTGTGTAACCACTAGTCTGTTACCTTCTAAAGGTCACTAACAGGCAAATAATCATCCCAGACGTTCAGAAAATCATTTTACCATGATACAATATAAAGGTCGTTTGAAACAGAAGCTTCTAGTTGGGCTTCTACTTTGCCACAAAGCAAAACACATTAAAGGAACAATTGAGTTGGTGTGTGGCTTTAGTGCGTGTGAGGCTTCGGCTCCATCATCCACAGTGAAGAAAAGCTCTTCTCTTTCATTGCTTTTTTCAGTACTTGGATATCTTCCTTGCAAGAGAAACTGGGTTTGCCTAACGCTGTGTCTGGTACTGCGGGTGTGGACCGGCTGGCTTTACACAGCCCTTTCTGGAGTGCTTTTAAACCATCTCCGGGCAGGAAGAGCTAGCAGAAGCGGTCACCTTTTCTGATCTCCCTCACTCGGGTCCGAGGGGCATTAACGGGACATGGCCAGGCCGTGCAAAGACGCACCCCTGTTCCCGGCGGGCAGGAGCAGCGCTGCAGCTCCCGGCCGGAACCGTGAGGGCGCCTCAGCGCAGCGCTGGCCG
>NW_009260758.1:2934512-2934847 GCF_000687185.1 Egretta garzetta
ATTTTTTTATTTTTTTTTTTTTCTCCTTCTTTTTCCCCCTGGTTGTTTTTGGCAAAGCGGAAGGAGGATGGGGTTCGAGCTGGATCGCTTCAACGGGGACGTGGATCCCGACTTCAAATGCAATCTCTGCAACAAAGTTTTGGAGGACCCGCTGACCACCCCCTGCGGCCACGTCTTCTGCGCGGGCTGCGTGCTGCCCGGGGTGGTGCAGCGGGGCAGCTGCCCCGTCAACTGCCAGCGCATCTCCACCAAGGAGCTCAACCACGTCCTGCCCCTTAAGAGCCTCATCCTCAAGCTGGACATCAAGTGCGACAACCACGCGCGGGGCTGCGAGG
>NW_009260758.1:2935368-2936451 GCF_000687185.1 Egretta garzetta
GGGCGGGAGTTGTCCGGAGGGGTCCGGCCGGCCCCCACGTCCTTTGAAATATCCCAGCCTTGGCCGTTAATAGCTGTAGTGTGCCAGTTTCCACACATACGTATAGACATATATTCTCTGATGTGACCGTCATCGGTATCTGGACCCCATATGGCAACTCCCACATCAAAATACCAAGGTACTACCAAAATATCAAGGTCACGGTATCGCTTGTTTTTTTCTTGGTTCTCCCCCCCACCCCCCCCGAGAAACCTCTGAACAGCAAAAATGGAATTTCCAGGGCTGGAAATGGTGTTAAACCACCAGCAATCGGCTCCCAGGAGGAACGCAAAGCAGAGTGAATTGGAAGAGGCTGTTGTGACCCAATGCTTTCCAGACCCTTAGCTCACCTAGCGTCCCAGAATATGGCTTCCTACAAAATGCCGTCTTTAAGATTAACTAGTACGCAGCTCAGACGCCCTGCCAGCTATTTTCGTGATCTGAAGCCATCATCTTTGTAAGATCCATGTCCAAATACAAGACGTCTGCTGGGTACTTGCTTTTTTTTTTTTTTTTCTCCAGAGTCACACAGGGTTCTTTAAAAGCTCAGTTTAGGAGGAGAAAATTTAACTTGACTTCAGCCCCTCAGAATCAGACCACTTATAAAATGACCAGAATCAAAAGGCAGAGCTGCAACAATCCCCGAGTTTTAATTGGAATGAGGCTCCCCAGCAAGGGAAGCCCTAGAAGCCAATTATCTTTTAAATGAAGACATTCAAAGTCCTCCCCATGACCTGGAATGTGCTACCACAGACACAGCAGTATTAAACTGTTCAAAACTGTCAAACATCTGTATTCGCACTTTTGGTAATGTTGAGGCTCTGAAAGCCGTGTAAAGGAAACAAAACTTCACGTTAGAGTCTCTCCCCTCTTTTTTTTTTTTCTTTTTAGAAATCCAGAGCAAAACAACCCACCATATTTTGCTAACTCAAAACAGAAAGGATATTTTAATACTGAACGTAGAGTTTTAACTTCTGGCAATACTGGGTGTGGTGCTGGTTAACATCTTAGTAAAACGATTAAAATAAATCAGGGGTTCATGTC
>NW_009260758.1:2936674-2971292 GCF_000687185.1 Egretta garzetta
CCTACAGCCCCCGTGCTTTGCGAAGGCATGCAGCAGAGCTTTCTGCTCCCGCAGGTCAGCACACAGCTGCCTCTGCTCCCTCTCGCATTTCTGTTGATGGGAAAGCCCAAAGCCCCTCCAGACAGCCCTGCTGTCGGAAATCACCTTACTGAGTGTCTACCTCCTCGTCTCTGATCCGATCCAAGCAGCACGCCTTTATTCTCGCGCTGCCTCTCCTTCATTTCTTCGTGGCTAGTGCTGATAATGTTGGGTTTGCATTATTTAGCTCTGTAAAGCGTAGTGAGCTGCTATTTAGCGTGAAAGGCTGCTGCTTCAAATAGTCGTAAATGTGCGTGGTACATAGTTTCCAGCAATACTTTTTATCAAATTTATGGATACAGCTGGCCGAGACGACTGTGCTCGTTTTCAGCCGCATTACAAAAGGCTGTTATACAGTTTTCTGAAGCAGCGCCTAATCTGAAGAAAGCTGGAAGGTGTCATGTCACCACAGACTTGCGGTCTAGCGGTCAATCAATTACATGTCTTTCACAGCGTTTTGGGCAGCTTTCCAATACTAACAGCTTTAGTCTGCCCAGCTCCCAAAGAAGTACGATCAGGAAACTTGCATCTTTGTGCACTAGAGAGTTTTTTTTTAAAAGACCCATGGTAATCACCTAGTGCAGGGGATGCTTTACCAATTTTGGGCTGTGGCACGCTTCCAAGTTTTTACTCTGGGGTTGTTTTCTCAGAGGCGCTAGCGTAGGCTGTGCAGCGCGCGGTGCCGGTTGTAACGCTCCGCAGGGCACACACTTGCCCAAGGATTAGGTCCCTGGACACATGGATTACGTCTGTGATAATGTGGAATAACTGATTTCAACTACAGTGATTGCATGTTCAAAGCATGCAGTGCCTTTGCTATCTTTTTTAATTATGCTCATTATTCATAGTTCATGTATTTTGTTGTAAGATGTTCAGCCTGTGTTAAAACACAAGTAGGCCTAGCACTAACAAACTGGGTTCGTAAGTTAGATGTGGTGATTGCAAAACTTACTGTAAGATGTTCTGGCTCCTCGGTAGACGAAGAAAAAGGATCTTCTGACTTCCCCGCCTGACGGTTGCTTGTTGCTGCAGATGTAGAACCAATCTAGAATAAATCAGATGACATATCCTCTAGTCAAAACAGAAGAAAAGCCCACGTACAGTTCTGTTTAAATGCTTAGTTAAAGGGGAGATACGATGTTGAGGGACATTAGGCCATTCGTGAAAGACCCAAGTTTGTGGTCTTTTGGCTGGGGAAAACTTTTTCAGCAGCTTTGGAGACCCAGGTCTGGGTTTTCCTTAGCATAGGCTTCCTTTGAGATGCTGGATGAATGACATCGCTTCCCTGTGCTTCCATCTCCCATTTCTGAAGGAAGTTTTATAACGCTGCCATAACTACATTGAGAGAAGACATACATAAAATATACATTTTATACACACACTCATCTGTAAACAGCTCACAACTTTATAACTCCCTTGGATAAATGTGCCTTGAGGGACTCCAGTTGTGTTTTCCCTGTGTATTCTTTGCCACTGAGGGAACGTTTTAATTTTACTGTGTATTTACTGGATGTCTGATCTGTGCTTATTCCAAAAGACAAATTTGAACGTTTATTTAGAGAGTGACTATTTGTTCCTTGGTGGGAAGAGGTGAGGCTCGTTGTGGACGAGCTGGAGGAGGGAGTGGTAGGGAAGGTGGTGTGTCTTACTCAAAATTAGTATTTCCTTTGATCAGACGTGTCAATCCTGAAACATCAAAGTCTTAAGTAAACAAGAAGAACCTCCTGCTATTCAAACAGTGCTTTAATCCTTGCTGAAACATACCACTGTTCACACCTATTGATAAGCTGATCCGGTCGTTCCTTTATGTACACGGCCGTCAAAGTCTGTGGAACTCAAAGTCTTTTGGGAAAAAATGAGTAAGGGAGACCCGGCAGCAGTTCGTGGTGCTGGCTGCAGCCGCGGTGGGAGCCCTTCTGCTGCCCTGACCACCAAAGGCAGGGACGGACTTCCAGTAAATGTCTCAAGACATACAGGAACCAGTTTATCATCTGGTATTTAGGACCTCTGGTTTAATACCTCTGTGGAAGTGATAACATAGGTTTTAATTCTATAAAATCCAGGTGAAGTCCTTTAAAACAAGATGGTATTTCTGTCCCCAGGCAGCATCCACCGGGCTGGTCCTGGCAGCCCTTTCGCCAGCAAACAAGGAGCTGACGTGCTCCCTGTCACGAAGGCAGACCTTCTTAGCCACAGCACTACCAAAGAAATTAGAGTCTTTCAATATCTAAAGCGAAAGGCAGTCTATTAGCTCCACATTACTCAGCTGGGAAGTACAGTAATTTCAAGAATTATGTTTAAGAGTTCTGTTCAGCTGTGGGAATACAACATGCCAGTAACCATCAGGTCTGCTGCCGAACCAGATGACGGGGCAGGGCTGGATGCTGGCCACCGCATTTCCACAGTTACCTCACTGTTTAATGATTGTTCCTCTGGAACGCGAGACATGTTAGAGGGGAAAAGAAAGGCAGAGCCCTGGAAAAATCATTTGTATCGTGGCTTCCTTATGAAGCGAAGAAGGTAGTTAAAGAAATTTTTAAGACTCGAGACGTGAATCTGCAAAAGTAACCGAGTGTTAGAGCGACGCGCTGCTGCCTACCTGGTGCCGGGGCAGTGCAGCGACGTGTGGGTTGTGCTCTGTAACACAACTCTGCTGCCGCAGAGAAGATGGAGACAGCATACAAATCCATCAGAACTGGCTGGAAAGCGTCTTTAAAACCCCCGTGGACGTTTTTCAGGAGTACCTACAAAAACCACAGGATTAGCTTATTTTCCCGCCCCGCAACTTTTGACTCATTAAACCCCACCTGCTTTAATACTTGTTCTGCTAGGTATAAAACCATCAAATCATAGCTGCATGAGGAGGCTTTAATGAAAACATTCAGCTTTAATTACTGGAAGTGTCTTGAGAGCAATGTCGTAATTGTTTCTTGATTGTTCTAATTGATTTGCCTTCTTAAAAAGGCATAAGAGGGGAAGTAAACAGTGGGGCCAGTATGTCCTTGTCTTTCAAATCCGGAATCATCAGTCCCTGAAAGTGGTCTCACGGGACTGGAAATTTGTTCCTTGAAATCCTGTCTGAGGTCTGGGTCTGAAGACTTGCAGGGAAATAGCCTTTACTTCATTTTTCAGTTCTCTCCAGGGTATCTGATTCTCACTGATGCCAAGTGTAGGCAAATTCAAATAAAATCAGTTGGGGCTTATTCACGTCTCTCTCTATCAGGTCCAAGCCTATTTATTATTCGACCTGCAGGAAAGATAATGATCATGAACTGACAAGAAAGTTGTGACCCAAATTTTCAGGTGTAGTGTGCTGGTGCAGCTCCCCTGTGGTGGAGCTCCGAGCATGCGGTCAGTGGAGCTCTGCCAGTTTACACTGGCAGGGATTTGGGCTTTGTTATCATCCCCAAATCTGTAGGAGTAATTCAGTAATCCAGGATTACTTTGACATTTTTTTATGAGTTTAATAGACATTAATATTTGATTGACAACTTCAAATTGACATGTTAGATGAAAAATGCACAAACTAAGAACATCTGCATCAAATTACAACATAACTGTTGTAATTTTTGTCATTAATTGGTTATGAAAACCAGACTTGTAAGATAACTTCCTCAAACTTTTTTGTGTTTGTAACTTTTTCACCCTTTGGATAAAACAGATCTTGGAAGTAGCAAGGTTCATATATATCTGTAGATGCACAACATACCAAACCTATTCTGATTTCTAAAAAAGAAAAATTGTTATTCAAATGGCTTTGTGTAGTGTTCTGCTGTTACAGTTTCGTAGCGCTGTGCTGTAAATAACAGCCACTTGATTGAGATTGAAGTCAGTACATAGTGAGGATTCAGTTGTCTTTAAGACTACGTGCACTTACTTTTGTTTTAATGAAAGCTACCTAGTAGCATCACCGTGTCATAAAGGACATTTTGTATGAGTTTGGGTTTTTTGCTAGTGTTAAAATTCCAAAGGAAACAAATATTGATGGCAGGCGCCGTGCATAGCAATTGGCATCCTAGGCCTTTTGCAAAATTTGTAGCAGTTGTGTTTAATGCATTTTTTTAAAACTCACCAGAGAATTTCTGTTGTATCACACTTCATGTTTGATACAGTTTCCAACGATGTCATGTAGCTAGCACTAGAGAGAAGCAACATAAAAAATGCAGTCCTAAGATTCAGTCACCCTCAAGCACTGGCGAAGTCAGGAATTTTGACTACTGGAAACATGGAGTATTTTACATAACACGTCACATATGACTAGGTCAAGTAGTTGCAGGAACCAGTATTGCATATAAATATCTTCTGTTGCTGTTAAGTGTCTCACTGTAGATCTCAATAAAAAATACACATAAATCTTACAGGGTGGGTTTTGCAGAGAAGCGCTGCTGGAGAGCGGTGGGGTGGCTGGAGTGCGGAGGCTGGGAGCTGCGGGCTTTGCTCCTGCTAAGTTGTTCCAAACAGTTTTCTCTAAACTACATGGGGGGGAGGGAATAATAAATCAACCCAACAAACCTGGACAGAAGTATTATCTATCCTACTCACCAACACACACAAATGTTTTGAATATGTTTATTGGTTCTTTGTAGGGTGAAGAAACTAAAGCACTGACTCTCGTCCTTCATCGTGACTCTGGCTCTCTTGGATTTAATATTATTGGTGGCCGACCATGCGTGGTATGTTAATTGTTAAAATATGTTTGCCCTTTCCAGTTGGGAAGAGCATGTAGGTCAACACTTAGAGGAAAAATGCTGCTGACAAGCATTTGGTTCTCTTGGGATTCTTTCAGAGCAAATCTTATATTTGTATCGGATGTCTATTACAGGGTCTTTTCTCTCACAACGTGTTTATTCTTGCACATCGTCACAGCGAGCAACACTAACATTGGTGCAGTGTCACTCCCAAAACGGTGAAGCCCACCGTATCTCTTTCTCAGACCATGCTGCTTTGAAGATGTGGCATGAGTTCACAGCTTTAGGCCCTTTACTCTTTGTTAAGAAAACGCTATTTACTCTCCTTCCCACCAGAGGTTAAGCAGCCCTCTGTGCAGGTGAGGGGATGTAACTTAAACAACCTACTTTTGAATTCTGTGATTTCAGCAGATGTTTCCTGCACCATATGCTCACTAATGTATTTTTTCTGGATGCTTGTTGGCTGGAGCTGGTGCATATGACTTTAATTAGGTCAAGGAGTGGATTATACCTTGTTCTAGTAATTTAGAAAGTATTCAGAACTACTTCTTGGCCGCTCAGAAATCTGACATTAATCATGATTTATTCCTAGCAAATTCGCTTGAAAGTTATTCTTTCTTTGTAATTAGAGTTTTTCAATTTTCTGAGACATTGTTGTGCACTAGTAGAAGCTGGTGACACAGGAATATCAAAATACCTTGTCAGGTATAAATTATTTTTCATGGTTTTAATTTTAAGCCTCCAGAGGAAGAGCCGTGCAGCTAAAAATAAAAATGCACTGTTGTCTTATGTTTGATGTGCAAGCAGGCTGCTGTCTCACTGGATTTTACATTAAGAATAATTTTAATGACAATTACTGCTGAGCTGGCCTACGTCAGAGGCAAATTATTATCATGCAACTAATGTACCTACTGGAAGTCCATTCCCAGTTGTTTAATCTTTCAAAATGGGAGTATCGGGTGTTCTCATTAGCACAAAGTAATTTCATGTTAAGGCATCAATAGGAATATTTCTTTCAAATCACATGCACTGTTGTGACATGGACAAGTTTTAGCTGAGAGCAAATTAGAGTTAGTTCAAGGTACAATAATAGTATTTTTCGTTTCATCCTTAAAGGACAATCAAGATGGTTCATCTAGCGAAGGAATTTTTGTATCAAAAATAGTTGACACGGGGCCTGCTGCTAAGGAAGGAGGGCTACAAATTCACGACAGGATTATTGAGGTATGCGAATACGCTATCCAGTCTCTTTTAATAGCGCGGGTTCCATCTCGGGTCTTCAAATGGCATGATATTTAGTGTGGGTTTGGGAGAAATGTACCGCGGTAAACACCATCTAGAAGACATGCCTGTTAAAATATGCTTGACTTGATTCAGCGCTGACCTTCATGGCTCTAGGTATAGTTCTTACCTAAATATAGAAACCAGATTATGGATGGTATGTGCAAGTCCTGACTTTCTGAGGAGCTAGCATCTATCTGGTATGCTGTAGATATTTCTTTTTAAAGCTATTGGAAACTTGTAAGTTATTTAGTTAAAACCATATGTGAAATATCTGTGGTGCGAACCATGATTTTGTTTTTCTTGGTTTCTAAAACCCAAGTTTTGAACAGTTAGAAAAAATTCTGCCGTGCAATTTCTGTATGGCTTATTATAAACCTAAGTAACTTCCTCAATGTTGTTTGTAAGTTCTTATACTACTCAGATTGCAGTCTGAATTTTTTCTTATTTTGCCAAAGTCTTGACCTCAATAAAAAGTCCTTCCTGTGAAAGAAATGGTTGCTTGAAACGTTTCTCGCAATTTGCAGTGAGCAAATTTCTTTTTTGGAGGGAAGAGAGAGAAAAAGGTTAGTTTTCATGAAACAAAATGCAGCTGATTGTGAGTCAGCTCCCATTGTTTAGCATTTTACAGTTAAGAAAAAGTATTCTTCGCTGTTTTATTTTTGTAGGCTGGAGAAACTTTGGGAGTCTATTGTTCAAAAAGATAAGTGCGGTGTTTGTTGCCAAGGATATCATGGAACAGCCAGTTTCTCTAAGTAATGGAATTCCATTGCTCTTATGTTTTGCAAATGAGCAATAAACAGCTGTTAAGGATTTTCTTTTGGCAGGGGACAATGTGTATTTGCTATTTTCTGTACTGTTATGGTAAATTGTATTCACAATTTAGTAAGGATATAAAATATTAATTAAGTTTCTTCATATGGGAAAGAATGGAGCCACAGTAGCAGGACTATAAAAAGATAAGAAGCTGAGCTGTGAAACGATCCAGTGTTGCTTAAACTATATATATGATGTAACATAATTGCGAAAAGGTCTGGACAATTTTGTGAGAACTGTGCAATTTTGTTTGAACTGAAAATTTTCCCATAAGTACGTATTTCCCCAAAGCATATTTGAAAAGCTGACATCCGTTTCTGAAGTAGTGTATAGTCACATAAACCAAACAACTGTATGAAAACCAAAACTTTGGAAAATCAAATACCCCAAAGTTAGGAAATGTCCTAGGCTCTCTGTGCAAGCCCGGCTCAGTCTCCTTGAGTTTAAGCACCATAACTCAGTCTGTAATTGCAGTTGTACGGCATTTGCCTGCAGAAGTCACCCTGGCTCATGGCACAGGGGACGAGGGCAGCAAACCTCCATGGGCTCTGCAGCATCTCCTCAGTTGCAGGGAACCTCCCTCCTTACTGCTTTTTTTCTTTTTTTTTTTTTTCCCCACCACTTTTTCTTACTCCCTCCTTACTGCTCCGTTTCTCCGCAAGTTTAGCATTTGGCAACGTTAGCGCAGGCCAGGCTAAGCAACTAAATACCCTTATGCTGGACACGCACTAAGAACCTGAGAAGAACACAGAGGAAGCCAGGCTGGGTGAGCTTTCCCACTCAACTTCTTGGCTGTGTCTCCTCCCCGAGTGGAATCATGCCCATGCGAGCAGTGTTTGTGCAGGGTCTTTTCCACAGTTCAAGTTACATTCTCCCATGAGAGAAAACCCCAGAATAAAGACACTAAAGGGATTTCTTGTATTTATAACATTCCAAGGGTAGCAGGAACCCATGTGTTGACATGGGTTGACATGTGTTGACAACTCTTGTGCTGACCACAAGCTCACTTTCATATTCACTCTTCTCACCTCTAAGTATATACAAAATGCTGATGAAAATTTAGCACATTGTTTCCCAATGGTTGACTTTGGGTGCATCTAAGTTTGGATTCGGAGTGTTCCTGTTGAAGCAAGTCTCTGAATGGTGCCCAGCTAATGCTGTTTGATTCCCATTGTGGAGTAGTCTCCAAGTCTGCTAACTGGACTTTTTTTTTTTTTTAGGTAAAATTAATTCATTTAATGCACTCCAGGCACTACAGGCATCCAGTTCACAGAACTAGACTTGAGTGCTCCAATACAGAGCCCTAAGAATACATGTAGTTGCTCCTGAAAGCAACCCTTTCATTCTGTGTTCTGTGCAATTTATATTTAGTGTTCTGTATCGAACCTAGACTGGGTTAAGGAAAAAAGGGGGTACCTCCTGCAACAAGGCATCTAAGTGAGCTTTATCATGCTAATATCCAATTATCGTAGATAACTGAAATATCCTGTAAAGGATCTAGATGAAAATTAGGTAACGTCTAGGGATAGCGTCCTTCTAGAGGCAAATTTTTTTTATAACCTTCACACTGGCAAAGTTTCAGTTTGGCAGAAAAATCATTTACAGATTTAGCTGTAACTGGCAGGACACACCTGGAGGACCCAGATGGAACTTGGCATAGAGTAGAGCATCCTAGCGGGTCACATTTGCTTTCAGAAGTGTGAAAGATGGTAAAGAACAATGGTAACTTAACTATCTAGAACAGAATTTAGCTAACTAGAATTTTTTTGAGTTGTTCATTCAATATTCAGACTTTATGTATCACCAGCATGATTTTAAATAGACTCTTTCACAAAGAACTCTTGTTCCAATATAAGCTGCTGAGCATAACATCTCCAAAATTAATTCCAGCATCCATCACAGAGAACTTACAACGAAGTAAAACATAAATTATTTGACTTCCTTTTGGAATATGTTCCTTTGCTGTGGATCTTCTGGTAGATGCATTCTGGAGCACATGTAAGAGTGTCATTTCTCATTTTCAGAACTGTCACAACATTTCTAATTACTGAGCAGGGATTAGGCAGTGTAAAATATAGACGCATACATAGTAAGTACTGTTCATAGCTGATAGCAAAGGTGTTATTATATTGGTATTTGCTTGCAAATTCTATCCCCTGACAAACTGATACAGAGACAAACTTTGAATTACGTCAGAGATAATTTTAAAACATATTTTCCTTATATAATTTGGATTTGGATTTCCTGTTCTACCTCTTTTAGAAGGTTAAATTCAAAGAAGTTAATCAGGTTTAAGAATGCTCTTGAATGTTCTGTAAAAGCAATTTTTTGGCCCTTTGTATATCATTGGCATAAGTAATGCCCCGTGAAGTACATGTTCCTACTACTGAATGACAAACATCAAGATGAATGTTGCATGGTCTGTGCTACTCGGGTCTTCAGAGCAGCATGTAACAGAAATACAGAGAAATACCCTTTTCCCCTCGTATTTTGTTTTACAGAGTCTGTTAAATAATACTTAGTGCTTACATAGGACTATGAAGATCTTGTTATGGCTATTAACTGCTTAATAATTTCCCCTCACTGTTTAATAACATTATCCCTATTTTGCACATGGGTAATCTGAGGTACACAGGGAAATGACTTCTAGAAGTTCTTGTCAGATTAGGGTTAAAGACTTGGATCTTGGTCTATTTGTAACTGCTCTATGTAAACCAACGCGTCTTACCTACCTCTGTTTTCAGATCTGTCACCATTCCTTTAGAAGAGAGGAAGTAGTGGTACTGTGAGATTTTCTCTGGTTTGACTCCATGGTTTTGTGCAGTTCTGTACTTACGCATTCAAAGCAAGCAGCTGATCTAATGCAGTACTAGTGATTTACTCAATTATTGTTGAGATGTTCCACAGCAAATTGCCGTGTTAAACACATACTGAAACTATTGATTTTTATGCAAAGGCATTACTGGTCTCATAGATTTCATTTCTGTCAGGGTAACAAAATGGTCCTAATTTCCTCTCTTAAGAGAAGTTGGTTCAAGTCCCAGCCATGAATGCCTCCTCTACGCAGCTGCTTGGCATTTCTTAAGACAAAAATCAGATTTTCAGAGTTTTTATTTTTAAGCACATCGGCTCTGAAAGATTATAAATTAAATACGGCATTCTCTTCTCCCTGACTAGTAAACTTGTTTGTGTAGCTTCAGGACTGCTGAGAAAGAAGGAGGCTTTTGAAAAGCTCACTGTTTGCCACCTTAAAAAGTTTTAAGCACAATTAGGGTACTGTTGAGGTAGTATAAACTGTCACAGCTCCACTGAAACCTGGAGGATTTATGCCACCTGGGACTTGCCCGGTGTTTCATGCTGCTCACGGGAAGGATCATTAGTTTAGGAGTTGAGAACACGTCTTAGTGCATTTGATTGATTTTCCCCACAGCACACACATTTGCCACAAATTATAGGCTGCTTTTCTATTAGGTGGATTTCTTCACATCAGAACAATGAAACTTTTTAGCAAATCTTCTTCTACTGTACATGCACAAACAAAATTTGCCATTTGCGGTGGGTTCCCTGTTCACCTCCTACGTGTACCTGTAGGTACACACGTGTACATGTGCTGTGTTTTGGCAGAGCTACTTTCTGCTCGCGTGAGGTGGCTTTCAATACAATTAATTTGGAAGCTGTGTTCACAGCATAGCCTCTGAAAAGTCAAATCAGCACAGAGAAGGTACACGAGCCCCGCAGGAAGAGCAAGGAAGGATGCGCTGGCAGGCACGTGGCATAGCTTTCCCCATCAGTGGCACGCACGTGCGAAGAAAGATCTGCTGCTGAGGCAAGGATGGCTTTAAAATTGAGTTAATGAATAAATGAAGAAACGTTTTGTGTGGTCTGCTGGTGCGTGATGGGGTCTGGTTTTTCCCTAAGACTGAGTCTCCGGGCTGAAAGCATTGGGTGTGTTGCCAACCTGGTTTTCTTGTCAGAATGCGGTTGTCCCTTGCCCTGTGCGCCCTGTTCCGCTTGTCACCACTCACAGACAGCTCACAGGGGACTTCCACAGGTAATCAGCAGGTAAAATTATCAACTGAACACGGCCTTCAATTTCTCATTTGGTGGTGAGCACTTTTTAAAATTATGCCTGCTTTAGCAGGATAAACCTAAGCCTACAGCTGTTTGCAGGAAACTTAGTGCAAGCACTAGCTGCACTCCGACGAGCATCTAGGTTAGACAGAATTTTTTTATTGTCGTGAATGGAAGAGTTCAGCTCTGCAAACAAGATTTACTACGCAGCTACATACACTTAGGAATCAATTTTCTAGAAGAAAACATTTTCAGACAGTGACTTAAAATGGGCTGTTGAAGTTCCTGCCAGGACACGCAAGCACATTAGAATATTTGTGGAGAGCGAACGCAGCGGGGCAGTGAGCGCAGTTATAGCAAAGTCAGCTTTTTTTAGAGTTTATACTCCTAGAAAACTTTCCAAGCCTTTTGTCCGTATCTGTTAATGGTGTCTTACAAAGCAGCATCGTGCCTGTGCTAAAACATAGATCCTGCAGCTTGGTCAAAAGGGAATAATAATAACCTTAAGAGGAAAATGTAAATGAAAACAGGCAGCCTTGGTTATCGCTGCATTTTTTTCCTCTCATAAATTTATTTGCCTGATTTCATACCAGGGCTACAGTCTAAGCTGCGGCAGGGAGGTGGGGAAGCAAGGGGATGAGCCCGACAGCAAAAAGAGGACAAACCAAAGAGCTACAACAGGATTTTTACACTAAATACTGTACTACTGTCCTTCCCACAAACAAAAAAGGAAAAGTCAGATATAGGGTGAAAATATAAGTGTTGCAAACAAGGCAAGCAATGTTGTTTCTGATATTACGGTCCTACGGTCTCTGCCTGATAAGTAGACGGCAGAGTTCAAGTTATAAGCACACTTCATGCTGCAACTTTTGAAAAGGTTGTGCCTGAGTTCCCCTCAAATTTCTGCACCATCTTGTTCTTTCTTCTTCATAAGAGAAGTCCTCAGCGTGTCTACCCGTGCTTCCCTCTGCTCTTGCTTTCCTTGCTAACACAGCGTGCTCAAAAACAACCCGGTATCAGTCTGTAGCTAACATAAAATCTGTCCTATAAAACCTTTGGTACTCCTGAGATGGGGGCACAAATCAGAGAAAATAATTGCCCCTACTGGAATTAGGAGGGATACCAGTTTTCTTGAGGGGTGCTGCAGTTATATTTGTGAAAGAGCTTCCTCTATAGCAGCACAAATTTTTACCTCGACCCAGAAGACAAATGCTGCTGGGGTGTCTGAGGCATACGGGGACCCCTCGTCCAGCTCTGCCCTGTTCATACTGAATTTGGGGGGGAAACAGTTTAACCGTAGAATTGTTCTTCACATACATGCAGCCATTCCAGTTTTACACAAACTAACTGTAAGTTAATTGGACACGGGGGATAAACCTAGTGCCTGTTGTTGGAACCAGTTGTGTTCAGAGGCTCTTCCAGCAGTGGGTCTTCTCCCAGCCCCAGGAGATGGCCCCTGCACCTACCTGCTGGCAGCCTTCTACAATATATGTTTCATCTGTGACTTTGGCACTTCATCAGCATTTTCTCCTGACAGCCCTGTTCCCCTTTTTCCTCTGGAAATAACCTGAACTCCCTACTCCTCTCCTGGGCTGCTCTCTCAGGCAGCTGTACCCCGTGGAGACCCTCTGACGGCCTGGGGGTGGAGGGACAGAGCCCAGCTGCTCTGCAGTTGGGGTGGGGTGGGCTGTAGCACCCGCAGTCCCAACAGAGGAGTGCAATAACCCTATTCATGTTTGTGGTGGAATTGCATGGTTAAAAGGTAAATTGCTCTTGAGAAAAAGGAGATGTGATTATGAAGAATATACTTCCCAGGTCAGATTCTCTTGCATCAAACTTTTCATGACCATAAGGATGGAAAAAGGGGAAGAAAAATTCTGTGGATGGGACAGCACTTTATAACTCTTTAAAAACTAGAGAAAGTCACAGATTATATAGCATACACCCTGCCCCCAAACATTTTTGTTGCTCTTTGGTGTGGTCATTAGCTTGTTTGGTACCACAAGGAATGGGACTTGGAAGGGAAATGCAAACCCATTTGATGATTTCTAGGCCTGTCAAATCTCTCTTTAAGCAAGGGACCCGCTCGGTTGACTTGGGTATCGCCTGATCTCATAGCTCATGAACTATCTCATCCATTCTCTGGTAAGCCAACCCATGCTGATTATAGAATCATAGAATGTTTTGGGTTGGAAGGGACCCCTAGAGGTCATCTATGATTATGGTGCATTATGGTGCTAAAAGGGCTGTGGGTCGGTGCCTTGCCTGCCTTTGCCCGAGGCAGGCGGCGGTCGTTCCCTCCTTCGGATGGCGTGGTGGGGTGGTTGTCCCGGGGTTGGGGGACAAGCCTGGTCTGTCACCTCGTGGGACTGGAGCAGCCACGAAGCTGCAGGTCAGCCCATAGCTGTGACAGGCGCGTTGACGAGAAAATACAAACCACCTGAGAAATTAAGATTTTGGCATTACGAATTACTACTCTTTCAAAGAAGTGAAAAATCGCTGTTTCATATTCTCTGTCGCTAAGCAGAGAGAAACGTGTTGGACTCCAACAGACAAATACATTTAAAAAAGGATGCATATAGAGCATATAACAATGGGCCAATTTAATCTCCTTTTCACGCATGGTACAATTCCTTGCATTGTAAATCATCTCCTGTTCAGTTTTCCACATTTGAAGCCAAACCGTTGTGATTAACTGTTAGATTTTATTTTTAGGTTATTGAATGCGCTGAATCTTTATAGAGAAAACACGCAGAATGTCCTATCAACTATTTTCACACATTTTGTTTGTATCATAATAATTGGGCAATCAGACACAATCATCCTTAATTTAGGATGCATGCAGTACATTACCATGTCAATTGTATTAAAAGATATGCATAAAGTAAATGCAAATTAACAGACAAAAAAAGCAAGTTCAGACCATCGCTATTCAAAATGCGCTTGAGTAGAATTTGCATAACTTTTCATTTGGAATTAAAAATGGAATTTGTCCAACAAATGTGAATAGGACTGAATGTGTGAGGGTGACCAAATCTTCCTGGGGATCCTGAATCCTGATCCTGCAGCTCAAACCTGGTTTATTCTGGTACTGGGATACTTCCTCAGAACAAGAGGCATGCAGACCTGCTTGCCATGAGCGCCTGACTCATGGTTTTCTTCCCCCAAAAATATGGCAACGGAACTGAAATCCCAGAATCTATTCTAGTAAGAAATACAGTGCAAAGTCACTTCTGATTAATGATATTTGTAGCTTTTAAGTCAACTAAAGTCTTACTGCTTGATGGTAAACAAAATATGTTCCAGTATGGGCTATGGGGTTTTGTTTCTTTTTTCAAAATTGCTTAATGTTACTTTATGATAAGACATGAAACATTACAACCAGGAAAACGTGGACAATGAGGGTATTTGATTAGAAGTTGATCAAATTTACTGTATCAAGTTGTATCGCAATAATGGCATCAGATCCATATTCTCTCTCATACATAAGGTTTTTTCCTTTGCCTGATTATTCTTTACACTATAAAAAATTGGAAGCCATCCACAATTAACTGCAGTTCTGTGATTTAAACACCAAGAGGTGACAACTTATCAGCATCGAGAAATTAATTCCAACATTGTTGACCGCTTCTGTGCTTTATGCAGGATGTTTTGTTAAATTTTAAAACAATATAACTTTACTGTTTTATGTTCCACTACGAAGTGCAAGTACAGGACTTGTAAAGTTTTTGGACTCTTGTTATGGTACTGGGCTGACAATAATAGTGGTCGAGAACTTTTTGCTTCTGCACTGGGGCTTTTAAATAACTATAGTATTTAAGTTGTTGCTTTTAAGACTTTATTATGCATTTCAGTATCCAAAGTGTAAGTTTGCATTGTGTTAGTTTTCTTATAATGGTGTAGCATTTCTAAAAAGCTTCTATCTGTAGTGTCTTATATTTGTAAAGGGAATTTACCTCAGAAAGGTAATTCAGGTTTTTAAGACCGGTTAGGGGAATACTACTTCAAAAAAGGAAAGTCAAGAATTTGTTAGAAGTGGAAGGAGGAGCGGTGCGAACCAGCTGGGGGGGTGGATCACTAGATTGTAGAGACCCACGTCCCATCCCCGCATACACGGCAGGAGACACCCCTTTTGTGAAGGACTAGGTGGTTAGCGTGCTCCGGGCCATGCAATTCCCAAATAGCACAAGCATCTTATCTGCAACTTAAATTAGGCATTAAAGGTGTAACGTGCCTCAGTTCTGTGAGGCAGGTGGAAAAAAGTCAGAACCTGGAAAACAGTATCTTTTGATAATGCAAGCCCCTTTTTAATAGTCTGCTGAAGTCTGGTGTTTAAATCATCTTTAAAAAATATCATTAATTTATATAGCATCTATTTTAGGACTTGACCTGTGAATCTCAGAAAGAATATATCCTACAGCAGGCTCTTCTTATATACCCTTGTACACAGACACGGTCCTCGTCTGTAACCCCAGCGTAGTATCCACAGCTTATTTACATGGTCCATTTACCAGCAGTACAGAATTCATCCTGTTTAAACTGGGATTAGATGACATACGAAGTCATGACTGGTCTCTTTTTAGTGTAATGAATGCATTTTATCTGGCAGTACTTGCCTTTATTCTTTATTTTTTGCCATCATCCAAATAACCTTGAAGCGCACAAAAGTGTGTAACTCAAAGTAGCAGTTTTGGTGATCAAGCTTGGCCCAGAAGCCAATTTAATTTATGTAGAGTTTTTCAAATACATGAGCCACAGGTGCTCAGTCCTGTAAAAATATCACAAGGATATTGGTAATTTTGAAGTCCCATCTTCAAGTTTAACAAATAGAATAAAATCATTAAATGTTTCATGGGATCACCCAACGGCCGAGGTCAGCGAGGACCTCTGGAGATATCTAGTCCAACCCCCTTGCTCACAGCAGCGTCAACTTAAGCCTGTAGCCCAGGGCCACGATTCTTCCTTGGGTGAATTAAAAAGCCTATACACATTGTACATGTGAACGGTCCTTTTGGGTGTGGGGCTGAGCAGGAATTTGAGCTGAAAACTGGTAAATATTACATATATACGTTCAATCGATTGGATGAATACGAGCAAGAAACCGGCAACTGGAAGTAAGAGTGTAGATGTTTCATGGATCATTTGAGGGGGGAAAAAATAAGAAAAAAAGAAGTTTTCAGTGCTATTTTGTTGTCTCCTCTCTCACTTCAGCAGGCTTCCCAGCTCAGATTTAAGTTCATTTCTTAAAAGGTCTTGCTTATAAAGCAGGCCCTTCTGCTGGCTCTGGGCAGCTCTAATAAAAATTAGTAGTAACTTCAGCAGCTGCCGTACCACATGACTGCTTGGAATTGCATAGCTTTTTTTTTTTTCTCCTAAAGAAACACACAAAGAGGTCATCTGATCTCCACCCTTGCAATGTTCTTTGAAGCATATTTCTCTAACTTGATTTCCAATCAAAAATCTTCTACTTCTTTCTTATAACAATCCTCTCTTTTTAAGGCCAAAATCTGACTGTAAATCGTAAAGGGCTCTAGGTAGAGCTTTCATATATTTTTGCTACTTCAAACTCTAGTACTGTTTATCAATAAGAAGCCATGTCATGGACAAAAGATAATCAAAGAAAATATTTTGTTGCTGAACTTGTGGGGGTTTTAGGGCTTATAATATTTCTGAGTATGCTTCTGGATAGAGATACGTTGTGGTGTGACAAGAAGGTCACGTTGAGAAAGAAGAGACTCCTGTGGCCATACCACGCGTAAACTGAACACAGACTGTTGGCTCAGCTCAGACCAGGTCCCATTTAATTCACTGGAAATCCCAGAGTATCTAACCTAATCTGCAAACGCAGAGCAGCTGGATGTTTGAATTATTCTTCCTGTGTGTGCATGGCGATGCACCATAGTTTTCTGGCTAATTGTCCCTCTAGCAAAAAAGGACATTTTTTTTTCTTCCGTAAATGTGAGTCTGTGCAGCAGCATAATTCCGCTGATGCCGAGTAAGTACTGCGTGGTGGAACAGACAAAGGTGGGATGGATCTGTAAGCAGATGGCATGTTGTTCTACGTGAAGATGCAGTCTAACCTGTTGAATTAAATATGGCCAAGGGCACGTCGTTAAACCAGAGCCACCAGGAACCCTCTACAAAGCAGCCTGTCCGCTGGGCAGACACACCAGTGCAGTTTCCTTACATTTTTACAATTACTTCTTTTACTGCAGTTCTCCCACAAGCTTTTTAAGCACTTTTTTTTTTAAGAAATGTCTGATGAACTTACATAGCTATGTAAATCTGTACTATGGATGAAAGTTTATAATCATTTGCTGAAACCTAAGGAACAAATAACCCCTTCTGGACAGTGCTTTTTTCTGATGCAAATTTCTTGCAAAGGAAAACAAAAAAAAAATCTTTGTTTAATGAGGAGACCCTGCTGACTGCGTATTTATTTGTGTCTCCCTTGTAGTTCATTCAGAGTCAAGGCTAATATTCATATATTCTAAGTCATAAAGAAATCTCACATCTATAGTTAGGAAGAATTCTTAAATTCAACATTCTTTGGAAAAAAAAAACAACTGTGTATCAAACTCTCTAAGGCTTAATTCATCCCAAATCCAAACAAACCAAAGCCAGGTAATGATAATGTCACAGAATATGAAAAGTTGTTAAAAATAAGAAGGACATTTGCAGACCAGAAGGCCCTGGGAGCTGCACTTCTCAGGGGCCCCACCGCTGGCCTGCACCTATTGGATTCCCTTCTTTGCTTGAGTCGAGGCAGTTGTCTTAACCACAGGCTTGCAATAAAATTTGAATTTATACAATTTTCACTTTTGCATTTTCCCATTTTCTCTGCCAGCAATACTGTCCTTTGTCTGCTAGTTTGTCAAGAATCCCCACCTCTCATTTTGGAGTAAGTTTTGGCACTACTTATGCTGTAGACTGAAGAAAAGCTGGCCTCTCGCAGCCTGCCTTTAGCCCTGGCGAGCATCAATTCGGACCGTAAGGCAATGAACTGTCTTCAGATGCAGTTACAGTTCATAAGTGTCCTGCTAGCAACTCTTGTTTTAATTTAAAAGTTCACACAGCCAGTGCTCCGATTCCTTCCTGTATTTGAAGGAGCCAGTACATACCGATGATTTTTTTTTTTTTAATATAACCTTTCATTGTTTTCCCTTCATTTTGGCCTCCCTCTTCCTTCTAAAAGCTTTGTAGGAAAAGTTTCCTCTGCAGCAGGGGAATTGCTGACTGTTTCTATTATAAACCTTTCTCTAGCAACTAGAACCTTTTCCTTCAGTTTTAGCCAGTTTTACCCCCTGCTGCTAATTAAAATGCTCTCTCGCTTTCTCTCCCCTCCAAGCTTAGCAAAAAGCAAGGGTTTTTTGCTCTCTCTGTGGATTTCTCATTGCAGAAGGCATTTGCAGACTTGCAGAGCAGCTGACTTTAAAAGCAAGTAATAAACACAGGAATGAGCAAGGGTGTCAAAGAGAGCAATAGATAATATATTAGCCTCTTGCCAGGTCTAGCAAATCTCCAAGCTTTATAGACTATTAAAGGCTACTTTCGCTGGGCTGCCACTGCATTTCAGTTAGTTTTCCCAGCTTGCCTTCCCCAGACCCTCTGCTGTGGTTCTTTGTTAGCCACCCAAACTCATTAGATTAACGAGAAACATTTTAGTAATGTATCTCAGGCAGAAATAGGGAGGAGTTCGGGGGTTGAGGAGACGCTGGGAAGTTTCTTTTAGGATGAAATGAATTGCATGCATAGCTGAGGAGTGGGGGACAAGTAGCATGCCTGAATCCTCCAGATCTGAGAGGCGCACGGATGGAGACTGCTTAGACTTTATGCTTGCTTTTGAGTACTGTTATAATTCGAATAGATTTGTAGAACAAAAGAACCAAAACCCCACCGTCAGAACTAAGATGATACACTTGTCACTACCTTTGTCCCTTTTAGCCCAAGTAATAACTTACCCTAAAAATAAATTATTTTCCAGTGGTTTATTCCATAGCCTGAGGTTCTGTTCAGTATGAACAAGTATTGCAGAGCCTGGGCCTTACTACTTGTGTCTGATTGCAACCATTTAATTCCCCTCCTTTAGAAAACCTTTGGAAAAAACCCAAAAAAACTAAGCCCAAAAGCTTTTAACTGCTTATAAAGTGTTTTCCTGCAGTTTCAGGAAGAAATGCAATTATCATGGCTGCTTAATTAAAGTGAGTTGTCAATGAAGCCATAAACCATGGTAGAATTTACTTATCCTTGTAGAAGAATGCAAATTAAGGCTATAAATGGAGGTCTTGGGAAAGGTCTTGACCACTTTTTGCCACCAGACTAATACTCACACAAAGTCATTCATATTCTCAGGCAATCAGATGATATACATCATCTTTCGCACAGAAAAAGGGACTATGGAAATAAGTTTAAGACAAACGTGCTAAAAGAATAAATGTGTCTGTTTATATCTATCTTGCTGTGTTAATCAATGAGTTAACTGCAGACCTCAAGATTTCAAACCCCACAAGCCCCTTCTCAAAGGAAATTGTCTTTGAGTAAGCAAGTAGCCATGGATAGCAGGACAGGATTTTAAAAGCTGCTAAAAATGGAAAGGCAAATCCTGACCTGAAGTAATGAGCATAGTGTCCAATTAATTTGATATCTGCTAGGGCAGAAATCTTGTCTAGCTGAAGTCAGCAGTGAAGATCTCGCCAAGTGAGTTTATGAGAACTGATGGCCACATTTGTAAAATCTTTGCTAATGTAATGATAAAAAGTAAATTTAGAACTATTTATTGTAACTATTATTGTAAGTCCCATGCAAGCCTACAGTGTGATCTGTAGGTGAGCAGGAATCTCTAGCGATAAAGCTGCCCCTAATGAAAGCTGTCTATTACAGGGGAAAAAAAGCCTGGACATGTAAAACATATATGGTAATGCTTAAGTATGGAATTTGTTTTACTAAAGCCAAAGGGACTCTTCATCTGTGTAAAGTTAAGTATATGCATTGGAATGAGAGAAACTGGGGTGTCTTAGGTACCACCCATGAGTGTCAGAGTCTATAAGCATGTGACAGTAACCCACTAATGGCATATCCACAGGTCCATGGAAGATGCTGCTTCATTCTACGTTCCCTTTGAATATGCAAAACCTTAACTATTCACTGAAGAATCCAAATTGTGGGATATGACACCTGAGAAGAATTTTATGGAAAACAATGACAAATTTTCAGTTCACTCTCCCACCTCATAACAGCCCAGTTGTTATAAACCGCTCGACTTTTACCTTCTTCAGTTTGTAATGTCCAAACTGCTAGCTGCTTTTATTCTCTTGACAAACTAAATTTTTGATGCAAGGTAGCAAAGCACCATATATTATGGTGGTGTTATGGATTACTACATATTTCCTTTTTAGGAAAATGAAATGCAATATTAGCTTTGTTTGAAAATAGGAAAATGTTGCCTTTTTTTACTCCTTTTCAGAATATTCCCATTACTTTTGCTACAGTGCAGTCATTTTCTATTCCTTATTTTAAATTTCTGTTTCCACCATTAATTGCAGAGTAGATACAGGCTTGGAACCTGGAATAACAACTTTGCAACTGAAACGCGTTGACTTCTCCCACTTTGTGTGATTTAGGGAGACACCATACTTTGCATTATTGTCAAGCATCCCAGTTGTTTAAAATTACTTTTCTTCTCTGAATGTAAATTTTTTCTGCGTCATGATCTAACTAAATTTATTCTATTAAAGTTTATAGTTCAGCTCCACAGTTTAAAATTTTTTTGGTTGGATGTATAAATTCAGCATGTTCTAGATCAAGGTCAGTTCTAAAGCTGCAGTTTATCATCACTGTTGTTGTTCTGTCCCAACCCTTTCTTTGTCTATCATTTAGATAGCCTTTGGATTAAAGTATACCAGTATATCAAAACACATAGCATTTTAGGCATTAAGAGCACTAAGTGTATCTCCGAATCACAAATGGGCCTGATTTTTGTTTTGCTTTATCCTTTACTATGTCAGACAGAGGATTTCCGACTCTTGTTTGTGAAAAGAAAGCTGGGGCTGGAGTTAAAGGAAAGCATAAAACCGATTGCTTGATGGTTTAATGTTACAGACCACCTACCCTGAGAAGGCTGAGGGTATGAGGCAAATTGAATTTCTAAAGAAAGAAAAAGCTATAGACCAGCAACAAATAGGCAAAACTTAGTGGAAAATTAGAGGAACAATAAAAAATTACTCCATTTTGTTAGCAGTTTGGTACTTGGAATACCTTTACGTGTAAGAAAATACAAAGCAAAAGAAGGAGCCACGTAGGGGAAAAACAATAGACAGACATTGAAATACTCCCTAGGCAGACCTAATACAATTTTATATACTTAAACACCTTGTTACAAAAGCTATGAATATTCAGGTGATGTTTTACATAATTCCTTTATTGTACAGTTAAAAGATGAGGAAATTATAAGTAAACAGAGAAGGAAGGGAAAGAAAATAAAACATGTATGTCCAGAAGAGGCTTTTTAAAAAGGAAAGCACAAGTCAAGATTTTTTTAATTCTTTTGGGATGTCAACAGGCAATTTATCTAAAAAGTATTTATTTTGGACAAAATGTGGAAGTTAGTGACAAAGAGTAGATGTATCTGCATGGCACTGCATGCAATTTAAAAAAAATTATTTCTAGTCCTCCCTGTAAAACTTAAAAACACATCTTCAATTTAAGTCTAGAAGTCAGGTGTGCACTAAATAATAATAGTTATTTATAGGAAGTTCTATAATAGTCATAAACAAGTATGGAGAGATTAACAGAGATCGACAAATTAATGCAAAGGGGTAAAAATTGGGGTGTTTAAACTGAAGACATCAATGCAAACCTGTAAGGAGATATGCTAATACATGTAAAGACAAGTACTGCAAATAGGTCAGTGGTCAAGTACCTGATATAAGTGAAGATTTTCCCAGGTCCTATTGGTACAGACACATCAGTGAAAGGCAGCTGATGTGCTGCTGAAAGGAACAAAGTTGAATTTCAAATTCACTTTCAGCTGAAATATTTACCTGACTTTATTTACAATCACCTTTCAATAAATCTGTTTCCTTTGGGGCACTGTGTAGTACGTTATACACCTCTCTGATTAATCCCTCTGTAGGATCATCCTCTGAGTTAACTTTTTTCTTGTCTGTAGGGATTTTGAACAGTAACAGAGGAATTATCTCAAAATAGGAGAATCTGATTGCAAAACTGCAGACTGATGCAGACTGCTGAACTCAAAAGCAGAGCATTACCACAGTTAGGGCATTTTGTTTAGCATAAGCAAGAAACTTTATTTAAAGAAATTTAAAAGCTGTCAACTGAAGTTTAAGTTTACTCAGAATATTTTCCAGGTACAACAGCTACACATCACTGCTGTTTGCCTGGCTGTTCAGCTTCCACGATAACATTGTATAGGAATTTACGTAGAGGGGGCTAAAGCCTTTTATTCCCAAAGACGTTTATCTTTGCCTCAAGCACTTGGGAATCCAACAGCACAAGTCCACAAGGCTGAGCAGATACATCCTCATTTGTGTCAAAGCGCGTTCCTACGGCTGCAAGCCAGGAAGAAGTGAAAGCGTCCTCTTGCTTTGGTAACCCTGAGAGGGATGTAATTTTTGGTTGTGATCTCTTCTCTCGGGCTAAGCCTGAATCGATCTGTTGTTTCACGGGAGAACAGCTGCCGGGGGCACGAGGGAAGTTTTGAAGGAGAAAGGAGAAGCTGATGCTTCTTCAAGATGGAACTGAAGGTTTTCTTGGTAAACAGATGTCCCCATAGTGGCTGTTCTCTACCAATATAATCGGCCTGTAAAGGCCTGTAAAGGCCGATAGGGTCAATGAAGCAAAGCGATGCCTGATACATTTTAACAGGTGCCAGGGCAAAGCTTTCTCACTTCACACACGTAAACCCCACTAAGGTTTCAGTTATAAATCGAAGCGGCCATTTCCCCCCCATCAGCAAAGGGAGAATTTCACATCAGCAGCTGCCAGGCTGCTGCGCAGGCTGAGGCCACCTTCCCTGCCCAGGTGGGGCCTGTTATTGTTTCGAATGCCCCTTCCAGAGACCTCTTTTACAGAGCCCTGGGATGCGGAAAGACACTGGAAACTATTTTGAATCCTTGCAGCCGGTGGTTAGAGTCAAACTGCACTGCATAAGAGCTGTAGTCTTTCCAAGATTTGCATTTTAGCTGCATGAATTACTTCTTATGCAGCTAGATAGGAGCTTCAGTAAGCCACGCTCATAATTTTTATATGCTTTTTATAACAGTCAGGGTAAGGGTTACTTCTTTCTGCTTCAAAATACATGTGAGCAAACAAACATCTAAAGTAATCTGCAGTAGCAGCACAATAGCCAGATGTCTTTTATGCTTTTTTGTATTTGTATTTTTGTTCAAGCCCACAGACAAAAGTTTTTTCCACTTTAAAGGTGTTCAGCTTGCACTTACATGGTTAAAGGATTCCTAACGAGAGACCTGGGTGAGCCATCATGTCACACAGCTAGATGCAGACGCTTACCAAGGTCTTCCATGACCTTTC
Source organism: Egretta garzetta (assembly GCF_000687185.1). NCBI lineage: Eukaryota > Metazoa > Chordata > Aves > Pelecaniformes > Ardeidae > Egretta > Egretta garzetta. Next base: position 2,960,158 of record NW_009260758.1, read on the forward strand.
TTACACTTGGATGGAGTCGATATCAATTCCTGTCATGGCCTGATGTGATATTTTGTGATTTTCTAAGGTCTGCTCTCCTGTCCGTTGTCTTTATTGTTCCTCTGGATGGGACCAGATTTGGGCCCCAAGACCCAGTAAGGGCACAACTATTGCCTAAAAACTGAACTAAGGACACCTCTGAGCTCTACAGCATCAGAATGGTCTGGAGCATTTTCATTCCTTTCTCTTACGCACAACCAACAGGCATCAGAAATTGTCACATGCGAAGGTTCCATGGCACTCTCTTGCAGTGTCCACTGTCAGTTCTGAGACCCTTAGAGCCCAAGTCTTAAATCCTAACCAACAGGCATCAGAAATTGTCACATGCGAATGTTCCATGGCGCACTCTTGCAGTGTCCACTGTCGGTTCTGAGACCCTTAGAGCCCAAGTCTTAAATCCTTATTTAAAAAAAAAAGTCCATACTTATTTATACAAGTATAGTTCACATAGCAATGCCTTCACGGAATATTTTCAGCTCCTACAAATCTTCCCTGCTGCAGCCAGCACGGAGTCATACTGACACTATTTTTTCCAGTGGTAGGAGGTAGAAGGCCTAAGGAAAATGATCAAATACTGGTAATAACAAGAGCCTACTCAACTTAATTTTGTGTTACTATTACTAGTACTAAGTGGAGAAATTAGCTGAGTGGCATGAATGGAACAGAACAGACTTTAGCGACAGAAGGTAAATAACACAATGTTTTACATAAGCAGCAACTATTTGACAGTTTTACAACTGGCTTGTTATTTCCGACAACTGTTGCATTAGGATAAAGAGCATTTGCTCTTTCCATTTCTGGCTTTCTCACATCCTCAGAACAGCTCATGCCTGGAAGATGTGCTAAGAAACTGCGGCTTTGTATTAATTCCACTTGGGCATTGGAAAGGTTATTTACTTATGCAGCTATCACAGTAGAACCCGAAGGTTTATATTTAAGCAGCTCACCAGAAACAAAATGAAGCTGCCCATTAGGGTAGGGGCTCACATTGGCTTCAGTGGGCTTATTTCACACATCATGATCAGACAGGACTAATTTTTTGTGCTCGCACTGGAGCAGGGGTAGGTCCTTCTGCCCTACTTAACTTCTAACCCATGGCATAAAAGCTACACGAGCTCCAAGGCTGTGGGTCCTTGTTTATTAATATTATTATTACTCTAGTAGTGCCCAGGGACCCTCACAGTAACCGAATGCCCACTGACAATAGTGTCTGTCTCAAAAAAGTACAGTATAAACATTCAAAAATGTACAGAGGGACAAAATGAAGAGGGGTTGTATCACCAGGGGACCGAGGCACAGGAGCTTGATTTACCCAACTTCATGGCTAAGCCAGATGTGGAACCCGACCTTTGAGGCCACGGAGTTACTCAGCCACAAAGGCCGCCTGCTTCCCTGGAGGCTGAATAAACCTCTGCTCCGGGCTGCTTTGGTGCTACTCCTCGCTCTTATGTAGGGATGGAAGTTTGTGGTAGCTCCACATGCCTTTGTCTAGACTAAGATTTAGACAGATAATACTAAAGATTTAATATATGACACATTTTAAAGAAGGGTTGACAGGGCACTGCTTATATTAATATATGCTGAACTAGTCAAGGGAAAGATTAGGGAAGCAAAAGATTAGGGAAGGATCACTTTTAACGTGCCCAACTGAGCCTATATTAAAGTATATACCATGCCTACGCTAGGCATTTTTGGTCATGCTAGAACAGACTAGCGACCCAGTTCTAACAGAGTTGAAGTCAGTGGAGTTATGGCAGCAGCATAAAGCGATAGAAGGATCAGATAGAAAATTAGGCAAAATATCACTTCATCAATTAGTAACAGAATACTCTGTGGGATTTTACTAATCCTTAAAACATAAATCAGTTTCCCTGAGACTGAGAAAATCATGAGAAGTCTGAGACAAAATAGGAATCTTTTCTGAAAAGTCCTGAAAACAAATACTTAAATTGTTAAACTGCTTCTTAAGCCACAGCTACAACACCTGCCATTATAAACCCTATAGACAAGCTATACCTACGCTTTCATGATGAATAGGAAGCATCAATAATATCGATAACAGATGCTTAAAATTCCACTTTTAATAAAAAATGTTTACCCATGAATTCTGTGTTCAACTATAGCTTGCTATATTTGACTATTTCTAACAGTGATTAATAATACTCCTTTAAAAAAAAAAAAAAGAGAGCAAAATGTTTACAGATAGAGAAAGCATTTATTCTTTGTATACCTAAGACTCCCAGAGGGAGATGTGGGTGTTCAAGGAATGTCAGGCGGGGTAGACTGTGGCTTCCCTTCAGCCCAGGATATTAGATTAGCCCCGAATTACTGTTTCTGCTGCCATTTTTAGTGATTTGGTATCAGCAGCTACAGAATCTTCTGAGATAAGGCAAGGGCACGTAAGCGCCGAAGGGTTCTCTCTCTGGTGCAGGACTATATCAGTCTGGCAGCTGTTGCTTTGATTGAAAAGGTATGCTGACAGTTCAGGGCAAGCTTCAACAAATGGCACCAGCTTCTGAAAAATGTAATTCTAACAGAACTGCCCCCAAAAGACTGTTTATTTAAGGATTTCAGTGTTATGCCTGATGTTTGTGTTGAAACCTGAGTTTTTACAGTGTGAGATGAAATAACATTAAAATGTTTTCAGAAAATATACTTGGGGATGTATAACAAACACTAAACCATTACCCAGTAAGGATCTGTTGACGTGCGTAAAGCTATAGCAGTGACATATTATTGCTGGTTTTAACCAAAGATGCTCTGGGTACTGAGTACGACGTATTCCTTATACTGGAGAAAATGGCTTGCAGAAGAGTGATAAGGCAATAGCTAAAATGCAGATGGCTCAGACCTGAAGCTCATAACTGGCCCCCACATTCTGGGACACCAACGCTGGTTCTGGAAAGCAGAAACCAGCTGAGAAATGGAGATCCAGACCAGACACTCCTAACATGCCTGGGAGTCATTAAATCAAAATGTAACTCTCAGACCATCTCAGTGCTGTACACGTAATGGTGACTTTCGGACTCAGAAGAAACCATTATTTCAGATAAATTTTCCCATGGGCCATATTCTCCATTACCTGGCCCCTTGTAGTCATTTTATTTAATGTGGCAAGTGTGCAAACCACTACTGTTCTCACTGACAGTATTTCACACTCACTGCAATTTAAACATGACTGCAAAAAAAAAAAGAGACCCAATGTAACTACAAATTTTGTGCAGAGAAAAGATGCTCATTGATTTCCCACGTTCTGCCCCAGATACTGTGCTCACTTCACATTCTTGTCTCGCCACTAAAACCCCATGATTTACACTCATGCTGTTTTGTAATACAGGAAAAACATTGCTTAACAGTGTTAAGAATTGTGTCGCTAACTACAAAACCTGGGAGCTGACTCAGTATTCCAGTCTGCCTACTCATACTAGCACTGCTGGAGCTAGGCATCGTACCTTTAAAGATCTGTATATACAGCAAGTTTGAACCATAAGGCTTTACTGCCATTCCTTCATGATGGCAGGAAGCACTAGCCTAATCGGGGGCAGAGAGCCACGTCTCATTTCACTGGATTGTGACTTTAAAAATGACACATTTTTGTGTTCTGTTGTGCTGGTTACAGGTAGCGACCTTAGAGCCACCTCTAGGTAGGTTTACCTCTTGCATGGCCCTGCTGCTGGGAGAGCCTCGGGGCTGGCTTTGCAGCAACCTCCCGAAATTCCCAGGGGAAAACCCTGCACAGGCTCAACCCTCACAGGTCTCTTCACCTGCCCTGCGGGCAGGTCCCAGCTCTGCCAGCTGCCTTTGCAGTCCAACAGTGGGCTGAGAGGGTGACCCAGGATGCTTCCTTACAGGGTGACAAAACCCATCACCAAAGGATGCCAATGTCACCTGCCCCCGGCAGACTTTGCAGGCTGAGTTCAGGGGGAGAGGGGGTGGCTGCTGCAGGGTCAAGCAGACTTTGCAGGCTGAGTTCAGGCTGGTTTCAGGGGGAGAGGGGGTGGCTGCTGCAGGGTCACAGAAATAACCTTGGGGTAAAAGTAGCCCCAGAAGTGGTGACACCAAACAGGGTCAGGATCTGGGCAGCTGAGGGTGGGTTTCTCCAAGCCACAAAGGCAATCAGAAATGGGGATGGAAACTAAATCAAGTTCTGGAATCCACAGATATTTTCCTTTCTGATAAAAACAAACAAAAAAAAGATCTTTTCTACTTTAAGTAATTCAATTACTATGGTAGCATCATTATATTCAGAACTTTCCAATTCTTTTCGCTCAGAACTATTAGGTAGTCATTGAAGACGCAGTTGAAGTAACAAATTCAGGTTAAAACTTCGGGGTTTATTTCCCCAGTGTACCGAAATCATCACTTCCAGGATGATTTTGACTCAGTATACTTCCACATGGTACCTGGAGAGCACACAGAGTGCACAGTTACCATGGCTTTGCTGAGATGTGGCTATGTGTTAAGTAACTTCTGGTAACGTAACTGGTTTTAACTGTATCTCCAGATCCTGACTTCCAGAGAGGAGGTACTAACCCCACTAGCCCCACCTTCAGTCCTTCAAGCACAGGCTTAGCAAAGGCTGTGCCACTTGGTCTCTTGGTGCCTGAAAAGGGAACACAGGGCAACTGTTCACAAGCTTGAGGTAATACGTTTCAACTGAGGGAGTTGACTTATGCCAGGTGTAACTTTGTAGAGAATAGGTGAATTATGAATACTAGGTTACGATAAGTGGAAAAAGAGATGTTTGTGCTTTACGTTGGGAAGTAATGACTTGCATATATACGACTGCAGGAGATTGACTGTAAAACTGATGCAGTTATGTGGCTGAAATAACCTGGTAGTAATTAGGATTTTGAGAAGGATAAGTATAGAAGAACACAAAAATGAGACTTGATTAATACCAGGAAATTCCCAGAGCATACCACATGTCCTTACATCCAGTGACTCACACTGGAATCCACAGTGCCCGAAGGAAACCTCCTGTAGGTACTGCCACTGCAAGGGACAGATGCGGGCTGTCGGGCTTGCTCATCGCAGGATTCTTCCTTCACTCCCTTCACACATGCTGTTCCCAAACTCACTGGGAAGCTAAAAATATCTCACAGCATAGATGCGAGTCTTACAAGTGTGACTGAAGATTTCTGTTTTCTAGGACAGTGTCTGAAATGCAGGGAAGAATCAGTTAAACATTTAGTTTCAGCCAAGTATAAATGAATATGAATTAAGAGTTAGTGTGAATTAAATGTTTTATATTAAATCTACTGATGAATATTTGTATTCCATTAAATACAAATCTTCAAAGCATTTTTTTGCCAAAAAAATTGGCATCACAAACTTAGTAGCCCCTGTTGTTAAAGCATGGCTAAAAGTCACGAGGTTGACTCAAGATCAGAAATGTTCTAAAAAGAATATGAGAATTTTTCTTTGAACTTAGGTTTCACAGTTTCAGGCCTTCCTCCAAGGGCTAAAAATGTCTTGAAAGGTGATGTTCCCACTTAAGACCATGATTCCCAGGCTTTGAAAGAGAAGCATGAACTAGAATGGGGCTGGTGAGTGTGTAAACCTGAGCAAGCCTCATGGGGTGAGATCTGGAGTCTGCTTTGGTGGGTGGCAGATGGACAGTTCATGCACCCAAGGCCTCCAGAGCAGTTCAGAAAGTTCACTCTTGAGGGACCACCTGAGCATCAGCTCGCACTGCTGCCTTCAGGGAAGAAGTGTGTAATGTCAGAGAATCCTGGACATGCACGGAGTTTACACGTCGGGCAGATCAGTGCTTGGATGGATGTCATCTTTGTACACGAAGCCTGCCTGGTGGGCTCAGATGCTGGGGAGCTGGATAGGCAGAAACTGAAACAGTTGATGGAAAAATGCCATCAAGAGTATAGATTTACCAAAAATGTGGTAAATAAACTTAAGACGTTTCTTTATCCAGAAGGTGGAAGATAGGAGAGGGTTGCCCATCCGTATGGATGGCTCAGGTGAAGCTCCTGCTGACTACCAAGTGAGTGGTAGCACCCGCCCTTGCAGACAAGGGACTTTCACAGGAATACAAATGACCAGTCCAAAAGAAGAAGAGGAGGGACTAATTCTGCTGCCTAACTACCAGGTGCCTAGTCCATGAAAGAGGAGAGTTGTGTGGTCTGAATCTGCCTTTCATATTTCCATGCCCCAGTTCCCTAATGTCAGGCAAGTCACAGTTTGCCTGTGAGACTTGCATGTGTTTGGGGATTATTATTATGTACATCCACATTTGCAGTTTTTACCCATAACGTTTATCACATTAGGACCCTAATCTTGGTGAGGTCTCTCAGATGTTTTAAAAAATATGGTGAACTCTTTTCCGCTCTAAACATATAAACTGTTGTTGAGCCATCACTGCTTTGCTGCTGAGTGTCAGCATGAACTGCTAAGCACTTAATATTGTCCACACGGCTTGAAGACCTACAGAATATTCTCATGGAACTATCATTTTCAGAGATACAGTGGATAAAAACAAAGCTACGTTGCTGTTTTTTTAAACTATAATCAATTTTCAGTGCAAACATTCAAAGGCATAATGAAAAGCTGCTGTAACAACAATTCCCTCCGTGTAACTGCTGTTACGGGGTTGAATATGCCATTTGTAAGGTTTAAATTGCTTTTGCAGTCAAGTGTTGTAATCCATTAGCGATAAGAAAAAGGTATTTGTCTATCGGTTGTGGTTAACTACATTCCTTATATTAGAAACAATTTAGTCTCTTACGTGAACCCAGTGCAGGAAATTGTTTAGAGAGAGTCTGGCTGCAGAGCTGGAAAAATAGCGTAGTTGGTGCTCCCTTCCCCCAGCAGCTTTGCGATGTACAAGTGAACACTGACAGCTAACAACTTAGCCTTTAAGAGCGTTGCACAGAACAGCACTACATACTTTTACTTAAAGGATTTCCACTGCTTCACTCAATAACTCCTAAGTAAAGTTGTATAGAAAAAGCCATGCTTTTCAACTCTTCCTGGGATTTTTCTCTTTAAACAGCGATGTTCTTTCTTTTCTCCATTAAATTACATTAATTGATTTTTTTTTAAGATAATACCATTACTCTTATAACAAATAAATCCTAAATCTCTGGGCAAATGGCAGAAAACTTTAAGATTTGGTTCTTGTAAACAGGAATTGCAATGTCTCTGTAAAAATAAACTATCGCATCAGATTTGCTACCAACCACATTGCTTTCCTTTGGGTTTTGGAACAGTACTTGCTAAATATTATCAGCTTTGCATGTTTGGCTAAACATTAGTAGTGAATCAGCACATTTCCTAGGGTTTCTCTTTGCTCTGTAGAGATGCTGACAAATGTCGCAACAGACCTCTAACATATGATCTAACCCAGTAAGGCATGATGCATATTACATATCACAGACTCATCGAAATCAGAGATAGGGAAGACTTATCGGATGGTAACATCCACCCCCATGCTGGCACTGAACTGGTATACAAATAATCTTGGCCACTGCCTGCTATCTGCCTTATAAAGATCCCACAGCAGAATGCAGAATTATAAATTTTAGGATCCATAATATACTGCACATGTCAAAGCAAGATTTTTTTCCCCTAAATATTTTAAAGTAATAATTCAAAAGCACTGCAACCCTAAGTCTTTCTGATTGTAATGCAGTCATCTCCTTATATGTTTATTATTACAAATAAGTTTCATTTTGTGAAGGAGCTGGTCTGGTAGGAAAGCAGGGTCAGCAGCCTGTTAAGAAGCCGGTCTCAACCTCTCCTGAAACCCCAAAGCAGCCTTCCTGTGGGATTTAAGAGCTGCGGCTGTTCCAGCAAATTCAGGATGTGCCTAGAAAGCTTAGCGCCTAAACAAAAGCAGCAGTCATTGGACTGGACACCACCTGATGTATACATAGGATCCCTGTATTCTACTGTTTAAAATAATCCTTGCCGAGTATGAGGTTTTTAGGTTTCCAGAGGGTCGCTGTTTGCTGGCAGTCTTTGTCCTGTAAAACACCTGAATTCCATTTTTTGGCAGGGGAATTGGAATATGAATATTGCAGAAGAGTCAGCTTTCCCACCTAGTGTATTTGGCAAGAGGAGCTCTGAACTACAGGGAAGGCTGGCTAAACCCCCAGAGAAGGACAGCGTACAGCCACAGGGAAGCAAACAGCGAAAGAGGAGACTCAGACTGCATTAGCTAGGGTTTACTTGTTTATCAGGAATGCTTGCAAAACTTAAGCTACTGATCTCTAAAAAAAAAAAGTATAGGGTCCATGCCAGGACCATGTCCTTCCTTACAAAGGCTAGGCATCTAGCCACGCAGTGATAGCGTATTCTTCACAGCAAATAATCACATTAATACCAAATCCTTCTCTTGTGGAAAGTGTTTGGAAATCGTACATCATCGTTAACATGATTAGTTCCTGCTATCCTGCTGCCAGGGTGCTTGCAGCAAAGCCTGCGAGAAGGAACACTGAGCGACGGTGGTGCTTGCAGCTGAGCGGGAGGGCACTAACGCCACAGCATCTCAGTGGGTCACATTTCTCTTATGGTTTTAATCTGTGTTCATCTGACAGTGATTCTGACTTGTTTTCATTGAGCGTAACCATATGTTCGGTTTTCAACAACACATGAAAAAGTAAGGGCACTGTTCGCAAGCTGAAACGCCTTAACAGAGAGGGAAAGGATAAAGCTGCATCTGCACCACCATTCGTTATTTATCTTCAAAGGCTGGGTTAGATTTACTGCATCTGTCAATCATCTCCAAGCACTTACTCCATTTTTTTCCCCCCTCTTTGTAAATCACATCCATCAAATCTACTGCCATCAAGCAGATAGTAAAAGATATCTCCCCCCTAACGGGCCTCTCCAGCTGAAAGCAAAACAAGCACCTGATAATCCACTGGAAACCCTGCGGGATATAAATATACCTGCAGTATATCAGGTCAAAATAACCAGAGGGAATCTAAAGGTTGGAACACCAGGGTGCTCTGTCCAGCCAGGTCCAGTTCACATGAACATCCCTTTTTGCATGGCTCAAGTTCTCCTCAAATGGGAACAGTTTATCCAGTCTCTTAAAACTTAGGTCCCGTCCCCCCATCCTTCCCTGCAACATTTACTTTGCCTTCTTGCTTCAGGTAATGCAGTAAAATATTCTCCAGCATCTGCTCTACGTGCAGCTGAGATTTCTGCTCTGCTTTCCAGCAGTGGCTGCCTCCACAGCCATAAAAGCAGGCAACGCTGGAATAACCCTGGCTTTGTCCTTGCCCAGAAGGGCCGGGCTCTGCGGGACAACCCTCCCTGCCTGCTAAGCCTGATGCAAGTTCACAAGGATTTGACAATTTACATTCTACTTCGGATTACATTTTTCCTTCGCACCCTGTTTCACAGAGAAGGGGTGACTGGAATTAGATACTTGGGGCTCACCTGACGGATAAATATCCTCCAAACTGTAAATAGGAAGCCCGCTCAGTTTTTGGCCGTAAAGTTGTATGAAATAGTAACGATAGGAGGGCAGACTTCAGGCTCCATGTTGTAAACACTGTCAGATGCAGAAAATAGTTTCTGGATTTTATACAAGGTATTAGACTATCAAGATGTGATTACAAGGCATACGTTTTTCTGGAAGCCTATTTATATGCAGCTGAACACTGCTTTTGATTCATGAAGCTCCTTTTCTATATAAAATGCAGTTTGGCAAGTTTTAGCACTTAGTTAACTAATTCCCACCAGAAATACTGAAAGCATGGTTTCCATTTATAGCAAAATGGATTAAGCTGATTTAGAAATACAGTATGTTGACAGTACTATTTAAAAGCATATGGACAATTTGCTCCTTTCTTCTTCATGACAAAAATGAGTGGTAACCATCAAATGCTGTGCATCAGAATGCTAGCCTCTCCTTTCTGTAAAGATCAGCCTAATCCTTTCCAGTTGTAAAATCAAATCCAAAGTAGCCTGATTTATTGTTCTTGCTATCCTCAAAAGGCACTGAGGCATCTACACAGCCCTTTCTAGGCAAAGTTAGTGTAAATCGCTGCATGAAGTTCTACAGAACATGACTTTGATTGGTACAATAGTGCATAACACTAGATAGTATTTAATTGCAAGTATTTGGTGATGATTTGCTATTAATTGCAAAAGTTTATGCTAGTATAATTCCAAGCTTCAAGAGATCTATGACAATACAAAACTAATGCAAAAGGAGAATTATGTTTTGTTTGTTATTAGCATATGTCTTTTTGGAGCCTCTATAATTAAATATTCTATGTGTGCTTTATGCACAGAAGTGTCTCTTGGAGAATTCTGCAGTAGAATAGAAACAATCCCAGCTTGTCTACACTTAAATATATGTGTACAAACGCAGTGTGCCCTTATAGAGTGAAATGAAAGTATTAATAATGAATACAGAACGTAATTTTGTTTTTAAATCCACATACAAGGCACGACTCAGTAAAAAGACAGCACAGTATTTCATGACTACTTAGGCCACATTTTCTGCTGCTCTTACTCATGAGTTTCTGACTGATCATTCCCACTGATTTATTAGGTTGAAAATAGATATATATATATGTCTATATCTACTGAAGTCAATGACAGAGGACTTGTTAATGATCCTAGGCAACAGCCTAACCTATGAGAAGTCCTAATCACCCAGCAATATATAAAGGTTTTTACTAGACAGAGGAATTGATCTTTTCCTTGAAATACCAGAATAATAACTGACTGGCATCATCCAGCAAAGTAACGCACCATAGGGTGAAAACACACCACTCTTTCTCTGGCAAAGATAATCAGTCATTCCTTGATTCACCTCCAGGCATATCACAGCAGCTCTCTGGAGTTCTCGTAGCAGAACCACAGCCGTGTCTCCGCCAGTGCCACCCCGCAGGTCGGTGCCCTGCGAGCAAAGCGCAGCACACCCCATGCCTCACTCGGATTCTCAAACAGGCACCACAAAGAAGGTATTGGAGCAAGAAATGATGCTGTGTATCTTTCCCCAAGACATTTAGGTTTGTCTCAAGTACCTGCACAATTTTCTATTCACAGAGCACAAGGAAAAGATCTCTACTGTGGTACAGGAGATTAAAGGGAGGATGTGGGGAACAAATCCACGT
>NW_009260758.1:2971302-2994912 GCF_000687185.1 Egretta garzetta
TTTACAGGAAGTGCACTGAACCAGAAAACGCAAACCCTCTGACTTTCAACAAGCAAGGACCAAAATCATTTTCAGCTGAAGTCAGTGAAACTTCACACACCCACACAATCTGATCAACTCAATCAGCAGTCACTCTCTATCCATTTGCTGACTGCAGTATATTACAGTGAAGGAATAACACCATGATATATTCTTACAAATACGCTAGGCTAATGCCATGAATACCTCTGTTAACGTTCCAGAACATTCAGTCTGTTTTAATTATTTCTTCTCCTTTTTACATCTCCATTATTATTAAAACAAGCAGAAGTTACCAAAAAGTGTTAGGAACAACGCTGAAGCATGAACAAGCAGTATAATATTGCAAAAGATTGTAAACAGCAGCAGCGTACTGCTTCACGAAAATCACCTTTCCATCCAAAATCCGCGTTTGGCTAAGGCACCTACACCTTGAGAGCCACCGGGCAGGTGGTACCGTGCTGTCAGACTTAACACACAGAAGGATTACAGAGCATTTCAGGAAAGTGATGTTCTAAATGGAACAGTCCAATGTCATTTTTGTCAATCCTCAGGTGTCGAGGATTTTAGCACCGTACTGACCAAACCCATATACTTTTTTATAGCTGCACCTCTGACGGGGAGACCTAACAATAAGTATTTGGGGGCAGAAGGAATATAACAGGATAAAGCCCCCAAGTTGCTCTGTTACTAGTATTACATGCTGCAAATTATGGTCATATTTAATGAATATCAAAATCTGGAGATACCGAATAATTAAGCCAATAAAGAAAGTAATACATCAGAAAACAAAATCAATCCAGACAGGTGCATGCCAAAGTTATTCAAACCCTCCCTTGCTAACACATAGCAAATGAAGTTATTTACGTTCCCCTTAAGCAAAGCCATCAGATGTTTCACTTTCTAGAATTGGCCAGTTGGAAAAATATCCCCACTACAAAAATGCTGTGCACCCCAAATGATCCACAGAAATATCACCTGCACACCAATAAGCTTTCTAATGTTTACACTCCCTGCTTCTCCTGGAAGACCATAACAGGAGGCAAGTTTAGGTCTGTGTTATTACAGATCAGTCTGGTTACTATCAAGCACCAGAGTCCCTTGCATACTTGAGTAACTGTCCCTAGAGAAGCCAGCTATTGACCATCAGATATACTACATTCACTTTTAATTATATATACACATACAAAAAATATATGTACGTATATACATCTTGAACACAATTTTCAGAACGATGTTTTTATGATTTAGTACTTTCCCCAAATAGATGCATATATCTGCAGACTTGAAATATCTTACCCTTCGGAGTTTTAAAAACTACGTATAATCATGCCATATTTTTGAGAAAAAGTCCTTCCTATTCCGGGATCTTACTACACTCAACTTTGTTATGGATACATCAGTGTCTCCAGGGCTAAGCGCACTGAAATAATTGTAATCCAATTGTGCTGAAATATTTAAGGGAGTCTGTTGCTGTAAGAACATTCCATTTGACTCAATCAAGACACACAGCCAGAACTTTTTCAGAAATAAATGTTATGGCTTTTATCCAACTTCTGTGAACATAAATGGCCAGGCTATCATCTGTTTAAGCTGGGCTTGGATTGGACTCGGTCTTGCACTACCTGGTTCATGTAACAATTGTTTGTTAGCGTTAAAGGAGTTACGGACTGTAATAGCAATTTACACAAGGGATATGGCTAGATAAAATAGCAAGTTTTACTCTGCCAGGGAATGCTGTATTTCAGTCTTACCTCTCAGTAACTGCCCAACATACCGTGCTCTCAACCTAGCTCCTACACTCAGAGTATTCCATCCTCCTGTTGGCTAAACATACTCCCCTACATGTGGTGTTATTTAGTATTAATTTTGAAACATTTGAAACTTGTAAACGCAATTTGTGTATTTTAATGCAAGTCGTTTCAGGTTTCCAAAATTGAGATTTGGAGAAATTCTGATTACTTTCACTTTTCTAATATATGAAGCCCTCAGTCTTGTAATGCAAATTAGGACTTAATTTCATTGTAAGTTATTCATGTGCATAGCAAATACGTGGCCTAACTGAGAAAACAGCTATGAAGTTTTTAAACATTATTGATGACAACAATGATCACTGCAACTGTTTTGCTTGGCACTTTGAGCACAGAAACCTCTCTCAGATGCTTTTCACACATTCACTTAGCTACCTGTGCCAACAGAGAATCATCCGGGGCGCACAGGTCTGGCTCTTGCAGCATATGGACTTTAGGACTTCGTTGCAGCATACTTGCTCTGTCAGAACGACGACCTTCAAAACTGAAGTTTGAAGAATGAGTTTGCTAGATCTCACAGGTAAACACACCAGTTTTAGCACACGAGATGGTATTTATACTGCTGGCAATATTTATTGATCACAGTAGCCTGTTAAAAGTCCTGATACTTCACACCCTTTCTACCAGGCCATAATTTCACATGTTTAAGTAGCTCCACAGAGCTTTTAGAAGAACCCAGTGCTGCTGCTTAGTTTATGCAGCCACTGGTTTTAATGGGACCACTGACAAAGTTAAGCATGGGCATCAGCATAACCTTGGACTGTCATAAACCATATTTTGGCCTTGATGAAGTTGCTGTTAGGTGTGGGTGTTGACTAACATGCTAGGTGCTTGCACAAAACTGATCTGAGGAACGCAGACCCCAATTGGCATTTCTGATGTCTCCCTCTGTTTTTGCCTCCAACACCCATAAGGCTGTAGCAGACCAACCCCTGCGACTTGCACAAGGTCAGAGAAGAGTTAGAAGAATGGAGTCCTGTTTTTATACAAAAGCCCTTAGTCCACGGCTTAAAAGAGTAGACCACACTTACATTGATATGGCAATGATACACAAGCATATGTTTTCAGCCTTTAGCTATTAATCTTCTGATTTTTTGGTTATTTCATTTTACAAAGGGTTTTTTGTTTCCTTTTGTTTCAGTTTTGGCCCAATAGCAAACTGAAAAAAAGAAAAACACATACAGAAAAAGCACATTTAACCATTTCAATTGTTAAATCTTCCTGCAATGCCTGCTGGCCATGTATCTCATGGGCCCAGTTCTCTTCTGATTAAAATAAACAGGGTTGCTTTGACTGCAGTGGAAGTCCATGCCTGGTTTACCCTAGGTGAAGATGCGGCCTCCAATTCCAGCCTGACGAGAGCAGTGTATTTTCTTTGCTAACTACTGATATTTCTAATGAGTAATCCTTATCAGTGGAAGAATGAACGGGGCAACTAAGATTTGATTCATGACTTCATACCAGGAATTAAGAGGGGAAAGGACCCCATTAGCAGAATTTTATAAGGTTAAAATTGTAAACAGCAAGGGTAAATCTACAGTAAAAATGCCAGTGAATAAAAAAATGCTAATGGCAATTAAGTGTTTTCTAAGTAGTGATACAAGGCACTTAAGGTGATTGGAACACTTCTACCATACTTAATAATAAACTTTTCAGATGAAGTCCTGCTTTCAGTATTCACCTCTGCTAATGGAAATCAAGGATAAATTGTGACCACATGGCCCATCTTACTCCCGAAGTCAGAGTGAGGAAACATGCTGACAGAAATCAGCTCAGAAATATTCAGTGAAATATTTCCAAATTTCCTAACCCAAGGCTGATGATCCAGTTCCAAGAAAAGATAATGCAAATTTTATAAACGCAAACCAGCTGCTTTCTTTAAATCAGCATGATGTTTTGTTTCAGAAAAGGGCCAGAAAGCTGGGTATACTGAAGAATGAGTTTGCATTGTTAGTTTTGAAACAACTGTTATTTAGCTGTAGTGAACTCTTTATTTAAAAATCACTGCAGCATAAGGCTTAAATTAAAATCTTCTGAAACTACACTTTTAAAGCTCCGTTAAATGGTGCTGTGTGCCATCCTGAATAGTCCATGCCTAGCTAGCTGTGTATGTTCTAACAAAAACCACTAACACGTCCTTGACTTGTAAATTATTTTCCTTTCAGTATCTAAACCATACAAGATAGGGCTGTTAGCAAATTTAACCATGATTATTAAGCATAACATGCTTTGTCAACTTCATCTTCTCATTTCTGGGATAGAGATTGCATAAGTGTATAATGTGAAAATGGACATTTTCCACTGCTAGTGTCTCCCCCATCTCCTGCATCAGTTTGCCTTTCAAATCTTTTCCTTGCATGGCCAGCTTCAGAGCCCTGAAGATGCCTTCTCGTCCATCCTCAGACTCACCAGTAGCAGGGAAGCTTTGAACCACCGTGCTGCTCTGCACAGGTAGAATTCCATCCAGCTTGCCACTCAACTCTTGGCTTTTCCACTGCTGGCACTGCGTGACATTTTCTGATGCAAGATACAGTTTGTAATCAAAATCTGCATCTTATTTGACTTAGGAGAAATAGTCAAGTTGGCAATTTTTGTGCACTGTTTTAGTCAGATTTGTAGGGATGCCCTAGTTCCTTGCATTGCCCTTCTGCTAGCCACCAAACACATTCTCTAGCCAAACCTCTTTCTGTGTTTGTATTGGTCCGTGATAGGAGAAAGGGAGTTATTCCAACCTTCTTTCAGAAGATTTAAACCCAGGATATGTAGACTTGTTTGGGGCGATATGAGCAGTCTGTGGTAGACTTGGAAAGTAAGCCCAGAGCTCTCAAATCCTATGCCAGCATGGCAAGCTTATGAACATCGAGTATTTGCAATGTAGCCTGTTCTGAAAATAGAGTTTTCATTTATATTGTGTGCATTCCTGTGATGTTAACACAAACGGTTGGTCAGTATCAAAGTCCATTGATCACCCTCACACAAAAGTCATGAGAAGTGTGAATGAGCCCAAAAAAATTTACTCTAGGTTTGAGTAAAAAAAAAAAAAAGGAAAGTTCACTTGAAACCATCTAACTTTCACCAGATTGTTTCTCAGAATGACATTAATCAGCAAAATGCACGGTGTTAAAGAAAACACACTGAATCAAGGTTGTTCAAAACTAGAGGTTTAAGAACTGGAGAAATTTGTTTCGCCATTAGTTGACTGAAATGCAGCTCCTTTTCCATACCAGTGGAAGAGCTTCACCCATCCTGTCTTGCCACCTTTTCAAGGAAATAGTTGAACAACTGATACTATTTTATAGCAAAAATAAAATAAACCCGAGTAATTCTTAAAGCCTTTATTACTGCCTTTCTCCTCACCTCTAAGAGCTGCTGTAGAGTTATTTATAAGATGTTATTTTATGTTTCCTGACCTAAATGGCTGCATAGTCTTAGCGTTACTACACCATAATTTGTTACACAGTCACCAACTGTATTTTAGTGGTATGAAAAGTGCTATTGGAATGTAGTAAAGCACAGCTGGCACTGGTTGAATGTAAGGAATGAAAATAGAAGCAGCACTGGTATTATTTTTAATGATAAAGAAATTAATTTTCAGGCACTTAATAGGTATAGCAAGCCTTGTTTTTCTCCTTGTGCAAGCATTAATGCTTACTTCTACTTAGTTTAGTAACTCATTGAGGATTCTGAAAATACAGGTTATGCCATTTCCAACTGTATATCATTCAAATTTCAAAATTACCTTATTGAACAATTTATAGGCTAAAATCTACTATAGTGATTTAGAGGCAAACTCAGCATGAGGCAATGTTTTACTCTGGAAAACAATCAACACCTTGAACCGCTGGCTAAGAAACGGGATGAATACAGGTAGGGGCATCAGTAGAAAATTAATACAAATATTGAGATTGATCACCAAGTTATCTTGTTACATGCAAAATTTTCTTTGTCATCGTATTATATTTAAACAACCAAAGAATTTTCATAGGTGATCATTTTAAATATTGGGAAGGAGAGATTTACTACAACTGTACCCATTGCTATAGAGCAGAAAATACCCCGTAAGCACCAATATCACTAGTAAAAATCAAAAGCTGATTCCAACAAGTCTTTGCTTTCACAGAACAGTATACAGCACTGGCAAGTATATCCCTCATTAACAAACCACAGTCTGTTCTAATTTAGACATATGTAAATAGCACTGGAGTTGTTCCAGATTCGTATCAGTGTAATTGATAGCAGAATTTGGATAGTGTATATACACACACACATACATATACACAATAAGCTTCCCTCACACTACTGTATACAAGGTTTTTAAAGAAAGAAAAGCTCCTTTTAAAAAAAAAAGTAGCTTGTATTTTGGACTACAGATTTTTGTCAGAACAATCTTTTGCTCATTTGATCCTGAAGCATATTAAAATTCAGTCATTCCAATTAATTGATTCTCCCTGGGTAATCAGAGATCAGATTTAGGTTTCTAGACTGCTCTTCTTGCAGTGTTTTGTACCTTGTCTTGGTAAGTACTATGTGAGAAGGCCAGCAGTGAGCAATCACAGTTTACTGTATTTTCTGGCTGGATAATGGCATGGGCTGGATAGTTGGCTGATATCTTTATGCAATTGTATTAATGTCTTTCATATGTGAAGAACCCTTTTCATCAGAACATCTCAGCCATTTGTAAAGGTGGCTGAGTGCTGTTGGCCATGTTATTACGGATGGAGATCTATAGGTGCAGAGGGGTGATGCGAGGGGCAGAAGGCAGCACTAGAAACCAGTTTATGGGATCTTGTTTCTGCACTCCAACCACTGGATTCTACTGTCTCCATATAGATTTAAAGGATTAGACATAAACTAAGTCAGTTTTACAAAATGCATTCAAGTTGCACTGCCTATCTTTGCTATGTTCCAAAATAAGTAGCAACATCTTAACGATGTAATGGCAGGGAAACCACAATAAAGCTCCTTGTGCATTCAGACTGGGTTGTGCTGGTTAGATGCTCCGGGGAGTATTTGGCAATGCTGCCAGTAATTTTATCATCCACAAAGTGGTTCATCTGTAAACCGGTGGCAAGGGCCACATAATGGTTCCCCTTGTTCAAGCGGAAGAGAGGAAGAGGATGATTTTAGCAGTTTCAAAGGGGCAGCTGGTAGACTGAAACCTCATGGAAATGCCTTAAGCAAATTATCACTCATTCTTCCACAGCAATCTCTGGCAACTTGAACAGCCCCTTGGGACTGTGGGCAGCTAGACACAAATTAGAGCAAAACCAAATTGCTCCAAGTTTTTTGTCAGGAGCTCAAGCAGGCTTCTCAACCAAAGAATGTGAGAGGGCTGGTTTAGCCTCCACCTCCAGGAGGAATTTTCAGCTTAACAGACCTCAGAAGCAAGGTCTACCAGAAAGACTTTGATATGGACTCAGCTGTAGACCTTCAACTGGATCAAAGAAGTAAGCCTTCTCATCCACAACAAAATACAACCTTTCCTAGTTCAGTTTTATGCCTGTTGCTTCCGTAGCAAAGAGGCTTGCTAAGGATGCACCTAACATAACAAGCAAAGCGCCAAAACACAGAAAGATCCAACCAGTGACAGACAATGATTCTTGACCTAATACAACTAAAATGGGATTTTGATACCAATGTAAAACACCCTATGAAAAATAAAAACCTACTGATAAAGCAGAGCAGCGATGGCAACATGTCCTACCGATAGTTCAGTGATCACCAGGCAGAGCCAAGGCAGCGAGACAGGTCCACGGTCAAGCCAAGAAGTCCAAATAACTCAGGAATAGGGCTGGAGACTAGTACACCTCCAACACAGCTCAGGAAAGGACTGAATCCCGGGGGCTGAGCTTAAGTGGACTTCTGGGCCTGTGGGTGGGGTGGGCAGAGACCCCAGCTGAGGCTGGTTGGGGCCATCAGGACCTCTGAGTGCCCTAGGCAGTCCCTATTTCTCCCAGGCCAGGACAAAGATCTCCTTCTATTGTTTAAGCAAGATGACTTTACAGCCCTAGAGCCCTATTCTGCTCTCACGTGTATCACAGTCTAAATCTGGAGTAAATTTGTTGCTGTTGTAAGACCCTTAAAGTGCCAAATGTCTTCTCTGCTGCCAAAAAACAGCACAGCTTTACTTCCTTTATTCTCCCTCTTTTTTAAGCACTCCTTGAAGGTGACAGTCTTTCTGCAAGTGGTCGGTGCTACTGATGGTATTCACAACCTGTGCAGGGTCTGTGTCATCAGGAGATTGGCTGTTCCCCCTTCGAGGAGCGAAGGACGGGAATAGCAGGGTTGCTGCAGGTCACTGCGCCACCATGAAAGTTCACCCACCACCTGCTATTGCCTGGCCGGGTTACCCGTCGTAAAATAATGTTACTTCAAAACCATGTGAGGTCTAGCTCAGCTACTTGTGCTCAGCTCTGCCCTGTTTTGGTGACGGTATGGGGCAACAGCCAGTCTGGTGTGACTGGTTGTAAGAGTTTCACAAGTTCTGCTTTTGAAGTTGACTCCTCCTGCTGTAGAATCTTCCCTCTGAAAGACAGAGGCTTCATGTGTAGCTTGAGTAAGGTGGGGGACATCTGGCATTGACCCATGGCAGTAAGAAAGAGACTCCGTCTTTACGCTGATTTGTACGTGCTCCGTGCGTTTTTCCCCTTCCCCCTTTGCCTGTCTGGAACGACTACCAGCCCTGCTTTCTTCTTAAAAGCTTGATAAATAGGAGCTTTGTCGGCTTGTCCCAATTCCCCATACAAATTTACAGGACAAGTAAGTTGCCGGCTTGTCCTTAGTAGAGTAATTTGCTACCGTATAACCAGACAAAAATACTTGCTTTCTCATGTAAGAGTAACAAATATACCTGGAAGAGAAAATACACATCAATGCTGAGGAGGGGGTGGGTTTGTTTTTCCTTCTCTTACTGCAAGCTCATTGGTAAAGCTCTAAAACCCAGCGCTGGCCACACCGGCTGTGTAGCAGTTCGTAGTCCCGTATGTA
The DNA here is from genome assembly GCF_000687185.1 of Egretta garzetta. Lineage (NCBI taxonomy): Eukaryota > Metazoa > Chordata > Aves > Pelecaniformes > Ardeidae > Egretta > Egretta garzetta. The sequence continues at coordinate 2,980,119 of NW_009260758.1, forward strand.
TGTTTGCTTACACATTTCCTATTTTTGCTCATTATTCTGATAGTAATAAGCCCTCTCCCTTTCCCCATCTAACCACTTCTTGAAGCTCTTCTCCAGCCAGGCCCAGCTTTTGCTTGCCCTGCTTACATCAGGGACCCACTGATCGCCCATCAGGCGCGGGCGGGCTGCGGAGAGGGGTCCCTGTCCTTACCCCACCCAAGGGGGCAGCTGCTGGGAGGCCGGGTCCCCGTTTCTCCCCATTTCTCCCTTCCCCCTGCCGGAGGCAGCCCCGTCTCCTGAGGTGCTCGGCTGCTGTAACAGGATCTCCCCGCTGCTCCCTGCTCTGGACTTTGTTTTTCTTGGCATGCCGCTCGCTGAGACACTTTAAAACAGAAAGCAAGTCAAAGCACTTTTGGCTTACTTCCTCGCTTCTTCTTCCCTCCCCCCCCCTTCCCCCCCCTTCCCTTTCTTGAAACAGTTTATGAATAAAATAGCAATATTCTTCCTTAAAAGCATTCGGCTACAATGTTAAAATTTGGATTGCAAGGGCTCTTTTCAGTGCTCAGAAGTGGCAGATGTTTGCAACAGGCACAGCGGGAAAAACCCATCCCAGATTCCTGCAGCGGGAAGTTAAGGTGCAGGCTCGCTTTTTGGTAGAAATATGAATCCCCGTAGATCACTTGCTGCATATTTTAATGACATTTAAACATAACCAGATACAATTAATACTTGAGAAGCAGGGAGCTATTCTAAGCAGCAGGATCTGAAAGCGCTGTGTTCAACTGAAGACTTATTCACCATTCACTTAGAAACGGGCTGAAAACAGTCTGTGGGAAATTAGCTAAAATAACATTTGGCCCAAATGGAATATTTTAACTCATGCTAATATGAAATGCTAAGAAAATATATGTATCTGTAAAGGATTCTTGTAAGCGTAAAACAAGCGGTACTTCCCATGTTTCTTTCTCAGCACGGCTGATATTTCTAGAAAATGTGCAGGAATTTTAATCTCTCGTGACTGTGTAGCACAGTGCTTGAGTCTCTATGGGGGATGGAAAATGTACATGCACCTGGAAGCAAACATAAATCACAGCCAGCCCAAGCCCTCTGCAGCCTCCGCAGCCTCCTCCCGCCAGCCGTCTACACATTGCAACTCATGCCAGACATTTCCAAGACCAGAATATCTGCTGCGTGGTTCCTTACACAGCGGCGCAGCACCATTTACACTCACACAAGAACTTCCAGGGAGTTAAGCTGTTAGGCTGCGTGAGCTGGCATAGTCGTGGTTTGGCCCAGTTTTCCGTGATTTTACCCTAGTTGAGGATCTGGTCCACGACATAGGAAAGTGAGAGCAGCTGGGACTCAACAGAAAATCTGTCACATCTATAGAACCATAAAGAAACAGCATGGGATCCGAATACGCTCAAGTTTGCAATTCTTCAGCACAGCCCCGCTGACATCAAGGGCTGTGGGACTGACACCAGCTGGGAATTCACCCCAGCGTTTCCCTCCCTTCGCGCTAGCCTCCTGAAGACAGCAACCCATTTCTTCTTCTGTTAGCGTTCCCTCTGTGGAAAAAGGAAAGCAACGACTGCAAGAGACACCATCTCGGAACAAGCCCGCGCTGTGGGGTCTTTGCCAAGGTGTAAGACGTTCAAGGCTGTTCCTCCCCAGGAGCTACAGCCCGGAGCTCTGCTCGTACGCACCTGCAGGCACCTGTGTGTGGCCAGGAGGGTGCCGTGGCCTTCCAGAGAACCGGGCGGCTCTTGCTGTGGAACTGTCCCTGCTAGTACAGAAACACCTTGCACAAAATACAAGTGTAGGTGTGAAACTTAGTCTCATGTAAGTTCAGGGAGATAATAAACCCACATTTCGTAAGTTCTTCTAGCAGAATAACGAAGGAAAAAAATCCGTATCTCTCTGCGTTACTGCAATGCCGGAGGTTTGTTTGCCGGGCTTTTCCTCTTGCCTACATTACTGCAGAAAATTCAAGACATCTGAGAAATCAGAAGGAATTCCAGATATACCGTATAAAATGTTGATACAATACTGCAGTTGTACAAGTACCTACAGATGAATCTTATGTTTTGATGACTTCAGTATGCATGTAATAAGATAGAGATATGTCGTGTGATGGAGATACAAGCTGGATACCATGTTACACGAAAGAAACAACAGAAGAAAAATGCAGGAGGAGGTACCAAAATGCTCAGTACTTTTGTATACCACCTCCCATATAGCAGCAGCACCCACAGCATGACCAAGAGCTAGATATTTGGCGTGGTTTGAATGACCACATACATCGTGGTTCAGAGCACAGTGCTGCTTCACAGCATGAAGGGACCGGGTTGTGCCAGTGACAACTCCTGGTGCGTTTTATAACATTCTTACTACAGTGATACTTGAGCGTGAAGATTTTTTTGTCAGTGATGCTGGGAGATCTGCTGGCTCCTGTTCTTTCCCCATTTTTGCCTGATTGTTCGGAAATGTTACAGGGAGGTAGAAAAGGGGGAGGGAAAAGGGAGGAATTAGATATGGTTGTTGGTAGGATTATTGATCAGGTATCGGTTCCAAAATACTGATATTGGCAGATATTGAGACTTCTTTTGCTAGTGACTGTTCAAAAGTGCCCTACTAGGAGGTTTAAGTAGGGCTTGTTCTAACAGTCCCTACTCATCGTGCCTACTCTTAAATACCTAAAAACACCGGTCAAAATTTATGGGAACGCTGTGTCTTTAACAACAGTGAATTCTAGATGTTACACACTGCATTTCACATAACGTGTTATTGTTGTTTAGCGTAATATATTAAGTATTTAGGGAGTAAGAATACTTCCCTGGCTAGTTCTTTTGAAGAGATTCTTCTGCTGGAAAAGTATGCGATAGCTGATTTCCATGTAAAGCAGATACATGGAAATTGAATAGCCAAGGACCTAGATAGACTTTTCATCATCATTTAGATTCTCTTTTAGGTCACCTGCACAGATTGACACAGCCCTGACAACTAAGGTAGCTATCAGTATAGTTGTGTTAGTCTAGTAACGCTGAACTACTCTGCTAAAACACGGTTAAAAATCATTTAAACCCAGCAACCTCTTGGCTGACGGTCGCAAAAGAGGAACAAAAGATTGTCCACAGAAATGGAATCAGTTTGGGGAAAAGGAATGGGTATTTCTTCTTTGATGGGTCAGAGAACCAGTCCCAAGCGGTCAGGATGGGCTGCAGGGCACAGCTCGTGCTGGCTCCCTTCTGTTGACAGTTGATTTCAGTCACTGAGGGGATAAATTGGATTATCAGGAGGCAGAATCGGGAGCAGTGCAGGAGACAGGGCAGCTGGAGCACACCGGGCTGCGGGTGAACCCAGCCCCTGCTCGGCGGCAGAGCAGAGGCAGCCGCAGGGGACCGGTGGGGGACGGAGGGGACACACGGACACCTCGCCCCAGAGCGGGAGCGATGCTGCAGCCAGGGAAGCGAGATGGGCCGCAGCTGCTGCGTCCCACGAGGACAATGCAGTTAGGAACAATCAGAATGTTGGAAAATGCTATATTTGGTAAGAAAACATCGCCTTTTAAACTCCCATTCTAAAAACCTGTAAAAACTGGGGTGGGAGGTATTGCAAAATAGCCTCTTTATCATTCATGCAGTTTGAACTCAATATGCCGTTAATAAATGTAAACATTTGCCTTTTATTAGTAAGAAAATAATTTTAATGGCTTGTGCCTCTGCTTAATTTAATAAAACTGTTTTACATCTCTGGTATGTGTGCTTAGTGGATGGTACTTATTAAAGGAGTAAGTGTATGCCAATGGATGGTAGTTATTAAAAAATCAGTGTACGCCAAAGGCCATCAGACAAGCTTACTGTTGAATAACGGCTGGCATAAACATTTGCGTTTAACGAACAGAAGAGAATTAAGGCAAAAGCAATCATGTTAGACTAACATACGATGTATGTTTCTTCTATAAAATTGGTCTTCCAGAACACAACATTGACTTGTTGTTTAAGCACACATTTTCTCCGGGGCGTTTTCTGAGCGTACAGGCTAGGACTGCCCAGGGGCAGCGCTCTCACACGTAACGCTGCGCAGTTCCTGCCACAGTCCAGGGGAACGGGCAACGTGTGATATGTGCCCATCCGTGCCCTCGTGTGCACTGGGGCGCCAGAAGGCATTTTAACTGCTTACATGAACCAGGAGGCAACTTCACCCAGTGAAATCTTACCAGTGGCTGCAACCTCCACAGTAAAGGTAATAGCTCAGAATGAATCCCTGACAAAGAGAAATGTTTTGAGGAATGCTTTACTCCAGTATTTCTCCGGTGACTATGCTGTCTTCTTTTGCGTGGACCTTTTTCTGCTCCTCTGAAGTTCTCGGCAGCATCTCTTTCCACTATTCCCAGTGCAGTGCAGTGCGATGCACCATCCTCTGTAGCTAAAAAGAGGGAGCCCACTCACTCCCAGATGTGAAGATACGGTACCTCTGGCTCAGAGTATTATCAAATACCATGATGACAACTCATTTTATGGCTCCAGTCGCTGTAGGAAGACACAGATGTGAAACAGGAATCTGACTGCTTTGTATAATCTTGGCTACTTAACAGAGATGTGGGAGAGCTCATAGGAGAATGGGGCACAGGAGAATACAACTGTGCACAAAAAACTGGAGGAGGGTCACACCCTGCACTCTCCTTTTGCCAATTTAGAAGACAATTACAAAGAAGAGGCTTTGCTCAAGCCACACACATTGAAAAAAGTGGAATTAGAGGGAAGTGATTAAGAGAAGGGTTAAGAGGGGGAAGATGTAAATCCAGTCTCCTGGGCTTTATTTAGAAATGTCTGGCAAGCAAGACTTCCATAACAAGTCAAAAAGCACATTTGCATTTTGAAGCCATGACAAAATACATGATATGCTCAGTAATGTTACACTTCGGCAGTTACAATTGTTTTTAATTAAGTTTATACATTACATGTATACATACAGATGCACAAATGGATGGCCTAAGTTAACTGTTTGTTGCCTGGTTTCCAGGAAGCCCACGAAGAACTGCCGTTACAACATTGGCTATTTTACCACCAGAACTCTGATAACCACAGTTTGGCCTCTCCCTTCATTTTGTCTCAGGACAATCTTACATCAGGTACTACACTGTGTACGAGACAAGGTCATTTAGGAGCAACAGAAACTATCCTTCATCTTAGGGTGATCACAGAGGCAATCAAAATTGCAGATCCTACAGCATGCATTCAGACCCCTGTACAGAATGAGATCAATGAAAGTTAACGCAAGATTTTGGGTAGCCAAAAGCAGAAATAGGATGGAGAAGGAACAAGTGTTTAACTTGTACTAAAGTCAGCGTATATCCTGCAAATCCAAAAGACAGCTATTTTCTCAGGGCCAGGCAGTGTAAAGTCGCAAGGACTAGAAGATGAATAAAAGAGGCTCCAGTGGTAGTTTCATATATTCACTTTCAGACATTTCCAAATCTGGCTTGCCTGTTTGCTTTCTCCACATAGGCTGAGTGCAGGCTGGTTCTCCTCCAATACCTCCCTCCTCCTTGGAGTCTCTGAACTGGAGTGGAAAAACTCCATAGCTGATCTGTTCTTGGGGAGACTTTTCTGCGGAGGAATTCATTTCTGCCTGCAAAGCTACAAGGCTTAACCAGCCCCAGCAGCGCATGTATTTTCAGTGTGAGAGCATCCTGGGCAGGAGTTGCGTTAGCAGAGCGGGGAGAGCCCACCCGCCTCCAGGTGCAAGATGTTCTGCGTGGGCACAAGTTCCACTGAGCAATGGACCATCACGGGCTCGTTTTTGGGCGGGACGTAGTGAAGAGTAAATGTATATTGCAGCAAGGCAGCATTTACTTGCCTGTGGCTACATAGCAGTGATCATTGACATTCAGGATTAATTCGCTCACCATTTTTCCAACACCAATAAAGCGGCCGCAGGAGCAGAAACAAACACTTTTTGGGGAGGTTGTTGCACCGTGGTTTGGTAGGTGCCTTTACTGGAGTGAACTGGTCAGAAAGACCAGAATACGTTCTTGTCAAGCCTAGCGATGCGGACTCCTGGACTTCAGTCATATAAAAGGAAAACAGTCGTTACCTAAGGGGTTGCTGAGAGGAGCCTCACTTTCTCAAGTAGGAAATTAAGCTAAATACTTCAGAATGGAAAACTTAAAATACAGTCAAAGTAAGTGAAAAAATGTCCTGGGGTTAAAGTGAGCTCCTTTGGCTTGGGTCTCTGAGCATTAATTCCTGCCAGCAATACTTAGAAAAAATATAAACTTAATTAGGACAGAAGGACTGGTGTGGGTATTGGCCTTATTTTTATAAATCCTTCAATGTTGCTCCATTTAACCCTGCCAATGAATCTTTTTCTTTGATCTTAAACTAACAGGATTAAAACCAACTTGTTAAAATTGAATCCTGAGGTCACAGTGAAGGTTTGTTAAGGCAGAACTTTGTTAAAGCTGCTATGTTTTCTTTTAGAAAAACAAAAGCAGTTATTTATGGAGTTTAATATTCCAAAAAGCTTTTATTTCAGAGTTCCTTAATTACCATGGCAGATAATAATTACATTTTTATGGTTATGTATTTTTTAATTATAACAAAAAGCTATTTGTCTTCCATTCAGTCTGGTCCAGAAAGGGTTCTGTTCAGTGAATGGGCTGTCCCCAGCATGTCACAGCATCTTTGTGTTCAGGACTGGCAGCCCCTCGGCATCCTTTCTGGAGCTCCTGCGCTGTCCTTAATGGCAATAAGTGGACGTTTGAAAATAAATCTTCACAATTGTGATACCTCCTTGCATTTCATGCATACTCGTAAGCATAAATTGCTTAACCGAGTTAATGCAGAAACAAATGGCAATGTAATGTGTTTCTCTGCATGCTGAATTCCTACAGAAGAGGCACCTGAGATGTTGAGCCACGGGCTCAACTTTCTGTCCTTTGCTCCATTCCAGTGCAGTCCATAACGTTACTGGAAATCTCATATACTTACTGGGAATCTTACCCCGATTCTGTAATAAGGAGTAGGTTGCAAAGGATTGTATCATTTGATTCCAACATCTTTACAGAAATTTTATGTTTGAAGTGTTGGCAGCAATCTTGAGGTTACTCACATTAATAACAAACTCTATAACAACATTTACTGCTACACACAATTTAATAGGTAAATTAAACATAGTAGTGGTTTCATTATTTAGTAGGGGCCTTACGTAACAATTTTATTTTTATTAGCATGGGTGTTATATTGTAAAAATTGCCTACATTATGAACTACAAAACTACACTATAAACCTTAGCAAGGAGGCCAGTCAACCACGTGTATAACTGCTGCATTCCAGAGTCAACATACTAACTTAGTCTCCTGTCTAACATCATTTAGTATATAGCTAATGAGAGTAAGTCATGAGAGACATACAGAGTATGTATTTATGTAGAAAATGTGAACCCTATTCCTTTACAAGTAGTCATGGAATATATGTGCATGTAAGTAATGGTAAATGAGTAAAGCACAGCCATAAGATTAATTCACGGGGATTAATTCGTACAGATGAAATACTGCAGCAGTTCAGCACTACGTTAGAAAATGCTGCAGAACGTCATTTATGGGAAAGCCTTGAGAAGCTGTCATCGTCTCATCGGTTTGCTGGAAAAAATATGGTCAGTTAAAACAATGCTGGGGTAGGTTTTTAGTTAATGTAAATCATTGCTTTTTGTGTTCAGCAGAAAAAGAACACCAACACCAAAAGATCTGTCCTATTCTTTTGTTTTCGTTTCATCTTTTCCTTTTTGTTATAACTAAATTAAAAGAGATTTCTCATTTCTCACATTACTTACTTGAATTTGTTTGAAAGCTGCTTGACGATTTACTTTCTTATTCCAATTAAAGATCTGTGGAGTTATGGGTACTGTTTATTTGCCTAGCCAACTGGCTAGATTTTTGATCCGCTTTATTATTATATACTAAATTCCTCTGAAGTCATATAATATTTACTTGTAGCCTTGCCTGGGTGCAAAAGAAAATATAAATTCACATCTTTGACTTATTGAAGACTAATCATGTACCATAAACAATTCTGAACAGGCAAGATGTGGATCAGATTGCCTTCCCCTGTGATTTTGTCAGAAGAACTAGTTAGAGATTTAAGTAGGAAAAGTAGCATTATTTTACCTTCTAATTGCACTAATGTGTTCGGCATACCTTCAGAACTCTTCATTACTACTTATTTATACCATTAGTAAATAATTGGTGGAGTACAAAGTGATAAAAGCAGTTGACTGCTGGTGAGAAAATTTCCTTAGAACTGAAAAAATACGCTATTTGTAATCAGCACAAGTTATAAATACTTCAAGGTGCACTTTGAAGAAGAAAAAAGCTGCTGGTGTAGAAAATGAGGAGTGCATTTCATCAACAAATGTTTACATTGTGAAAGACATTTTTTACTAAGATGGAAAAAACCGCTGTCATCTTTTCACACTTTCAGAAGAATGGCCACTGTGTTGGTAAGAAGTTGGCTTGTTTCTCTGAACCATTTACAAATAAGTATGAATAAGCAAGTTGTAACATTTCCAAGCTCCCATCAAAACGCCAGTAGCGGTGCAGGGCGCAGATTCCAAGGGAGTTCCCAGTGCCCCGTGTCACGGAGCCAAGCATTCATTGCAATGCAGAAAAGCACAGCGGCACTCAGAGGTTGCGCTCTCACGCCTTAGGAAGGGTGTTGGGATTAAAACATCAGCGTACATAAGCGTTCTGTTAAAACCCTAAGAAAGCGTATGCCCGAAGTAACAAAAAGTACAGTAACCCTGAGGAGCAGCCCAGAGCAGTTTCGATCAGTGGCAGCGCTTTACCGCTAAATCTTAAAATGCTGCTGCAAAGCAGTAAGATGAAAGCATAAACTGCCAGAAAAAAAATCGTAGTAAGCAGTTCTGTGAGGAGGATAATTGCAGGTTGTATTGCTTCAAAATACAAAATGTTTTTCTGATGTTCTCCATCAGATCTGACTGGAGACCCCCACAGTAGAAGACAGACTGTGTAAGGACTAAGAAACCACAGATGGAAAGTGTAGAGACCATTATTTTGGAGTTCATTAAGCAGATAATCACTTAACTTACCCTGTATGCTGTCCCACTGACTGAAGCGATAAAGCAGCAGAGAAAGGATTTCAAAGAATGGAAAGCTCAACAACCTGTTTTTCCTGTAGTTACTTTTAACTACGAGTTTAGTAGGAAAAAGTGTTTGGATTATCTAGAGAACTGAAATATGAGAGTAAGGTATGTTGGGTCTTGCTCATCGTAAGAAATGGCGACACAAAGAACATGCTTATCTGCAAGGGAAAAAAGAAATCAAAAATTACATGTTTAAAGCAGAAAAAACCCAATTCAGGTGGAATGCAGCCACAGAGGAGGAGACACGGCACAGAGAACCTTGGGGTACTTTTCAGACAAGAAGGAATAGCATCACGGCCATGGCCAAATTCCATTCTAGATCCAAAACCAGACCTAAAGTGATGCAAAACTGAGCTCTATAGCCCCTAAGGAAGATCCTTGCTGCTTAATGAAATCCAGATCCCCAAGTTAGGCACCCAACTACCTTTTCGATCCAGTAAGAAGAGCTAAGTGCCTAAACATTCCGAAGAGCCGAACACTGACTGACGCGCTGCCTTCTCGTTCCTTGTGCTTCCACCCTTTAATGCATGTGAGCGTGACTCTCGCTGCTGAGGTTAGAATTATAAATGTCACAGTTAACCTTCAGTTTTTTAAAGTTTGAAGGGGAAAGTGTTGTTTCGTGTTGAACATTAGCAATAATAAAAGTGTCAGATATTCCCCTGTAATCTGTTTAGGCATGCCAGCTTTCCTTAGGGAACATAAAAGCTTGACTGAGGAGAAGAAAAGCTTTGAGTATCAGCCTAGCCTTTTCCCCCCAGCTTTGTAGCATTACCCCAGCTATAATAGAGATATAATCTATATTGTCCTAATGCTATGTATAATTTGTGTTAAATAATCACTTGAAGCTGGTCTGGAAACCATGAAACTCTAATGCCCGTATCCTTCATAGATCTGTTTCTATTTCAAATGCATTTTCAGCTGCTCTTGCAGGCTTTTAAAATTATGCTGGCAGTTTCTTGTGAACTTCAGGGGGAAAAAAAAAAAATCAGGCAGTTTTAATCTTCCCAGCGTACTTCATGAAAGCAGTCACTGGGCCATTTGAGGGATTAACCAACAGGAGCTTTAAACTACCCACTCATGTAAGCAAGCGTCCCAGCCAGCTTCCAGCGAAGCATGAACGAGCGCAGCCTTTAATGGCAGCCGGCATTAACGAGCGCTCCTGCATCACACGCTGCTTTGGGCCCTTGACATCAGAAAGAGCTGAACTCTGACCTTGGCCCTTGCCACCTTGATTATCAACGAGAGCAATTTGTTAAGGGTTATTGTGTGAGCAGGTCTGCAGCAGTTTGGGCAGTTAGGAATTTCTAAAGCAAACAGCAAGAAGCTACATAATGCGCTACACACAAAGGGCTTTCACATTGAAATTCATATCTCGCACATTACACACGCAAATTGCATTAAAAGATTGTTAAATTGTACATTGAAAGGCCCAACAGCCAGGGCAGCTGTATATTCCTTCCTTTATTCCTATGGTCACATACTGTCCCCCAAACCTCCCTTCAGTGCACCCGACTGACGGTGCTGGCTGGGACGAGCAGCTTTTCAGTACTTTTGGGTTTCCGGCGTCGTTCAGCGGGTGTTTCACATGGCTGACTTACCGACACGGTCTGAACCTCGCTTCAAGAACAGGATTGCTAATTTTGCCACGGTTGTCCCTTTCTGTGTCTTTTTCAGAAGCATTAATTAATCTTCCCAACTGCAAAGTGAGATGCTGTTAAGAGGTAGGAACCTGAAGTAGAGGGGAAAAAAGTCACCCCGTGGTGGGTGGCAGGCCAGATTTGACAGGTCGTAAGCCTTAGACCTGATCTCTGGGAGTATTCAGAGTTACATCGCCGCTTTGACCGTTCAGCGCAGGACGGTGCTGTGGTGTGGGCAGCAGCTCAGCCAGGCGGGCTCACGCTGGGCATTAACACACGGGGCAATGCTCAGCTTGTGGCCACCTGCAGAAAGCTCATTTTGAGTGATCATCAGCACACCAGCATCGCTTGACTGTTTTAAAAAAAAGGACCATATTTTTTCCCCAAACTCCCCCATCATCATCCCCCATCTTTCTGGTTTCTCATGCAGCATGTGTCCCGCTGGCTCCATAGGGTCCAGTCCCCAGCTCACACAGGCCACCACACGCTGCAAACCCCGGGCTACGCCATTGCCCTGTGGTTTTAGCCAGGCTGCTGCTTTCTTTTTCATCCAGTCACTTGTCTCCTGTCTCTAGGGCAGGAGAGAGAAGCTGGGAGCTCCTGGCTGCAGCCGCAGTCTCGGGCGACTGTACCTGCCAAAGCCATGTGCCAGCACAGCCCGTCTGTGAAGTGAGGAGAGGTTTGATGTCCTAACACTCACGGTGTGCAAAACAGCATATTTTCCCCTGTATTCATTCTCTGAAACAGATGAGCAATTTTTTTGCTTGAAAATTTTTCCACAAAACGGTATGTGAAGCAGATACCCGGTGTGGATATTTTCAACCTCCCGGATAAAACTGATAAAGTGTAAGTAACTGAAAAATGGTCTGAAAAGGTGCCAGGGAGACTAACTACAGGTATCTTCAAGAATCTCAACTAAAATACATAATGTACAAAAATGTGCTGTGAAGTACTATTGTTTTGGAAACCTCCCTAGTTATTCCATACTATATGTAGGAAGGATGGAACTTCTACTTAGCAGCACACGTTCTGCAGCCAGGCATCAACCAAAGCATCGGGAAGCTGATAAATATTTCCAAGGGCTGTATTTCAATGATCCCGAAAGTGGTAGGGATGAAGTAAGATGGATATCAAACCCATTAATTACAGCGGTCAGCTGAGACCGGAGGGCAACCTGTAGAAAGATAAATACCCAGGCAAAAATGGGAATTGGGACATGACACAGAATGGGAAACCAACAGACTCGGATGCTGAAGCCAAGTGAAAAGAGAGGCAGAAGGTGGCAGAGAACCAGGCCCCACCACAGGGGGCACAGGCACAAGCCATCCGCTGCAGCTGGGTGCCTGGGGTGCTCCCGGGGGCCTCCGTAGGTCTTCAGCCCTGCTGGGGCAGAGATCTGACTCACACAAAATTGAGATTCCCACCGGTAATTTCAGTAGCTGATAAAAATACACAGATCTGCAATAATGTTTTTGTTGATTAATTCTGATTTTTTTTTTTTTAAATTGTATATAACTTTCATTTCTGAACCGATGGACTGAGGATTTTCATTTAACAGGACAGGTTTCTTTAAATAATCTACTTACGACAAAAATGCATACTTTGGCATGAAAAAATAGTTCTGTTCCCCAGCGTCTCCGGAACACCACAGACTTGAAAGCAAAAGTTTTTGTTGTATAAGCAAAAAAAATGTGCATGTCAAAGCTGAATTTTCTTTATTGTTTTCCTTGAAAATAGCAGCTAAACTTTCCAAGGGAATACATTTTAAAAATCCACATTGGTTGATTAGAAACAAATCAAACCAGATGCACTAACAGCCTTCATATGAAAATTCCCAAAGCTCGACTAGATCATACTTTGGAACTGAAATTCTGTAGCAGCTTGAAACCTGGAGATTAAGAAAATATGTTCTGTACTCTTGTCTCTAAGTGCTACCCTGAATAAACTCACAGATCTCATTGAGTTGGATGCCCATCGTAGGGTGCATTCTGTAATGCATGGGCTGAAATGAACTCTGGATGTGTTTTCAGCTTTAAGACTGGTAGCTCTGCCACATGTCACCCTTCCCTAGTTAAGGCATTTACTGACAAACCACTCTCTTAATTCTTGGAGAAAGGCATTCTGGATTTCCAGAGCTATGCATGCAATACATTTGTTTATATATATAAAGTTATTAATGCAAAAGTACCTGCAAGGTCAGGACCTACATTTTCTCAAAGTAGCAAATATGAGCAGCACGTTAATACTGAAACCTCTTCCATGACCTGATGTTATAGCCTACGATAGTACAGCTTCAGAAGAGGAATGCCATTTCAACAGGGCATCTATAATGCACTAGGTATGTAACTAACAGAAAGCACTGCAAACAGGCATAAATTTAGTATATGGTATCATTTGCTGTACCCTCCTAGCCTCACTCTGTGCCAAAAATTATTTTTTTCATATATCGAGTCATTGAAATGGTTTGTTAGACACTTTATTTATGAACACTGTACTGCAAAGCAATGCATTGACCCAGTTTGTGAGGTCCCACCTACTTTATACACGTTTCAGTGTGTAGGAGAACGCTACCTTGAGCAACTAAATGTGCAAGACAGGCCCTCAACTGTACCAGCAGAGAAACCATTTATCCTTCTGACAAACAGCGCCTCGAAAGACTAAATAGAAGCTGAAGTATTTAGCATTTTGAAATTTGAGAAATCATCTTGAAGAAACCACAGAGTTAAAAGGAAAAATCTTAGTTATTCAGGGTGCCTTTGCCCAGCTCAGCACCCATGGGACTCCAGGAAAAGGCTCCCATGAATATCACTTCAGTTGGCAAAAGCTTTCAAAAGGAATCTCCTCCCCAATATGAAAAATGAATTATTCAGCGTTAAACATCATATTTTCTGATGTGTTGACTTCTAAAACATCGTCCCCTTTCTATAAATTTCATTTGATTACAAACTTTTTAACATTTGGTACTTCCTATTACAAATGCAACTAACATAGGTCTTCTGCTTATAAATCTGAGTTAATTAAATTGGAGTATGCCAGTGAAAGCAATCTCTTTAAATACCGACTCTTTGGGTCCTGAAAATCCCTCTTACTAGGAATAACTGCTATTACTTCAAAGCGACTAGTGAAAACCGAGCGCTCTTTCATTTTTTTAATAAAGAGATTTTCTGGTCCAAGGGGGCACACCTGATATTGTTTGCACCCAAAGCAAGTGGTCTGTAATAAGTGGCGCAATGAAAGTTTAAGCCTGCTTTCAAGGGTCATCGGCTTTTCTGACTGTTACTTGATCTGTTTAGAACTGGCTAATTTGTTAATCAGAGCAAAGCTTCAAACTCACTGTGATCACCTCCTTAATGCTGCTTTCACACACTAATAATTAAAGCAAAAATTCTATACAAAATTGTCATATGCTTTTCTAAACACACGAAACGCATCAACATCTGGTGCAGCATTAAATCATGCGTCAGATGTCAGAAGTTTGTTCTGGGATTTAAAACTCATTTTCTCTCATATTTTGCACCAAGGATTTTCCTTTTCCTCTTACATACTCCCTATGAGTTTGAGTTGGTTTTCATCTCTCACTGGTTTATGTCTACATGTTTTAGTGGGATTAGTCCCTATTCGGATGGTGAATAACGCAAAACAGACTTCCCATCCTCTCTCTATCCTAAAGCCAGTCGGTTTGGTTGCAGAAAGTATAGGATCTCAAAATGACAGAGAATTTAAGGGTTTCTCTGCATGGAAACGTCACCATGACATAATTTGAATTTATTTTTTTTTTGTTTTTAAACATAGATAATTGGTGCCAAACTCCATCTTTCAAATTAAACTTTCTCATTTAGTTCAGTTGAATCCTTTCCTAATAGCTTTACATTAAATAAAAATATTCCAATCTCCAATGAAAGGAGTGTCCACACAGGCTTTTGCTCAAGTTTTGCTGGAAGAATTTAGGTTGTGCCAGGTCAATTTTCTCATATAAACTGCTTTCCCTATAACAACAGAGTCTGTGTGTAGGG
>NW_009260758.1:2994933-3032067 GCF_000687185.1 Egretta garzetta
GAGTGAAAATAGCAGAATGCAAAATGCATGTCAGCTGGAAAATAAGTGACCTGCTTGTAAGAATATTTATGTGTTTTCTCCTGACTTGGCTTGGGGAAGAAAACAGCTTGACAAAACATCAGCTGTGAGCAGGATGTTTCTGCCATTGAAAATCCACATGGTCGTACTTGAGAGGTTTCTGGAAAAATGAAATCCCGTAGTTTAGAATCTGGAGAGTTTATTGGAAAGGCATTTACGCTAACATCCGCCAGGCAGGGGTGTGTTTCGCCTGCTTGAACTGGTCACTTCGGAGTTACCATCGTAATGCCTGCTTTGAGCTCTTTGGTGCGTATTTAGTTAGCTAGAGAAATGCACAGTGAAATCTTTCATTTCAAATACCTTTATAGTTAGACCTATTTTTTTTTAGACCCAGTAGAATATTTTCTCTGGCAGTACAGTATATGAAAAGGAAGATGTATTCACATCTGAGCATGCTAAAGCACAAAGTCCTCCTCTTCCTGACTCTGTATGTATATAAGCCACTGAAAAAAAAACCGCAGTGAAGTTCAAAATCATTGTTCTTTATAGTCTTTCCAGTCTGGAAGTCAGATAAATGACTGTAGGCCAGTCTCATTGCATGAAATAAAATATTTCTCCGGAACAGCACAGTTAGTCTTTAACTGATTTACTATAGTTAAACAGTAACAGTGAGAGTGTTCACAGCACCAAGCCTGGTGGCAAAGCCGCCCGTACAAACAAGCCATTCATGAGAGCAGGAGAGGCAGTGAATAGTCGGAGCTTTTTCTTAGCCTTGCAGCAAGGCTATCAAGGAAATCTCAACCCAGCTCGGCAGTCCAGCTGGAATGAATTCTAAAACGAAAGGTCTCTAGATACCAAGTAAGAGCATTACTGTTCTGAACATTGCAGAGGAAAAGATCGGTCGCTGCATGAATGTCTGCGGTGCGGTGAAGCCGCCTCCGTGCCCTGGCAGCCTCTCTAGACAGCAGATGAAAAACGTGAGGCTGCCCAGCAGCGGGGACGGCCCGCACTGCTGGACCGGGGGTTAGGTGGTCTGTCATTAACGGGAGCTTCTCCTTCTTTACTAGTTAGAGAAAGGACCTGACAAAAAAAGATAATGAGGATTATTAAATCTGTTCAAGGTGGATAAGCTAATCTTCATCCATCCCATCCGTTTCATTTCCATCACGCTGGCCATGATCAGCCAAAAAAAAAAAAAAAAAAAAAAGGCAAGCTACTGAATGCTTTGCTTAGCTACCACTTAGCAAAACCAATCTTCATGTCAGATGATCTATGATCTATTTATTACATGAAAATTGCTTCCATTTAGATGGCTTGGGGAATAGCATCTCATCCACTTAAGAAGCCCTTCCACCTTTCTCTATCCATCTTTAAGCCGAGTCTCTGGTTTTGTTACTCTACCCTACTATATAGGCAATGCTGCTAAAGAGAATTTTACAAACTTCCAGAGAACGTTTTGCCATGTACCTTTTCTAGCTCTTGAACCACTCATTATAATAAGAATTTATTCAAAAACTTTGGTTTAGGCTAGACATTAGGAAAAAGTTCTTCACTGAAAGGGTTGTCAGGCTCTGGAATGGGCTGCCCAGGGAGGTGGTCGAGTCCTCATCCCTGGGGGTATTTAAAAGAAGGGTAGATGAGGTGCTTAGGGACAGGGTTTAGTGGTGGGATGGCAGGGTTAGGTTAAAGGTTGGACTCGATGATCTTAAAGGGCTTTTCCAACCAAAGTGATTCTATGATTCTATGCAGTGTTTGTATTCTGTGTCATTTAAATACCAGACTGCCCGATTACTTTATGGAAATACCAATATCTGTTGAACACAATGGCCCTTCAAAATGTCTGCAATTTTGCCAGATTGTTCGTGTCAATAGAGAACAGGACACTGAACGTGGCAATAGCTGCGAGGCTGCGGGGAGCAGCCGCGGTGAGGAGCTGTGTGCGGAGCAGCTCCACGGCTTTCCTTGGGCAACGCCGGCTGTTGAGCTGGGGATTACGGCATTAGTTAACCAGAGCACTGTAAAGGTAACGCTAGGAAAAAATCACTACTGTGTATGTCAGGAAATAAGAAGCTGGTTCAGGGACAACTTGCAGAGCAGATGTTGTACTAAGTACAGTTCCATTTATTTATCATGTTGGTGGATATTGTGACCGCCATAGCATACAGGGTGTGCTCCGTAGGGTGACTTACTAGTATTGAAAAGGAGTAGAAGCTAGTGAGCAGTGCCTAGGTCTGCCCAAAGTGCTGTGTATTCCAGACGTCATTCAGCCCCTCTGGAGGCAAACACGAATGAAGGAGGCTACCTTGGCTCCCTGGGCCAGCCAAAGAAACCTGAGGTGCCCAGGCAAAGGGCCGGCTCCGGAGGAGCTGATTCTTAGCCAGGGGCTCCACAACATCAGGTTTTGCATGGAGATCATCATTGAGCCAGACGGGTCCCCTGCATGGGTGCCATCAGCTCCAGAGGAGGTCCAGCACGCCTCCTCCTGCTGTCCCCATCAGACAGCAGTAATGACCGAGGCTGAAATTTCTGTCCTACCTACATCATGCATCTCACTGTATAGAAATAATCCTCTACAGCAGTGGTGATAGCACAAATAAATAACCTCCCTGGGGTAGAAGGGACGAAGCAATAGATACTTAAGAAGTAATGCACTGCTATGCATGTAGAAAAATCTCAGCTAGAACCCACTTGCTTTTAGGTTCTCATAAATATTCCCCAACACTTTCCCTTTGGAGAGGCATTTCCACAGCTGAAGTCTGCTCAAAACAGGTGGTCGGGGTTGTTTTGGTGTTTGTTTGGGGGAGCTTTACAGCAGAATTACAGCTGCCATGTTCTAGTTTTCAACACATCCAGAAAATAGAAACAAGTAGTCTTCTTTGTAGAGCTACAGACAGACACAATAAGCCAAGTTTTAAGGCTGCTCCAGCGTTTGTGGAGTTCTCACCAAGAGAAATTTTTTTTGTATGAGCAGTATGATTTTTCTGATTGCTTTTTGTGCTCAGATCACAGCTTTGAAAGCTTTTGACACACATGCACAACAGACTTTGCCTTTTATTTTTTTTCTGCTCAATTGAAAGCAGCTTTTCTTTCCTTAGATTTATGATATCTTGTTTTCCTGAGTATTAAAATGCTTTGAGAAAAGACAGAAAAATATATTAATTTTCCATGGGCAATATATTTTAGTAGAAAATCGGTGAATGCTTATGTTAAACCTAAACAAGGCAAGCTGTTAGAACAGGGAAATACAGTATTAGCAAGCATGCTTTAAAAAAGATAGTTAGGCAAGAGAGACGTGGCAACAGCCCCCAAACCTGAGCAAATTGTCTGTAGAAGATTAGCCTTACATCTAAGCATAGGCAGCAGGATGCATGCAAGATTTGTTTATCGTGACCTTTAACAAATCTATGTTATGATTTGGAACCGAGTCCAAACTGGATCTTCTGTCAGCTGCGTCTCCTGCAGCCGCATTGCCGGCGCTTTCAGGAGGTAGCACGCTGTGGCCGAGAGTTCCGGTTTTCATTCAGTTCAGGGCTGATTTGCAACAATTAAATTATTCCTATAAGTAGGAGATTCTCAATTCAGGGCATGATTCTGGAGCCCTTTATCACAGACATAAGTTACACCAATGCAGCAAGAATAGATACGCACGTTTTGTGTGGTTTCTTAAGGAAGGGCCTGAGGATTTGTATACAATTTGCATTTTGCCCTTTGGCTTTCACGTAATTAGGCACATCTCTAGATTTGTTTTTCAAACTGAGACCATTAGGGGAGCAACAGTGAATTCCTGTATGAGCCTACAGGGCTGTGTTTGCCAAGGTACAAGGCTTTTCCCAGGAAAGGAAACAAAGACTTCATTTTAGTTACCCTTATAATGAGCCATTTAGAAAAGATGGGAGAATGCGTTAACAAAGACTAAATATAACAGAAATGGAGATATTTGAATTGTATATCTGATAGAATTATCTTCTGGGGTTTTAAGGTTTTAAAACTTCCGATGTTCTTGGAGGGGAAGTCAAGTATTCATTTTAGGGAAAAAAAGTCAAGATGACTAACATTGCACGTATTTAATTTAGCTCCACCAATGTTTATAGCACTGGACACACAGTGTTTTATTGCAATAAGATGAATATTTATTAACAATTCAAAATGATCTGTTCCAAAATGTACAGTGCACTCACAGGGATGTTTTACCACAGAAGTCCAGGTGTTTCCTGTCTGAGTTTGGAAAGGCTGCTAGCTTATGATGAGTTTACTGAGCAAGGCTTTTATAGGTTTAATGTGCAGCAAAATAACATTTTACTCTGTCTCGTCCCTTAAGATGCAAATGGTCAAAATTATTAAATGCTGGTATTGCCTAATCTAATGTAGAGGATGGACTTGAGAAGACCTATTTAATAAGCACAAGGAACTGCCATTGTTCTTTATCCCAACATCTCTGCCGTAGTTCTCCACCGTTCTCTATCAGTGTTTCACTAATATGGAATGGGAGAGTGACAAACTCAGTAGAAATCGGTATTTTCTACATTGTGCCTCCACATGGCATTTCTGTTGATGGTAATTCCACAGGTGATTGCTGGTCATGTTCTCAGTTTGGTGCTTTGTTCTTTTTTGAACCGTCCAGCTGGGCACACCGGACTGTTCATCAGGTTGCATCTCAGCAAAGAGTTTCAAGACTACAGAGGCAACCTGCCTGGGCTGTGAAGCAGACCCTTTCCACATACCCAGAAAGACTTTTAGTTATGATTGTACTTACAGGAGATTGCAGTGATACACTTCTCCTTAACGCAGAGAACTGTGAAATTGCCAAAGATCAATTCCTGATAGCTGAGAGGAACAGGACGGGTCATGCCGGGACACCGCAGCCCTGCTGCCGGCCCAGCCCTGGGCCCCCTCTGCCCGCACGTGCAGCTTTCCTTCCAGGAGAAACAGAGAAGCAGAGTAGAGAAAGAGGCACCCAGGTAGCACCCACGCTGTCCCGAGGTTCGGCAGCAGGAGCAGCCATGACTCCAGGAGCAGAAAAGCTCCCGAGGCCAACCGTTATCATACAGCCATCTTTAAATGGGCTAGAAACTTCAGTGTTCTCAGCAACTGTAATCTTGGTGGAATTTTAGTTACATCTGAAAACCGTCATTTTAGAGCTTGACCTCTAGAGTATGTTGCGCCAGCATTTCCGCATTACTAGGGTACGTGTCCAAGCCACCGCATACGTAGCCCGTGACAGGCGAACTGACCTACTTTTCCATGACACATTCCCCAGATGGAAGGCTTTACCTTAGGATTGTAAGTGCGTGCCGTGTTTAGAAAGTATGCTCCTCTATCTGTTTCCACCGAGAGGAAATTAGGTTGCTGTTTATTTCTGTTTACTGGAGATAGGCTACTAAATCTCTCAATCTGCAGATTTTTCTGAGGAACTCGGAGCTGTGCTGCTGTCACCAGTTGTACTTTTATGCCATCACCACATCGCAGCAGGGAGATTTTAAGAGCATTCAGTTGCTTACAAAGTCCATTTCTTTTGGAAAACTAAGCTTGATGGTAGCTGTTTGCCTTCTGAAATGGTCTCTTTCTCAGAAGGACCAGATATAAGTGAAAAGTAACATGAAAGTCACTTCCAGAGAAACATGACCAGCCAAGGGAAACCAATTAGTGCCAATTAAGCTGGCTCCCAGCTAAGGTCACTCACTCAGTTCTGGAAGTCTTCATGAATGCTTTGGTGGAAGTCTGGAAATGCTTCCTTCTTCCACAGTTATGTCTTGTGACAGCAACCCTGGCTCTTCCAGCCAGTTCCTCCTAAGCCTGATGCCAAGAGCACAGCAGAGCCCTATTTTCTCCCCTCTACTTCAAGAAACAACAAACTACACAGTGCCTGCGAAGGTAAAGCTGAACTGTAGGAAACCGTGTATGAGTAGGAGGGAACCAAAATTTTGGACAAAGTTCCAAGCCAGGAAGTGGAGATATTATTAGAAAGCTCAGTTTCTAAAAAAAACCAAGATCGTTGCGTGGGAGCCATCTAGTGCCCGCCTGGTCTCTGCATGGGGAGGGTGACCTGCCCGGGTGTCACCGCTTCAGCTCAGGCCTGGCTAAAAACTGAACAGCTAAGCCGAAAACTAAATAAAGCGCCCCATAATGTGTCAAGTCAGTGACCACAGAGTTGATGACCAGTCCTGGAAGCCTATATGCGTATAAATGTTTTGGTTCTTCTGATTATTTGCATGTCAGTGCTCACAGAATTTGGCCTTTACCTTGAATAGTATTTAACACATTGGCTATAGATATTAATCAAAGACAAGAGGGTGAAGAAGCAGAATATGCTTTCTGCATTGGTTTGTGCGATGTTTAAATAGGTGGGACAGGAGGTAGGGGTAGGGCATAGTGAACTCCTTCCACACTTACTGCCATTCGTCGTGTGCAAGGGCTGCTCAAATTACAAGATATGCTCTGAGGATGGGAAGCAAAATATCTGAAGTTTGAGCATGCTGGAGTTTTCCTAACTTCCACCAGCCCTCGCCTCTCACTACGTTTTTTTCAGTCTCACCTTATAAGCTTTAATTTGTTCTTCTTTCTTCACTTGGGAATAGTGGATATCAGGAGCAGAATTATGTAAAGCATACTCCTCCTTTTATCAAGAACTTTATATTCAGTTTTTGTCCTAAAGAAGTCTCAGTAGGGTGTGACTGGTATTCATGTACTGTTACTGAAACAAGAGAAAGTCTTTCTAAATGTCTTTTAGCTGAAAGTTTAGGGGAAAGGAGCAGAGCTTACACAGGCTATATTAAGGGATTCTTTTCAAAAAAAATACATGCATTAAAAGGTGTTCAGTACATCGCCTATTTTCACTCAGAACACAACAATCTACCTTTAAATTACAAACCTGAGGGTGATTATTATGCTTTACTTTCCAAAGTGACCATAAAATACTGTTAAGCATCTTCATACTGTTCAGCCCAGCCCAGCCACGCCAGAACCATGGCTCTAGTCCAGTCCCTGCTGTCCCGCCCACCGCTGCTGCATGAATTCTCCTTTGTGCTAACTCGTCCTTAGGTCCAGCTTGTACAATGGTAGGAAAAGGCCCGGTGTGTCATTTTACACGAAGAACTGCAACAAGAAATCAGCTGGCCCTGGCACACGTACGCTACCGATGCTCTTCAGAGCTCCAGACGAAGACTGGAACTGCAGCACCGCTCTCTGTCTTAGCCCATTGTTGAACATGGCTCAGACTAGAGAAGAAAATCTTTGTGAAGGAAATACGGATTTCAAAACGTGGTCTCTGATTATGGATGCCAATAATGTCACTATGAACACACTAGGTAGAACTCTGTGTGTTCTACCACATAGCCTGGGCTGATGACATTAAAGAAAAAAAGTTGTTCTGTGGCCAGAAAAGCCAATCAACCCATTTTTCTATAAATTAAAGCCCTTTTTTCTAAAGGATTTTCCTAAATCCTTTGTTTCCCTCTCCCACGTGAGCCTCAGCCTTCCCTTGTGCCCCTGTGGCCCATCCACCGAGCAATACCCAAAGGTGCCGTGGCTTGCCCGGAGCAGCGTGTGTGCTCCATGGCCACCTGGCTCCTGCCCCCCTGCCCCTGCCAGCTCTCACAGCAGCTGGGCTGTCTGCTGGGCTTCCCACCATCTGCCAGGGTTGGCAGAAATTAGCCAAGAAGTTCAAAAGTTACTGGGAAGAGACTGGAGAGAGCACATTCAGACAAGCTGCATTTCCCTGCGAAGTCAGGCAAAAAGGGACCTGGCAACATTTGTTCGACGCTGAGGAGGCTCCTCATCATCATCCTCCCTGTGGGAAGCAGAGCATTTCCAGGAGAGGAGTATTTTATGTACTAGCACTTGAAAGGCAAAATCTCACACCTAAGGCAAACGTACGCTCCGGCATGTGGTGTGGCTTTTGCGCCAAGTGCTTTCCCATGCTCAGAGGCAGGGCTGTCGCGCCTGTTCGGGAGCAGCAAGGAGGTGCCAGGCGAGTCCTCCAAGAAACAGCCGTGGCTGTGAGTCCTTGCAAACTCACCACTTGCACAGAATTGGCCAGAATCAAAAGAAACCAACCCAGAAGGCAAGGAGACAGTGACACATCAGTCAAGGTCTTGTCAAGTCAATGCAGAGTTGGCCATCTTGGGTTTGGATCAGCATCCCGCTGTGGAGGCACCACGCAGCGGGGCTGAGCTGTGGCCGCTTGGATGTTTCCCCGGCTGAGACGTAATTCCATCAAGGTCTCGGGCGAGTGGTCAGAGCTCGAGTTCAGAACCGCTTCCAGGCAGCTCTGGTGAATAAAACCCTTCATTATTTCAGAGATTTACTAATTGTTTTTTTGATTCGGAACACTGGAAATGAGAACACCTATTTTTCTATTTTCGCTGACTCTGGCGCTTTTTGGCGTAGGCACCCTGGGGAGGCAGTGATTTAGTCATCCAACCACGTAACAACGTGGGGCTTAATGAGTAACACATTTGTACTTTCCATTCTCAGTCTGAGAAAGGGCCTATAAATAAGGCATATTTGCCCTCAGATCAAGAAAATCTTTTTCTTAAATAATGTCATTAAATTTTAAATTAGATGTACAGGCAATTACTGGTGAAAATGTTAAATACTGGATAACCCAAGAATATGACCTAATTTAATATAATTTTATAAATGCTTGAATTCAATTAAATAAAAACTTTTGTATAACATTTAAACTGTTTGCTTAGTTCTCCCTAGAGCTCACAGTAGGTTACTGTGAGCCAACATTACAGCATTTGTTTAAAATGCCAGAAGGTTTAGGATAGGTCCCATACACTTCTAGCTGAATCCCTCGTCGCTGAACAGCAATTTCTGGGCAGAAGCTGCTGTATTAAATAATTGCTAGCTAATACATATATTTTAGACACATTATAAACCTGGATGTTAAACCTGTTAGAGTAAATGAAATGTTTATTGCAGAAAAATACACAATTTGCTGTTTTGACCTAGGTGCGTTGTCATGGAAACTGAAATCTTTCTTGTGCAATAAAAAATCTGCTTGTCATCTGATTTGAGCCAGTTATTTGCACAGGTGGTTTTCTTAGCAGACAACTACTTAGTAAAAACAAATCTATTCTTTCTCAATAGTTCCATTATGGGTTCCCACAACAATGTGTTTCATTTCACTAGCTTTGTAATTAATGAGCCATTATCAACTAATTAAATCACATTTAGATTTTATATGAGTTCATCTGTTACACAACACTTGCTCCCCAATCCTCCTTCCTGGGTGTGTTAACCTTGTGAGAGTTTTAATTGATGGTGAGAATGAAGTCTTGTAGGTTGCATGGTACTTCAGACAGGCTAAAGTAGTAACAAATGTGGACATGTAAATATATCCAACAATTTAATACCAATTTCCTTAAATGAAATAAAGCAGCAGTAGGAGTAACTGAAATCAGATTTCCAATCTGTACGTAAAACTGTTGTAAAATATTAAGTTCATATGGTTGCAGACAATGGAAACTGAAATGTGAACTATGCTAACAGTTCCAAAATGTCATCCAAAAGAAAATTCAACTTTAATAGACAACATCTTTGCTGTTAGGCCTGCTCCAGGCCTCACTGAGATCAGCGGGAAGACGTTCATTAACTGATTTTGGATCCAATCCTTGATTTGCAGTCCTTTGGGCAGAGGCTGTCTCGGTCTGTGACAGCCCGTCAGACAGTAGAGCTGGTTTGCAAGCCCAGCCTGACTTCTTTACAGTATCATAGAAGGCAGCAATAGTAGAGGTGAGACGGACACAGGTAAGTTAAGACAAAAGAAAGCACTTTTGATCGCGTAATATTTTCTATGAGAACGTTCAAAGATAGACTTTGAAGACGTGATGATAAGAGTTTTAAAAACAACCCCTGTATGATTTCTCTGACATCTTGTGAACTGTTTGTGCATGACACTAATGATACCCGTACTCAGACGGGACCAGGTGGACGTTGCTTTTTCATTTCTCTCTTCAACTGATTAATGGATAGCAGTGTCACTCACACGCGGATTTACCCAGACTGGCAGATTATTCACGAGACTCGCGCAGCACCCCCACCGGGGTGCCCACCCCTCGCGCACGCTCTGCAGCTGCCGGCCTTACGCCTCGTCTCGCTCAGTCTCCCGGGTGGCAATGATAGCTCGTGTGCCAAGTCCGTCATCTCCTGACCGTAATGCCCATGGGCACGTGGCACCGTGACGGGGAAGAAGGGAGGGTTAGCAGGGAGCTGGACAGGGAGCAGCCCTGCTGCAAGGGGCACTGGGTACCCAATTCAGCATAACACATGGCCATCCCTGGCCCCGGAGCACGTCCTGGGATTCCCTGTGGGGTGGGGTGGGCTGGACACAGTCCTGGGCACCAAGCAGTCAGTGGCCCATGCTGTGCAAAACCCAAGCGCCATTCACCTGCAGGAGGTGAAGCCCTATAGAAAGAAATCCTGTATCCTACCTGGAGGGATGGGGAAGGGTTAAATGTGGAATTTCCCATCTGAAGCCATTGGCTCTTGAGCTGCTTTTCTAGGCAGTTTTGAGCATCTGCTACAAATGAGAAGCTGTGCAGGATTTAAGATATCAAGAAAATATTCTGGGTAACTAACAGGCCCTTACACATTCCTTTGCAAATGTGGCAAATAGTGTAAACAGCTTTTTGAGACCGATTATACAAGCTACATGTTTAGTCTACAAACTGGGTACCATTAAGCCAAGCTCCTTTGTTTCTACTTGGAACGGCTTTATCAAAGTTTTAAGAATCAGTTTTTATACGTGCAATGGAATGTTAAATCACGTGCAACCCCGGTGCGTAAGAAACGCAATGCTTCACAGCACTGTAAGAAATTACACTAGTTAACGACTTTATATGATCACTATTGGTGCCAAAATTTGCACACTCATGGAGAACAGCAGTATATATAGCCAGTATTGTATTTAAAAATAAGTTTGTCTTATTAATGCAAAAATGGACTTTATTCACATAGGAGAATATTTACTGTAGATATTTCACTAGATGGCACTACAGCACTGTAAACACTGGAAGAACATGTCGTTCAGTTCCCGCATCTAAGAGTTTATCTATAATCCAGTTTACTTTTAGGATAGGTATTAGGTGTGATGGTGATGAGTATTACCATAAAGCAAACAATGTTGAGATCTCACCTCATAGACATTGGTTTCCTCTGTCCCACACATGGACACAAACACGTACACAATGCACCGAGAAGGTCAAAAGCTGGAACGCAACAGAGAGACTCCAGGGGAATTGGAACTAGAGCAAGTATTTCCATTCACAGAAGAAGAGAGGGGAAGAAACTTCTCTGCAGAGTGAAAGGGGCAGGAAAAGAACAGGTTTCAAATTTTAGAGAGGAATCGGGAAAAGAGGGAGCTGTGGCCAAAAATGGAACGACAGCTTTAGCAGATTAAAAATGCCAATAAACTTGGAAAGGCTATGTTTATAGAACAGAAATTCTACAAAAAGCTTAGAAAAGAGGAAAGACTTTCCAGATTGAATCTGAGGGTAGATAAGAGGTACTCTAGGGATATTATATTTCCTTATCTTGGAGAAAGAAATTTTTCTGTCCAGAATCTCACGATTTCCCTGAAGATTAGTGACTAGCAAACTAGGGCCAGCTCTTCATCCGCTATTGACTTTCATGGCTCCTCTGACTGAAGTGAAGTCACTCTGACTTAAAACAGATGAAGGTCAGACCTCTGTAAGTTTGAAGCATTTATCAAGCAAGCAGATAACATCTTTTTTTTTTTCTCCTGAAGAATATTATTAAATTATGTGCAAAGTTTAGGCATCCTGTGTTTCTCTAAATTGTGTTAACAATGTGGTTTTTATTGAAGCACTCAGATGTTCCAGTTGTTATTTGCATTTTTCTTTAATTGATCTCATCCAGGCTAATGCATTGTATTTCAAGTAGTAATTTGGTAATCCTAAGGTTCCATACACATGAAGCTAAATGTGTAAACTGTGTGCTCTGACAGATGAGATTTGGCAGATTTAGCCGCGGTGGCTTAAGACATGACCACCTCCAGCTGTTCACCTAATACCTCTCTGCCTTCCAGCATCAGCGTCCTCTAGAAAGGGTGACAGAATGGGACATGTGTCAACACTTCACGTGCCCCAGCTCACAGCCTGGCATTTCAGCCTAAAGCCTTGATGAGGGGAGTGTGAAATACAAGAGCGAGCCAGGCGGATGTACGGACACGTACTCCCTGCTACCAACGGCAGCAATCGGCATCGGCACAAAGCAGGCAGCTGAGGGTAGGAGCAGCCGACACAGCTCAGTCTGTCCAAGCTTGATAACGAGAGCCGAAGGCATCAGCAGACCTGCAAAAGTGCATGCCGCAATCCAGCCCAATTAACAGAACACTTGAGCACTTTCTCAATCTCATTGGCTTCACAGGTCTCAATGCCTAAACCAAAGTCCATAAAAACTCAACCGACTACCATTTAATCAATTAATTAGAAGCTAAAATAGGGTATTCCGTTTCATTATTAAAATTATTTGCAATTCTGTGGCATCTGACATTACTGCAGTACGTCACATTCCTCAGCGCAGTAATATTACTTTACATCAGTTAAGTATAAAAACCTTGTGCAGGCTGTCCTTGTGCAGTGACAGCAAAGGGTCAGTAGGGTGGGCTGTAGATGAGTCTGAAGCATAACCTGGTTATTTTTAGACAAAAATTACTTATCCAGTACTTCCAAGCCTGGTAATCATGTTTTCCCTGCTGATTCAGTGAAAAAGAGTGTTAATCTTTGTCCTGAGATGCAAGTTGCATTGTATGATACATGCTTTTAGCATTGGAACTGGTATTATTGACAACCCTAAGTCTCAGTAAAAAAAAAACCAAACAAACTTTTATCAAAGTTCTAGCTGCTGAATACGTGTACTCGATTTACATCACCTGGCTGTCACACAAATCTTGATTTTAGCTCTGGAGGACTTAGAGGCAAGTGAAACTGAAAGCGTTCCCAAATTCCACAAATCTGAGCCTGAGAATATCACGTTTGCCTGTCTCCAGTTTTGCAGCAGGTCCTGAAACGTGTTATGTATTGGAGCCATCAGACACCATCATCTCAGGAGAAAATACAACATGAATTCTGTAGTGTTAAAATTGTTCTCTTTAATCTGGCCCTCCTTTGACTTCTGGTGCAAAGCGATTGAAAGCCGCTGCCTGGCTGGCAGAGCGCGCCTGTGATATTAGTTCATCTCCAGTGAAGTTTCCAATTAGTTCATGTCCAATTCAGACTGCTGAGACATGCATCCAGCCCTCCCCAGACAACTTGTCTTTTTACAACCAGAAGCATTGACAAGCAGAGGAAGAGTGATTTAGCCATTTGGCCAGGATTTAAAGACTTTGTTTTGCAAAGAGAATGCCTGGCTTGCAGAAGTGCCAGATAAATGGGTCCCGCTCCCAGACACATTGACTGGGCTCGCGGTTCTCGCGCTGCAGGTTCCTTGCTATGGCAAAATTAGAGGTGATGAATTTTTTATGTTTCTTTCAAGCCTAAGATGGGTACTGACCCGTTTCGGACAAAAGGCCAATGTAACTTTTGCTCAGGAGAAGGAAGCGATCTGTGCAAACGTGACTGAAGGAGCTCCGTGGTTTGGGCAGTCTTGGGAGCTGGTTTAGTGAGCGAGAGAGACGACGAAGCGCGTCAGTGGCTTGGTGCCACAGTTTGTTCCAGACTGGAGCTTCCACAGCACTTTTCATTCAGCTTAACTGGGTTCCTCTGGAAGCCAAAAGGACCTTGATCGTTGCTGTCACCGGGAGCAGGGTTAGTTAAACAGAAAGAACTTTTGTACCACTGTCACCTGCATACAGATAGGTATGGCATATACAATTACTTTAAGTTGACAAAGAGCTTGTATAATTGAGTTATTTGAATAATAAGCCTCGTTTGCTTGGAAATGTTAAGAGGGCTGTAACCCCGTGCAGTGTGGCACGTGCTTCACGCCACATGAGGCTTGAGCGCCTGCTTCCCCTTCATACTGATATGTACAGTGTTATTTTAAAAAAAATCATGGAAGTATAAAAACCGTCTGGGACAGTTGTGTTTCTTTACAAATACTGTAACAGATTTTGTTATTAGAGTTCATCACTGTGCACCCATAGATATTTACTTATTTTTATGAGCGTATTCACTGGCCGTGACAGATTCAAAAGCAGTCTAATGCTTTGAAGTGTCAGTAAATAGCAACAGTTATGTGGTTTTTGTGTTTTAATAAGTGTGTTCTCCAGTAGTCAGCTGCATACTTCTAAATGATTCTGGAGGTTGTCTCTCCAGACAGAGATATAAAAATGTATTTGACCCACTTGTAATATATTGGATTTTTCTTTATAATCTCATTAAAAAGTGTGCAGTGAACACAAAACCATAATTTACCTGGTGTTGTAGTTTCATTAAACATCAAAAGGGTGCTTGATGGGGTAGAATAATCCTATTCTGCATCCTTCATTGAACATCTTTTGGAATAAGTTTATTCATTTAATTAGAAGGTTTCTCTAAGTGAAGATTGCACTGGTTTTACTAGTCTGACGGAATTTGCATTTGTTATCCAAAGCGCTCTCTATTTCACTGTACTTATGATAAGTGTGTTAGAACACATGCTGCAAAATATCTCCACAAATTGGTACTTATTTTCAAAATTGTGTTAGTACTAATTCAAAAGTGAAGGAACAGAGAAGCTCCATTACACTTTAAAGTGGAATTTTCCCTTCAAATCTGTGGATTAGTCATGGCAAACAATGAAATGTTTAACTCAACATTAAATGGGATTATTAAATATCTTTTCAAAGTGGAAAATCACATGCATTATTCTATTCCCCGTACAAAAGGACAGTGAATTAGTTTCTCTCTTCATTCAGTACAAAACAATGAATAATACCACGGGCATACTTCAGCCTCAGAGGACGCTGCTGAATCACAGACACTGAAAACTATTGGGATCATTTTAATATGAAGGTGACATTCTCTGTGATTAAAACATGGTATTGTCGTAATGATGGTGAGGCTTGTAAAAACTGGGATGTTGCAAACTGGGATATAGTAAACTGGGATATTGCAGCTAAGGCAAGTTTTAACTCCCCATCTCAGTCCTATCTGCAGACAAACAGTTTGGGAAAGATGCTTGGTCCTGTGCAGCTCAGCAGCCATAACACACGGTTGGAAGAGTAAAGCCGCTTCATTTCCATTTTTCTCTTTTATGTGTCTGGCTTTTGGGAGTGTGACCTTTCTCACATCCAGATCGATACGTCTGTAACCATTAATTCTAGGAAACCGGGGCCTGTTTGTAATGCAAGAGATTAGGATATAACACACGGTCAAGTCTCTCTCTGCCGAAGAATGGATAGGCAGCTAACTAGGCAGTTCTCTTCTTAATCAATGACATTGGCTTCCCTGGGAAAGGGATGCACACAGGCTATAGAGGTGCAGAGATGGATAGCTCTTCCGCATCCAAAACAACAAGAAGGGAATGGAGCTGGAATACCTAGCCCAAAAAGTAACACTTCACCTTAAAGCAAATTTTTTTCTTCCATAATATCTGACTCCCTCTCGTGTCTGTATTGGGTTAGGTGTAACCTTAGTTCATGCATGGTGTCAAATAAATTGCGGGTATTTTCCAGAATTAGGTCTCTTTTCTCACATGAGTAATCGTTATAATAAACACCAATAGGTAGCAAAAACATTGCTGACCCCCAAATTTATGGTACTTGGGATTCCTACCCCCAGGTAAGCTTGAAAAGCTTTCAGCCAACTGTGCAAAATTCTTTTTAAGGAAAAAAAAAATCAGACGCAAATTCTGCCAGCCTAACAGAAATTGTCTTTCTATGGGCATCTGAAAGGATCTTTGGAAGCAGGGCTGTTAGTTAATGAGATCACTTGAATAGTCTTTGTAAGCGGCTGGCAATCCCACCAGGAGGGAAGGAGCACCAGTCTTTCACCTTTTGGCCCATTTTGCGTTGAGCAGTGACAAGGCTGCCTGAAACGTATTCTTTGGAGACTGCTTTAGAGAAAGCGAAGTGAAGGGCACTTACTAAATTTTCATACTACATCTCGTTTGCTAAGGGATACCTCTCTGGAAAACCTTCCCTTTGCCCAGGGCTGGAGTCGTTGCAGCCCTCACAGGACAATACTTCCCTTGATTGCAAAAAGTCTGTTTACTTGGCTTCAGAACGGTTTCAAAACTCTGGGCTTTTTGTACTGAGCTATTCCTGGGTAGGCAAGTATGAAGAAGTCTTCGCTGTGGTGCACCAAGTCTGCTGTGAGTGGGTTAAAAGATTTATTATGAATGGAACCAGCAGAGTGCTTAGAACTAATTAGGGAATTTGCTCGATTTCAGGCCATAGGGGTGAACAGAAAGAGATAATGAAGATGCCCAGTTGTGTTCAGGTGCTTGCTCCTTTTGTTACTGTAATTACTACTTAGAGGCAGGTTAGTATTTAAAATAATCTGATACTTTTGTTACACAAATCCATATTAACCCAACAGAAAGGCTGCCTAACTTGAGGGGATAACTTACGCATTAGTGTGAGACCTAGGCCAGCGGCTGAGCCACATCATGTTTTGAGGAGCTTTTAACAGTCAGTACAATAAAACTGTATTTCTCCCTAACCACATCTTTTCTGCCTACCAGAACATACAGGGGAATGATATAACTGCTTCTATAGAAAGGAACTGGATGGAGAAAAATAATTGAGTCTGTATACAAAATATTTTGAACACAGGAGATGCATTTCAAAAATGTATCTTTTCAGGGGATGAAATAAAGTTTAAGGAATTGATTTTGTTGTGAATATTTCAGGGCAGGAAATAAACCTTTATTTCCTTTGGCAGTTGCTTCCAGTCATCTCTTGCCCTGCCACTATTCAGTGTCCTGGCTATTCTATGTATGATCCTGTGATCTCCATTTCACGTTTGCTAGAAGATTTCTCTCACTTAGCTTTGTGCCATTCCTGCATAAGGCCGTGGCAAATAAAACAAGAGCAGGTACGAAGTCATGCCAAAACCTCAGTCCTTGAGCTAAGAACACATTTTGGATTGAGTCAGCATATGTCATGGTTCAGCAAGCTGGTGTTTTTCTGGGGTGGCTGCCATCATGTGCTTCAGCAGCTAAGCACGCACTTTTGAGATAGTGTGGGTGTAAACCCGCCTCCACTAAGTCAGTGGCAAAATTCCCATCAACTTCAAGGAGACAAGGGTGTCTTCTCAAGTCTCTGGGCTCAGTGTAATATTTCTTCTCCCTGGCACGCTATGCCAATGCTTTGCGTTTCCCATGTTTCCCGTCGATTATTTGATACGACAACTATTGGTCTATATTAAACCTTATTTTTTCTTTCTTTTAATTTCACTTTCATGGTGCTTCCATCCAGCCCCTTACTAAAAAAAATAAAACATTTACCGTGAAGACAAAGTCAGTCTGTCTGTAGTCCCATTGGATTTCAAGTAAATCTTCAACGTATAAATTGAAGGGCAGGTGCCTGAAGCTGTATCTCAAAGGTGCCAAGGTGAAATAAGCTTTCGGAGAAATGAGCAATGGCACAATTCCTTGCAATGGCATGTTAACTCTGAAGCATCGTGGTAGTTCAAAGGGCGTTAACCCTCGCAGCGTCACTATTATTCTTTCACTGCTGTGAAGGTAAAAATGAGAGGAGCTGGACACATTTCTGTGAGTGGTCACGCATGAAGACTGAATGGCTAACGTCCTTTCTGAAGTACTGATGGAAAAAACTTATATTTGAAGTTTTTTCTGTATGTTGTTTCCTAAGTTTTCATCAGTTCTGTTTCTTAACCAAATCTGCATTGTTCTTACAACTTGGTTTTGTTCGTCCCTGCATGCTTGAGGTAAGATGCTGAAGACACACGAAGAGTAAATGTATAAGCTGATTTAACTGACGATTACTTATGTTCTTTTTCTGCATTCAGTGTTTTATCTTGTCCTGTTCATCATTCACTTGAGAAGAAGTACCTAAATACTTGTCATATGTAACACGTATCAAATCACAGCTGAGTAGATACTGAACTAAGATACTCAGCTTTATAGCCATGGCTTGTGGTGTGGGATTTCCACCGCTGTAGGGTGGGGACTGGATTAAGTTGGGCTGTTAGATGTACTAAGCCCAAAGTAGCTGTGCTGAACCCGTCCCAGAGTTGTCTACGTACGGCTACTCAGAGATACAAATCTAAGTTTGTTTTAAATGGATTAGTCAAACTTCACTAAGTGCTTGTGTCGACTCTCTAAATGCTTGTGTCGACATTCTCATTTGGAATTAAAGCGGCCTTAATTCAGTTTCATTCACTTAGAAAATTGATTAACTGTATGGACACAGCATTGCAAGCAATAATATTACCACGGCTTAATGAGTTACCATTTATCAGCTGACCGTCAATAACTTCTTGTCTATAAGCTCCCATTCCACCACAGTTGCAGGGTTTGCCTCATAATTGCGGCGGGTTGACAGCCTACTCATGGTCAGGGCAAGCAGCTACGCTGACAGGCAGTCATCTTTTCATCTCGATTACCTTGAAATCATACCCCGTTCTTCTGAAGTTTAGACAAGCCCTAAATTTGTTGAGTGCCTAGTGTGGACTTCTGTGCAAACAGCCCTTATTCACGTTCAGGACCACCGCCAGGAAACACTACGTTTCAGGCAAACAGCATCCCGTATGAGAGAAGGGGAAAAAAAACCCAAACCTATTTCTATGCCAATTTATGGGTGAAGCCTACACAAGCTACATCGCAGGATGGGGGGCGTGGGGCAGGGAAGAGGGCCTATTGGCATATCATTTCTTAGCAGTACTACTCCACGGAAAGCCAGCGTGCTCTCGTGCCATTTGGGGCCAGTATGTGCTGTCCCAAGGCAGTTGGCGTGCAGGCACGCCCATGTAGGCAGCAGTCTAGCTTTGCCAACTAGGTACTTGCTGTAGACTAACTTACCCTGCTGAGCACTCACAGTAAGCAAGCTCAGGCTGGGCTCTGCCTTGCCTGCTGCTCTGGATGCGAGGGAGCTGGCGCAGAGCTCATGGGGCAGTTCCTCGCTGCCCTGAGCGCAGAGCAGACGCACCTTAAGCAATGCTAAAGCGAATGCAAGCGACCAAGGTAGATACAACTGCCATTTCAGTTTTTCCATAATTATTACCAATAAGCATTCCCATAATTTAAAAACCCTACAAAGTTGGCTATACAATGAAACAACTGTTCTTGAATTATACAGTCTCAGTTAATGATGAGCCCCAGTAAAGGACGTCAGATGAACTCTGCAGGGCTTTTCAAATTATTGTAAAGTTTGGGAAATTGGGCCCACTGTGTCTATTACCCACTTTATAACAGTCATAACTAGATTGTTTTGTTTGTTACCCTGCTGGATACTCTCATGGATCTTAAAGCCTTGCCAATTGTTTTATTTATTGGTAATTCTGTTGAATGCCACGGTAAAATGAAATAATTGGACTTTGTTTATAGTGCCAAAATATGTTTTCCTGAAAGACTATTTTCAGCAGCCAATGCACTTAAGTAAACCCATGGTCCATACACCATGGAGAGATTTAAGACTGGTATTGGTTATTTGCTTCCTGCATTATCTTCGGATTTAAATCAAGTAAAGCACAACTGGTTTTCAAATTTTGAAGCAGCTTTTCACTGCTTTCTATCATACTCACATCGAGATAGACTCCTTGTATGGAGTTTTCTCCTCCTCATGGTTATCTGAGCTCGCTCAAATACCCACCTATTCTTGGCACAGGCTCTCTGATACAAGCGCAAGCGAGGTCTTTGGGGAAGGCAGCACGGGCTTTGGAAATACATGTTTGAACTACGCTAGGCTGCACAATTCAAAGATGCTCAGTCAGTCTCTGTAGGGACCGACCTCTCTTTTCACTTCACATGGTAATGCCAGCTTCAGATATCTTGAAGGGGGCTGATTTTCAGAGGTTGCTAGCGCCTAATGTACAGGAACAAGTCCCTCCAAAGTCACTGAACTAAAATGGTGTATTTGAGCACAAGCACTCTGACTCCTTTTGTTCCTCTTTCCCAGACTTTTTGGAAACATCAGGAATAAACCAATTCAGGCAATGTGTATTCTGCAGAAAAAAGGGTATTCTTGGATCAGCAGGAGGCAGGCACACAGAATCATATTCACACATGCAAAAGGCGCTCAGTACAGAGAAAGACCTCAAACCCAAGGATGATACGGTTTGGAGTAGCTGGCGTGGCAGAGCCTTAGGAGATGAGAGAGGCGCGTGAGGAAAGCAGGGGGATTATAAGCAGCGCGGTAACACCACGGGTTGTGGTAGAAGCAAGGATACTGGTGTTTTAGTTAGATAAAAATGACAGAATTAGTTGCCGCTTATGAAAGCCACCATAGGCTTTTTTTTTTAAATTCATTCAGCTCTCCTTTTATCAAGAAAAATCCTGCTTCTAGTTAAGCTGTAAGAAATTTATCATTTTAAATGAAAACATTCCAGTAAATCATCTCCTTCCCACCTTTTTCTCTTCCCCAGAACTCGCCAAACATCAAAACACAACCAAAGGGGGAAAAATGAATTTAAAAAAAAAAAAAAAAAAAAAAAAAGAAAGTCTGCTAATCTGTTCATTTATCTGTTGCTTTAAAATAGCCATTGTGGGGTCTTTGCCATTAGCTGTGGCAGGCATATAATTGTGGAACATTTTAAAGGTCCCATCTGGCTCCCCAATACATTTATTCTAATTGTGAAAAAGCAGGGATATTCTTGTCTCTCATTAGTATAAGCTTACTTGCCTTAGTTTCTTTCTCATAACAACATAGGTCAAAGAGGAGGCACCTTAATGAGAATCTTGGTAACATAAACAGGAAATACGGTTCATTTTCTTATCTTCATTTGCAACTCAAAACTTCATGCCCAAAATGAAAACACTAATTTTCTTTAATTCATTTTTTGCTTTGTCTTTCTCTTGGGCCTTTATCTATTAAGCAGGGCAATTATAGGATGTATTTTCATCATAAGTATTAATATTCCCATTTATGAATTAATTTACCAGCACAGGAGCAAGGAACTAAAGGACAATATAATTTTAATTCCTTGGTTTTATCTCTGGAAACAGTTGTTTTCACTTCTTCAACCCGCAAATTAAATGGAAAGGAAGAATTACAGAGAGTCAAAGCTATTTAAAGTTGAGATGATCAAAAAGAAAAGAGCGGGGCACTTCAGCCTTCTGTCAACACATATTTTATATGCATCGCCTTCATATAGTCATACGGAGGCCAAAGATAACGATTAGCCGTATTTTCCCTATATGCTGGGAAAGCAGAAAAGGCGACACTCCCAAGCGTGTCATTTCATTTCTTGTATATGGAAAAGCACAATTTTGGAGGTGCTTATTCACTGTGCTATACAATTGCTAAGCTGTGAATAGAAGAGAAAGAAATAAAATGAAATACTCCCTCTTCTATTTTAGTTCTGCTGCAATTCAACGTGCATTTCTTGGCTAGTGAAAGCTGGCACTGGAAGCAGCGATCTGTTGTGTCAGCTGAGAACGGGGCAAGGGCGTTGGAGTGGAAGCTGGACGACTCGGCCAGGGTTAGCCGGGTTAGGTGGCGCGGCTCCTAGCCCCACGTGGGACAGCTTCGGGAGCTTGGCTGCTCTGTATTAACTGACGGTCAAATGAAGTGCTGCCCTGTCTCAAGTTCATCCACTAATTCCCAGCCCAAGCATAGCATCGTTTTTAACTGTATGTTGCCATACACAGCAGCTTGAGCCAGCAAAGCCCACAAGCTGCTTGCACAATCCTTTCCCTCAGCTCAGGTGTTCTTTCCGTAGGAGGGCTGCTTTCCTTCAAACTACACAAACACAAGAGAAGTTCTTTAATGAAAACTAACTCTCCTGTGAGGACATGCCAGAATATGTTGCCTGTTGTCCAAAAATTTTAATGCAACTATCTTCTTATGCTTCTTATGCTCTTGTTGATCCTGGGAAATGAAACAGTTAAAAGTAATATATTTCAAGTGGTTGCATATTTATTACCCAATGTAGAACATCTGTATTTTTTTGAGAAAAAATGCTGAAGGTGGGAGAATTTAATCCACTAGCATCTGGGGAATCTGCATTTCACAAACAGGACTGCACACATGTTCCTCCATTGTGTTGCATTTCTGTTTAATTGATTGAGAATACTTTAAACACAGCATGTACTTTCCAGAAAGCTTATCTAAGGAAGATCGGGCTGCTAGTTAAGCCACTTTCTAAAGCAAGCAGCTCAAGTGAAAGGTTAGCAAATGGCCCAAACCAGGACTGCAGCTGCGAATGCCCAAGCTTCAGAAAATCAAACCAGGATCCTAAAGTTACAATTAAAGCCCATCTCTTCACAACAGATATGTTTACAGATGCATCTATTTTAGTTCGTAGAAGGCAAAGTACTTAACTACATAACCCGGTCTTTCCCTCATTATATACATTGGCTTGGGAATAACTACAAAACTGCATTGGTCTACGTGTGCTACATTTCTTTCAGTTTGTAAGGATCATGTTTTTAAACATGTATTTCCTGTAAGCCTCATATACATCACCATGAAAAGTCAAACCTGAAGGTGGCCTATGGCTTGATATAGGAGAATGCAAAATTTTGCATTAAAAATACTATTTTTTCTTCTTTTCTAATGAAAAAACTGTCTTTGAATGCTCTCATTTGGGTATTTAAAATAAATGTCTTCCCAATCAAAGTGCAATTTAATTGATTTGAAATTAAATGCTAAATGCAACAGCTATAGATTTTTCATATGCTCCTTCAAATCACTGCCCTTTCGCATAAAAGTAAGTTATTATCACTTTTGGGAATGGGATCATCCCATGAAATCAAGTGGCAAAACCTTAACAAAGTCACTTTTTTCTCTGGCATTTAATTGAAGAGCTAAGTATGCAATCACTACATGCATTTTCATAAAGCTACTCGAGGGATGACATGTGAAAATAATTCATGTCTTCTTTATGCAAGGTCATTAGTGCTCATACAGAACACCAATAATGACACTAAATCATCTCACATACTTACTGTGTTTGCATAATATAGTATTTTGGGGGAAAAAAAGCATTTAATGGCAAAGGCTGTGTCTTTTGAAACAGAGTATTTAAAGGTTGCTGATGTTTTGATGGAATTATATTTTGTGGGATGTTTAGTTTGTATGTGAATTGCATAAAAATAGACTCGTCTAAGTGAAATTTCTGTACAATTTTAAGCAAATTTTAGCTTTTGAAAAAAAGAGCCGTAGCCATTAAGTGAAACAGCTGTGTACTGTAAGAGTTAGTTTTGCTCCATGAAGATTACTTTTTTGTGTGTGTTCTTTGCTTTCAGACCGCTACATTCTTTATGGATGATTAGAGCATGCAGCTGAAACACAGGCTTTATCACGCATACCTTTACAAACACAGAATAAGAACCAGACTTTGCCCAGAAAGATTACAGTCTAGGTAGATAAACAGGATGAAATCTTAAAATAGAAGCAGAATATTCTCACCCTAAAACATGATGAAATAATAAAGCTGATACAGGACTTGGTACAAAACCATTAATTCGGTCAAATAGAAATGGTTAATTTATTTAGTTCAATTTAAAAATCCCCCAGGAGCTTTAAATTCTCTTTTTGCACATAGCCATCGCTGCCCAAGCAATTCAGCAGTTTCCTTCTACCTAAGTCAAGTTGCAAAAGCAAAACATTCCTTGCCTGAGTCACTTAACCTGAGCAGTTCAGTCTGTTAGGCAGGCTCAGTCCATCCCCATCCCTACTGACAGCATGGGTGCTTTAAAAAAAGTAGTCAAATCGGTTTGTTTTTAAAATAATGCAGCTATTACTTTCATAATGGTCTAGTCTTTAGGGTACTCAGTAAGAAACCTACATGCAGTACTCTCCTCAAATGCACATTATTCACAAACTAGATTAATGCCAAATCTTTTTGCATAGGAAAAGGGAATGAAGACGTATTTTCTGTCCATCCTGCTGAGCTTGCGACTCTCACTGGGTCAGATTCTTCCTAATTAGGGTCCTCCTGGCTATCTCTCATGGTTACACTCATCATCGTTTGCATTTATTTTTTTAACAAAAAAGGTAGCGTAATGCCACGTGTCACACCGAAGCCCTTGGGGCGCAAGCACGGCCTGTGTGTAGAGCATCTTCTTCAGTCAACCCCCCCTAGCCCATTGTGCTCCCTCGGACCCACGCGCGCGGTGGAGCATCCTTCTCCCGCAGCGTCCCGTGGCTGCATGTCAGAAACGCCAATCACAGAGTGTTTGTGAGAGGCATTCGCTGGGACCGTCTGACCCATATTGTACTGGCCACAAAAAGACAGTCTACTGGTTCCATCCGCGCAATGTAGGTAGCAGTACCACCGTTAATATGCAAGGCTCCATATCTTGTTATCCATTATCTCAGCCTTTTTCTTACAAGCGTGCTCATCCCTCACTACCTGACTATCCATATTCCCTGATTAAGATAAAATTTTGTGGACAAAAGCAGCAAAGCAGTATCTCACATGCTGCTTATTGTTTTAAATTCGTTTAAGAAAATGGGAGCAGTGAGTCACATGTAATTATTCCCAGATAGATCATTAGTTACTCGATAAAGTTTCTACATAATGCTGCCTTTTGCTTTTTTGCCATAATGGTGGGTTATTTCTCATTTATCTCAGTTTGCTTGTCAGTTATTCCAGTTCCCTTTCATCCCCTATCTGTGATACGTATGTAAATATTACAGATTGAGATTGATAAAGGTTTAAAAAAAAGGCTGTTACTTTATTGGATTACGGAAGAGTTTATGAGAAACTCATTTGATTATTGTGTTAGAATGGTATCATTTGCACCAATACAAGTGTGGCTGGTTTGGTACCCAAACAGTGACTGCATTTTTCATAGGTTTGTAATTCAGCTTTAGAAATTTGAGTTTGAGAATGCCAAACAAAGATACCAATACAAAAATTACATTTGAAACTGAAATGGCTCTTAAAAAAAAAAGTTCCCCTGGGTACACTAGGCTTTTTTTTTCATTTTATCACAACTTTAGATGAAGTCCTCAGAATTTTAAACAGGCATTAAAAAGAAAGAGTGAGTTTGCAGGTGCGTTTGAGCTATATGTTCTTTAAGAACAATCAGTATATAGGCTCTAGCAAATTAATGAGATGGATGTGCCCACTTAAATGGACATCTAGACTGATGTCTTTTTCTCCTTTGTCTCTTTTGAGACACAATCTTAAGAGTTCAGAGAGAAGGAGAAACATGAGAGGCTAAAACTCAAGGAAAAGTCAGTAGCTCTCCCCCATCTTTATCAGTTTGTTAATTTTACTGTTGAACTGCTGGGATATCCCACAGCAATGTGTCCCCTTGGTGCTGCTTAATCTGCCACCTGCTCTATTGTCAAACATTTAAGGTTGGACTAGATGATCCTTGAGGTCCCTTCCAACCTAGGATTCTGTGATTCTATGATTCCTCCCGATACAAGTTAGGGAGTAACAGCAGCACAGGCTGGCACGCTGCACTACCACTTTCTCGGAGGTTGCATCTGATTGCAGGTCCCCTCGGCTGCATTGCCTTTGGAATTCAAACACAATCAGAGTATCTGTGCTGCCATCTTCCAAACACCAGGCTGACACAAGTAGGTATGAACGTTTTATACAAAATAAAGCCAGCGCCAGGTAGTCAGACAGCTGACAGTTCGATGTTTCTTTGCAAGGAGCGCACAGCGTCTTACTCCCAGCACTCTGATATACCCCAATGATTTAAGTGTCTGACTAGGCACAGCTCCCCAGCAACACCTATAGAAAATCTGAAACAGAACAGTGATAACTTGCTTAGTAGCAGCTGGTGAACTCTGGGTATAAATTTATCGCCCTCCATAAACACTTGGACATTTATGAGTGCAGGCTGTATTCGTTCTCCCATACACCCAATGCTGTCGTGAGGTTATTACTGAGTTATTAGTATCCTGCCAACTAAAACACATCTAGCTGAAATGTTTTAGATTAGCTTTACTGTTCCACATTATACTCTTTATTTCTCTGTAAATAAACAAAAATAGAACTACCATGGGGAAGTCTAGAGAGCTGAACTCAAACATATTTACTGTGTGTGAGTCCTAACTGTTCCCAGTGTCTCAAAGGTTGTGTACTTCACCCTGTGGCAGCTGATCGTTACAGCCGTACCACGAGGGATACGTTGCTGGTTTAGGAATCATTTCGAAGTGTTTTTCTTCCAGGAAGAGAGGAAGGATCCTCTGCTGTCCTGCAAGCTGGTAACACGACAGTCATGCTCACGGTACTGCCCATGTTTGCTGTTGATTACTCTGCAGTCAGCTTAGTGCAGAGCTCAGTGGGATGTACCTCGGTAGCAAGGCTTAAAACTGTCTGCAAAAGCTGAACAAAGCTTAACAAAGTTAAGCATTTGAAAAGATGCCCAGTCATTGTCACCGATACCCAAGCTCAGCCGCCTGTCCAAGCTTCAGGCTTGATGACTGAACTAGAAGTCCAAATAGACATGACTCAGTGTTACAGCACCCTCCAGGCAGAGAGATCAAATAACGCGCACAATTACAGGTTCTGGGACTAGGCTCAACTATTAATTCTTTAGTCTTGGTTGTAGCACCTTTGCAATCTGTGTTTAAAAGTAGCTGTCTGCTTCTCACTGGTTGTTTTCAATGCCTGAATTACTGAGTAGACGCCATGACAGTGTGGGATTTCTAACACCTTGCAAATATTTTGACCAAAATGAAGATGCTGACATTCAGATACCAAGTCCGTTCTTCCTGCAGAATGGGTGTATGGCATACGTGGCTTATTTATACAGCCCATATAAATGGAATAGAGGATTGACTTTAGATAATGAACCTAGAAATACTCATTTGCATCACGGATGTTCAAAACCTGAGAACTACAGACAGTGACGTGGGAATTAGTTTGGACCACCAACTGAATCCTAAATTTATATTCTAGCCTGCAGAGATAAGACAAATACACCTCACCAGGCTATCAAAGATTAAAGCATACCTCACATTTTCTGGTCAAGTTAATAATGTTTTGAAAAATAATGAAAACAGAATCTGTCTCACCAGGGTTTGGTGGAGTAAGATGCCAGCTCTGGGAAGCAGTCCGCTTAGGCACTGATGATGTGAGCCCTGCCCTACACAAATTACATTTATATCAGTCACGGAGATAATCTCTGATGTAGTGTGGTGTGGTCATAAAATAAACTAAGGGGCTGCATCTGAATTTCTGGACTCTTTGATACTTTCTTCAGGTTCTCATGGGACACGTCTGCTCCCCAGAGCCTGATGTGAAGGCGTTTGAAGTCTTTGGAAATCCTTCTGTTGACTTCATGCGGCTTTGGAATTGGCTTCTAAGGCTGTGGGTGTAGAAATGTGCTTCATCTCTCTGGATCAATGTCATCAGCTTTCCTTGCCTTCTAAAGACCAGCTCTGGTTTTAGAGAAGCACAGTATGATATGAAAAAGCCAGAAACAGAATGAACTTCCTCCCCCATTACTTCAATAGGGCTTGGAAACCTGTTGCTTTGGTGGAGCAATAGGCTAATACTTTGGGGTTTAGCATCTTGGCTGTGTTTTAAGGGTACTGATTGCTGTAGGGTTTTAATGACATTCCCCAGATCCTGATCCAGCCCATTCCCACAGGACAGTGATGCTCAGTCAGCTGGAACAAATTTCAGCAACCACTGACCTAGGATAAATCAAACCAGTAGCCTTGAGATAAAACACCTTTTCCAGTTCCCAGCCCACAATCAATCCATGGTTTTAATACTGTTATATTTAACATGTGAGACTTCACAGCTGATTAGCAGAACTCGCCTGTCAGAGGGGCAGAACTTCCCCAAATCATATTTGTGGAAGTTTAGTAACAGCCCTCTTGTGCACTAAATGATACATGGTACCTGTGTTCCTCTGTATGGGAAGTGTTTTATGTAGCTTGGGTTAATGACTGCAATACAGTTAGTAACAATTTATATCAAATTTCACTTTACAGGTTCTAAATATGCTATATTTTTTTAAACATTGGAAATATTCTAGGGTCCGAACATTTTATTGTAATAATTTATCTGTCAGTTTATTAAACAAGCTGGTTTAGGGCTAATTCAGTACACACAAAAGTTAATGTAAATACTTAAATTGATTTCAATGAGGCAAATATTCCACTTTGAGGTCTGCTGTATTAGCATCCAGGTTTTAGGACATAAATTATAATTTTAGATCAAATCTATTTAGAGCACATATATATTTAATGTTAACTGTTAAAATTCTAATTCTAGGGAGCTAGAGGTAACTGCCACGTTACACTTTATTAATTACAGTACCTTGATTTGCATTATCGGTGTTTATGTGGACACCAGCTTGCTGTTAGGTGTGGGGGGGAACAGCACAAGGCTGCTGGTGAGACAGCATTCCCTGGGAACACTGGGTATTTCCTTCAGGATTCAAGTTATTATTTCTGCCTTCTTCAGCTTTCCATCCTACCCATTCTTCATATTATTTCTCTTCATACTAAAGATGGTTTTTATGGGATGGGATGAGGAGGACAGAAAGTAAAACCTTACAGTGACCAGCAGCAGTGAAGTTTGAAGTGGATGCTTTCACTTTAAAACGGAATTACTCGTTGCCTTTGTGGCAAAGCATTAACAGCTCACATGAAGCGGCCCCCTCCTGATGGCAGGACTCTAATTGCATATATTTGCATGGAGTTGAGCATGTACGCGTGGAAGGTTTGATGGAAGTAAACAAGCAAGAACTATAATCAAGTGGTGTACAAGTATAAATCAATTAATCAGTTCATAACTGCGATTTTAACCTTACGGTCTTTGGTTTAATAACGCTAAACTTTGAATTCAAGCCTTACATGTACATCTTCATTTATCCCCCTGGAGCAGGAGGCGTGTGCTGTAACTTCAGAGGATTAAGAACCCTTTTGTTTATCTTATAGCTCATTTCTCAGCTTGCTGCCTTTATACCTGAAGATTCATCTTTGGGGTATTTTTGCCCTTTCCATTCATTTTAAGAAAAATTTCTTTAAATAAAACAAAACAAAACAAAGGGCCTTGAATGGTTATACCCCATGCTGATTGCTTTTGCTTAATGGCCTGTTCTCTGAGCTTAAAAAAACCCACGACTTTGAACATAATAGTGGCATTTGCTATATGCTTGGGACTGGAAGAAAATTATAGGCCTAGGCCATTTTAATGTAGCCATCTTTTCTTTTGATTCATTTCTGAAAAAGAAGCAAGGGACTATATTTACCACTGTCAATAACATTTGATTTATTATTTATTATATGTCATGGTATGTGGTGACTTAAATTTACATTCCAGTTTTAACAGGAGAAGAGTTGTGACATAAATTATTTTTCATTGTAATAATAACGGTTGATGTGTTGGAAAACCTCCCTGTGTGGTATAACACTTTATAAATAGCTGAATACTATTGGATAAATATTTGTTAAATCTTTTTATTTCTATTTTTGTTCTTACTTCACTAGTCATTCAGGATTGGGTTCCCTGCTTCTTTCTCTTTCAATGCCTAGAAGAGGTGGTAGTAGGAAATGAAAGAAAAGGCTACTTTATTTTTGGAACCTACATGTAAAGGTAGAGGCTATTTACACTCTACCCCTGGAGATTAAAGTTTTGGCTTTGGAACTTTCTGGCCCACATTCTCCAATACCAGGCAAGCTGAGTGTGGCATAAGTCCAAAGAGGGAAGAGCAGACAGGGGTTGCAGCTACGTGGAAAGCCCTCTCGGATCTCAGTGGTCTTGCTGCCAGCGTAGAACAGGGCAGTATCCCCAAGCTGCTGTCACACCACCTGAATGCACCCTCGGACTCATCGTTCTGCCTAGATGAGCTCAAAATAATTTTCCATTTCAGCACTTTATAAATGTAGATCGCTGTAGTGATCCAGAGACCAAATGTGCCTATCTAATAGCTAGCCAGTGTAATTTTTGAAGGAATGCGGTGATTTCATTTAGCAGTAACATCAGTGATGCTTTCAAAATAGGTGTCATGCACAGAATGGTTTGCCCAGTTTGGAT
The DNA here is from genome assembly GCF_000687185.1 of Egretta garzetta. Taxonomy (NCBI): domain Eukaryota; kingdom Metazoa; phylum Chordata; class Aves; order Pelecaniformes; family Ardeidae; genus Egretta; species Egretta garzetta. The sequence continues at coordinate 3,024,987 of NW_009260758.1, forward strand.
GATTGCAGGAAGGTCAGGCTTCAAACAAAGATGGTAGGAAAATACTTGGAAAATTTTACAGGGTTTTCAGAATTATTTTTACAATTAATTTTCATAAAGCATTGAATGTTTTGGTCCTGAAAGAGGAAAAGGAGAGGACCTCCTGCACGTCTGAAGGAGCAGATGGAATAGAAACTCATTGAACTTCAGGCGAAGGATGAGCGTGTGGAGCCCACGGGGAGGACCTGGGATTCGGGCTGGCTGTAAGGAAGCATTTCTTCTATTTTAGAGGAGGATGCAGGGGGTGGCCTGTTATTCATCTCTAGCCCTCCAGCTGCTGGCTCTACCACTAAATTAAACCTTTTAAAATGAATGAGTTCAATGTTAGATATTAGCTAGGGGGGGGTTGGTGGGCTTTTTAAATTTTTTAGTCCTGAAACTCCTCCAAACCTCAGTATTTACAACCTACTAATAATACCACAATATATGTATTTTTATTAGACTTTCTATTGAACACTAGTCTAATACCTTTGCTTTCTTTATTTATGATGAGATTGTTTCCAGCTACTGTTAATTTATTTTACACAGCCCATGATGTAATCGTTAAGCAGTTGTAATGAAGATTGAAGGTTTAATAATGCCAAGTGTTACAAATTTCTATTTAATCATTCCTAAATCGATTAGTTACTTTCACCCAAATGCCGTGCCATTGAAACAGAGAGAGCTAAAGATACAAACCGCTGTGGCCAGTGTTTGATAAATGTTATTTTGGTGCAGTGGTAATTGAGTTATTGAATTTACTCATCTTCCAAATGATGTTTGCATTGTCTCAGCCATATGTGTTTAGGGCCAGGGGAAGGTCATTAGGAGCTTCAGACCGGGGGCATGTTTGGGTTAAAGTGATTTTGAACAGCCAGTGTTGAGGTTAGTCAATTAAAAGAAATAGCACAGAGAGATGCTACAGAAGGGCATGTTATAGGCTGGTCAGTAGGGAGGTCCCAAAGGCCTGTTTAAAATAGTCTAAAGATTCTGTAAGTGAATGTCTACTCCTAGCCCCAGGCTCTTTAGCCACTGACAAATTGCTGTGTAAGGTGTCCTTCGCTTAAAACAGGTTTCAGCTATGAACAAATTTCACGCTTTTAGGGCTACATATAGGACAAACCTATAAAGGCCAAGGTAAAACATTAAATGATAATACCTTTCGTATATATAAACACACTCTTAAATGAACTTCCTTCAGGAAAGGATCAGGGCTGCGTGTGAGACACAGAAAATGTCCCCAGGCTGCTCAGGGCACAGCAAATTCTGCAGCCCTGTCTTTGGTGGCCGGGGACATCCTGGGCTGGTTCGGTGGCTCATCCCTAGCGTGTGTGACTCGTCACATGAGCCCTGCATAAAGATCAGCTCTATATTCGGGGGATTATTAGTTTGATATGATTAAGCTGTTTCAGCGACACAGTTCCATAGAATATATTTATATCTACATCCTGGACCCAGAGCCTGGGAGTGCTTTGTTCTCCTGAAGAGTGCATCATTTCTATTTAAGACTGCGTGCTGATGACCGCATGTCCATGGTGGGAAAGAAATGGGTGGGAAGATTGCCCTCATAATTAGCACCTCTCCTGAGTGACCGAGCAAAGATTTTCAGGAGACCTGATATCCTCTACTCTGAACAGAGTCACTGAGAAGAGTAAAATCTCTCTTGAAGTGAAAAATGGGCCCACCTGATTTTTGATACTTAGCTAGTTGCTGTTTGTAGACACCATTTTTTAATTCCAAAACACTGGAGAGAGAAAACACTAGAGAGAGGCTCATGTTCTCTAATATTTCTGTTGTGCAATTCTTTAAAACCATGTTGTTTCATAAATACACCGGTTTATATTTGATTTCTGTCCTCTAAACACTATTTAAATCAGAAGTAATAATTTCTAATCCTGTAAAATGCCCAAGGCTTAAATCAATGAACATTTGATGAATACATAACCCGAGGACATTCTGTTTGGCTGATAAATGATAATTGTGGGAGTGCCTGGCAGCTTTTGTGGTTAAACCTTTACTTTTATACAATTAAATGCCTGACTCCTTCAAACACTGGACACACGCTTAATGATAATTGCGCAAGGAGTCAGAGAGCTTACTGGGGACAAGTGAAACAAAGACCTTTCTCTTGGTGCCTGTAAAGGATCCGCTGGAAAGCCAGGGTGGTCTTGCTCTGTGCGCTGCTTCCCTGGGGGCCTCAGGACACTGCGCCCAGGTCCTGTGCAACTTTTTGGGTCACCACTCACGTGGTCTCTAAAGTGTCCCCTCTGCTTGCTTTGCCTGCCTCTCAAGCCGCTGCCATAGCCTCTGCCCCGGCCGCAACGTCCCCAGAGGACCCCAGCCAGGAGAGCGCTCCCACAGCAAGGCAGCACTCCCGTCTCAGGGGGACACACAAAACACACCAGGACACATCTGCACCCAGTGGTACCCTAGCGATGGTGGAATCCTCTGCAGTCATTCACAGCCAGTTTGCACCATTTTATGAGATCTGAGCCCAGTAAAGGGACCATATGATCACTGTAATGCTATACAGATGGTACGACTGCCTCCTGGTAGCATTACGCGATACCTGTGAATGTATCTCAAGTCACACATTAATACCAAAAACCCATCCCTCCACTGTCCATCCCCTCCAGCCATCCCTATAATTTTCTTCATATCCAGCAAAACCACCCCAAAGTATACACATACATGCAGTTTCTTCCTCCTCAATCTACCCTGTTCTAGAAACTGCACCTCCAGTAAATCAAAGCTGGTTTGTGCGTTGCACAGTTTCAATCGGAGAAGTGTCACTACACGCAGAATGCTGTTCTGCCCTGTAGTTGGTAGCTGCTGAGTCATTTCCAGCCTCTGCAGTTGCTCTACCATATGCCAAATTTGTAAAATCTTGTTCACATTTCTCTATAGGGGAGAAACATGGAGTTGACAATTACACCGCTTCCCGCTGTGAATAAACTGTAGGACATCCCTAGCCATCAGGCTTTACAGGGAGACTTAAGAAGTATCTTTAGCCTTTCTTCCCTGTGTTGATGAAGTTACAAAGTGAGGCACAAGCAGTTTGACTGTAAGATTAGAAATCAGCCAGGAAAAATGATTCTGTTTTAATGTACTGTGGTTCCTTTATGTTGACTCCTGCATCACTCAGGCAGAAAAGATGGGGAAAAAAAGTAGGAGAAAATGAAACACTAATTATTTTTATCTTTAGTGATCACTGGCAAAATAAACAGAGCGTTTAGAGATTCTGGCATACATGAGATTGTGTGTATTTTCTGTATTATCCTAGCCACAATGTCACCCAGGACCACATCTCAGATGACAAGGAGCAATTAAAGGAAAATGTGTCCAGGGTATGCCCCTGCCAAACTGAATCATGACCCTTCTTTTGGCAGCCTCATGCATGAATCCCTCCCCCTGGGGAACACCAGGCGGTAGCTGGTTTGCCAACTGACATGATACATATATTTTTTTGCGCATCTATGTCATGTTAGTGACACTACACACTCGTTGAAAACAGAGCTTACATCTCAGCATAGAGCCCTGTTTTTAATGTTGCTTAGATATTCAGAGATCAACAGTGAGGTCCAAGGCGAGAGGCAGTGTCTCTTCATAGGGTGTTTGCTTCATTCCAAGTCAAAATTCACAGCCATTTGATTTTAAAATACACTGTACAATATATACAGATATAAGTGTATTAAATTACCTAGTTTGCATATAAACAGCTGCGGATATAGTAGCTGAGAGCACCTGGGGAGTTGTATACTACAGACATAGGATTTTCTGTTCAATCTATTCAATTAAAGTGTGAAATGTGTCTAAAAGAGTTATTTGAAGGGCTTTTGTTCTCCTGCACGATTCCTGCCTCCCACTCCCTTCTTTCTTTTGTGTCGGAGTCCCAGAACACAGCTCGGAAAGGGAATAATGAAGTAAGAAGTATCTAGGAAGGACATGCAGCTACACAGCAAAGCAAGCTTAGCAACATCACTTCTAGTATTTCTGGTTCATAAAGAAGACCTGTAGAATTGTCCTGTATATTTAACATAAAGCTATTCATTAGAATTCAACTTCTTTATATTTTTTCCATAACAATTATTTTCTTTATTTCAAATAAAGACATCTCACTAGCTAAAGGAATATTGCAATGACTTATGGACCAAAGCACAATAAACACAGTGAGAAACTTTATACAGAATCACATCTAATGTATGTAAATGTGTACTTAATTCATCTAGACGGAGGTACAAGCTCAGCTTGTTCCAACTGCCTGATCAGCTTGGCAGTAGCATCCATAGAACACCTGAGCTGGGATTTTGTTGCCTCAACATGGAAGTTTATTGGCATTTTAGGCACTGTGGCGTACCTGGACTGGCCTCCAGATACTCCTTCCGAGGGCTGCAGGTCTTCCTAAGTCCTGCATCCTGTCTGCCAGCTGTACGGGTGTCTTAAGGCATCTTTGATGGCACTGGATATCTACATTTTGGCAAATGAACCCTGCCCTTACAGACTAACAGTGAAGTTGCCAATTTTTACTTATCGAAGAAAACACAGAACATGCTAGTTGCTTGTGAAAGTCGCTCACAAGGCACTGAAACAAAGGCAAGGGAACAAAACCTCCAGACTGAAAACATAGCTCAGTTGACACTGCAAGTCCTTTATTTCTGCAGACCAACGATACAAGCCTTTGCTTCCCCACGAGCGACTGCAAAAACAAAGAGAAATACCATCTGCACAGCTTTCCATTAGAGGGTCCATAGCGTCTCCACTTCAGACTGCATAAATCTGAAGTCTGAAAAACTCAGTAAGGCACGCTGTTCCTCTACAGAAAGTGCATCCAAAGATGCTCTAAGTCCCTGTACAGAGTCAGAGGTCTTGCACTTCCACTAACTAGGTAGGTTTTCCTCACGTTACCACCCAGTTCAAGTCCTATGCTAAGTAAAACTTTGTATTTCTTGGCAACAGAAAGCAGCTTTTGTTAATCCAAGTTTGCCAACACAGGCTACGCATCCACAAATGATGGCTTTTCATACCAAGTCTGCTGGAAAAGCAAAAGAACAAAACCTTGGGCAAAGTCAGGGTCGCTGCTCCAGCAGCAGCAGCCCATGCTGCATCAGAAAGCCCAGCACACAAATAACGCTGCTAGGAACTTGTAAGAGCTAAGATTTTGGGGATCCCATCCTCAGTCCCTCATTCACAATACGTCTGTTTTATCAGCTGAAGGACATGAGTTGGAACATTTGCCTTACTTAAAGACCACCTCAGGTCACCGTTCTGTTCTGCCTTTACAGACTGGTACTTTCTGAAACTGGATCCGAGTCAGCTGTACGGTATTCTTCTAGGTATCCTATTTCCTTGCTAAAGAATAACTGTAGCACAGAATTACACAAGTACTGCCATTAAATACAGATTCAGGTTTTGATAAATACAATTGTAAACTGTTTCACACAAGAGAAGACAAATTTATAATTGGTCACTACAGTCTTTAAAGTCCAATATAATTGCCTTACCATAATCCACCTATTTTTAAATTAAATCTAGCCGGTATTACTCGGTAAGAAAGGTGCAATAATTAACTGGGATCATCCTGCGAGGACGAAAACTCTTACTGGTGATTAAGCATAACATTTGCGATAAGAAGATGCCAAGCCCTAGTACTTCAGTGCTCAAAAGTATCATTCATATTTGGGAAATTTTGCATTCATATCATTCATCTGTCATTTTGCAATTGTTCCTGAGTAACCTTTTGTCCAGCTAATACTGCGGCTGGGTCTGTGTCTTTGTGTGGTTATGGCATGAGACAGCATTAATCTTACCAGCATCCTAATACCCAGCGAGAAGGTAGGCACAACTGATAAACATGAGAAGGTAAAATATGAGCCAGGTACTATACTCATGAGACCCACCCTCCTTACAATTTCCAGAAAATAGAGAAATCAGAAAAAAAAGGCTACAATTTCAGGCACGACTGCTTTGCTGGAATTGTATTTTTCATATGCGTGGGTCCGTAACTGCTGGGTGCTATGTACTCTTTATACAGATAGAGAGAGAAGGAACTGGTTTGTACTCCCTCGCAGGCTTCTAGTGGTTTCAGGAGGCAGGAATACCCACGCTGAGCGTTCATTCCTCCAGCTGCTGCTTACATGAGGAAAGATTTCCCATGCCCGCTTTTTCGCTTTGATGTTGTGCATTTTCCATGTCTCAACAAATATTTCTCTAACTGCTCATAGCCCTTCTGCAGCATAGATGCCACAACAACAGGATTCCTCATCATTTAACAAGGTTATGAGCAGCGCTGTAAGCACTCGGATTGTCAGCAGACATGGGGAGGGGTACTGGGTTATTTCAGGGCTGTGACACTTGATCGCAGGGGTAGAAACATTTTTTCTTTTCAATAGATGTTCATTTGTGCAGTTGCTAATGGTATAGATCAGGACTTTCTAGGATAAACTTCTCAAAGTTGATCAGTTTTTCAGAGCCAATGTGTAATTCGGAGACATTTAGTGCAGGCAGTTGTTCAATTTATCATCTTGGAGTGCCAACATTTTTAATAAAACTCACAAATGGGCACCTCATGGCAAGCAGAGTGAAATGACTCTTTTTTTGTAATTAGACTTCAGACAATGTTATATTATGTAGTTAAGGGAAAGGAACTTTGCCTCAAATTTCAAAGCGGTGAATCTCTCTTTAACTGCTAATGGCAGTTAACACAGATGGCTAAAAAGAGTAATTATCTTCTTTAGCTTTCTGCCACCTGCCACAAATGAACTGTTTTCTTTAATTGCTCAGAATTACTCTTAATCACACAAAACAGATACTTAAATCCTAGTCACATATTGCAACTCAAGAGCAAGATTTTACCCCTAAGCTCGCGGACTTAAGACCTCACCACCCTGACCAAGAGTACAATGCTGGCTGCGTGCTGCGACAGTTGAAAAGATTAATCCCGTCCCTTCCAGGTAGGAGCAAAGTTTGCCGGCTAATCACACAAGTCCCATAGTCTGATCCAAGTAATTACCAGAGCAACCAAAAGGCTATATCCGCGGTAGCAGGAAAAAAATTCACAAAATTT
>NW_009260758.1:3032720-3041032 GCF_000687185.1 Egretta garzetta
GCTTTCTTTAACAAATGGTCCTTTTAAAAAGTCACACAATCAAATAAGACTTATCTTAAAAATGACTTGCTGAAGAACTTAAAGCTGTAACGTTAACTATAGCTGGCTGATGAGTCAAAGCTTTTTTAGATTCCTGGAGATATTTTAACAGAGATGATAATCCCATTTCCACTGAGGCATCATTTTGAATTAAATAGATGGTAGGTATTTAAAAACCCCAACATGACGCCCTTTGGAAGTTTCTGGCTACATTATATTTTATAACAGCAATCCTTGCCCCCCACCATTCAGGTGGCAGAACAGAAAGTCTTCCCTTTCTTCTTTACTACTCTTCTTGATGTCTGAACTAAAAAACGACAAATTCAGCTTCTGCAGAAGAACTCAGAAGCTATCTCTGTAATTCTGCCTACTGGATCACCACATTAAATTGAAAAGCACTAATGCAAATCCTGAGTTTCAGACAGCTCTCTGTGCTCAAGAGAAAGGAAAAAGCAGCAAACTTACTGTTCCATGAATTACAAAGTCAGTAACTCTCCAGCACCATTTCTCCCAAATTTGTTAGAGGAAGTTCCCAACAGAATTTATACACAAGGTGATAAGAGGAAAATTAGGGTGGACATCTCTTAATAGGAACTCTTTAAATGAAGACCAAAACCAAGCAGTTTCACTTCTCAGTACAAAATAATCTGCAGTAGAAGTGATCTGTACTCTAGGTATTACACCTTTTCGGGAACACACACAGTTTTTGAAAAATTATTCCATTATTTTGAAATGAGATAAACTCATGAATAGGGACGTTTAGAATCTTTTTGCTGTTACAGCTTTGCATTTTTAAATGTGAGAGTGGTAGAGGGAACGGAAATCATTTAGAAGCACAGACCTGGAAAACAGCCTTAAGAAGCCTGTACGTGTTCACCAATCTAAGGATAAAGAGAGACCTAAAATATGAAATTAGCGCTGACTGAGAAACTCCACAGAAGAATATTTCTGAACCTGATCTTTATGGAAACTCATTATCTGTGGCACTAATGTTGTAATGTTTATGCTGTGCTCCAACACAGTGCGAGTTTCTATTTCAAAAGTTCCTTTAACTACTCTGACTACCACTTCTAAGAGAGCCTCAGCTGTACAAAATGTACATGAGTAGGTGAGAGAAAGGGTCCGGCCACATCATTGCCCGCATGTATTTATAACCACAGCAGGGCAAGTTAGTCTAATAATAGCATTTACCTTTGTTACGTGGTAAATAACAACGTATTATTGGACAATTACAGTAAAGGTCAAGAGCCACTTTTTTTTTTTTAATTGAAGAAACATGCTTACTCTGTGTTTTAGCTTCAGTTAAAAAGAGCTTTTCATAAAGTAGTGTGGTGTAGCAAACAGTTGTATGTATCAGAGCTTATGATGCTGGCTTAATTTAGCAGTAAAAGATAAGAATTTTTCTGTGGCGCTTGCTCAGGTATCCTTATTATCATCTGGCTCCAGCTTCCATAGGGGTTTGTTACAATAATAATAATAAGGGTTCATAAAATGTAGCTATTTTCATATAAACATTGTCCAAGTGACAATAGATTTTTATAATCAGCTCCAGCGGTGGCCAGCGACCGCTCTGGGCTGGCGTGTTGTTGCTGGGAGTGCGCACTGCTGCAGGAAATGAAAACAACTTCAGAAGGAGGAAAGATTAAATACAATCAATCCATCACTGTACGATAAGTAACAGGCTTTTGGAGTTTTAATGGACTAAATAGTGTAATGTGTTTGGTTTGGTAACCACAGAGTTTAATCAAGTATTTTTAAATTTTTAAACAGGAAATGGCCTTTTCTCCAAAGGATATACACATTTGCAGTGCATAAATCAGATCCTGAGTCCCCTGGATCCTTTACCATGGTCTTTACCATGCAATTAACTTTAACTCTTTTTTTCTGAAGAAACCTCCGGTCATTCTGGTAGTGTAACGTGATTTGATGAGTTGTCACTGTGGCTTTTCCATCATTTTGGTCCGTTCAAGCTCTTGCCTTAATGCTGTTCCTCTAAACCATTTGCAGGCTGTGGATTAGCCACGTACCCCATCCCAGGGTGAGCTTCGGGTGCCGCCCAGCGATGGCACAGCCATTCACCCAGACCTCCTGCGCCCTGTCCCCTGGCAGGCAGAACACCGTCTCAGCCAGCGCCGCAGACACTGTACAGTCTCATCTTGTCTCACCTTTTTCTAACCCTTTCCCAAAGTACGACCATGTTTGGTTTAAGCCCAGCCTGCACGGTTCTGTGCCCCACCGCCCTGCACGGGTATCCCCAGCCACAGCGGGGCGCAAGGGGAATGGGAAGGCTAAACTCACGTTTAGAGTGCTGAGCACAGTATGGGGTTTATTTAACACTGTACAAATGTCAGATTTTAGACAGGATAGCATGTAGCTATGACAGCTGTCTTTTAAATTATGCAGGAGAACAAGCTGAGGACAAATACAACTGAGCAGTGGCTTGTTAACGGAATCTACCGAATACAGCAATGTTTATTCCTTCAGAAAACCCACAGTATCATTTTGCAATAAAATCAGGCAAAAGTGTAGGTGCATGTATTTTCTGACATCCTTGCTAGCTATCATGATATAAATACATATTACCAACATAAAATATGCACACGCACTCACACACATATATCTCTCTTTGAAGATTACTGATAACCTATCCGTTGCCAAAATGAGACGGAAAATTTACAAAACATGTATAGTTAATATACCCACTCACGGACTACTTTTGAAAAATCTAATTCATAAATTATACATTAAGTCAGCAACTATACATGCATGGACCGACAGGATATTATTATGACGAAGGCGGCTATCTTTTCAAAACGTAGGGGACACATTAAAACGCTACTGAATGACAAGCAGAATTGGGAGACTTTCAGCAGAGCTTAATCAGAGACTCTTCTGGAAGCTAAAAAGAGGAGTGCTGGGAATCCCATTCTCTCCAAAGATTCAGATGCCTCTGAATGAAATCTGTGTACAAATCCCATAGCTTACAAGCAGAGGATCCTCACAGACTATTGGCCCTGCTACCTCCTGCACAAGAACTATTTTCACTACTAAAGCCTGAGTTTAGGAAAATCGTCTTATCCAAAGTTTGAGGGGGGTGTCCCTTTCTAATTCGAAACAAAATTAAATTAATGTTACAGTAAGGAAGTAAATACGAGTGCAGAGGGAGAAAATGTTTGAAATGCTTTCAAGTAAACACTGAAACTAAATGGAAAATGTTTGAAACATAAATGTTCCTATGCAAGTTCTGGGAAAGGTTTCCTGAAGCATGCATTAATTAAGGAGACATATCCGATACAGGGAAGTGTTCATGACTATGTGTGTGATACTGCATGGAAAAATACTGGAAAATCCTAAAAAAGGTGAAGTTGTCTTCCTATCCCTTAAAGCAGATTTCAAGTAGAAGGTGTTCTACTTTAACACTCTCAGATGAAGAATCACTATAAAACTGCATGTGAACAAGATACTACTCTCCTAAAATCCTTGACAGAAGTGCAAAATAAGCCAAGAGACTACCGGAGAAAAACAATCTGGCTCTGAATACAGCATTGCTGTGATGCCAGATTCTTGATATACCAATGTACAGAGATAGCTTCATGTAGACCGCTTTCACAATAAAAATTACAAACCACTTGAATTGATTTAACATAAATGAGAGCAGGGAAACAGATACGTATTAATAACCCTAAAAAATCTTCACAATTTCATGATAAAAAAAGGAGGAAACGCGTTAAAAAACTGCACCCATGGGTGGAAGTGTTTGAGCTAATAAAACTGTATTTTAGATTGTAACCTTCTTTTATAGCTTTTTTTTTTTTCCATTGGCATTTGTTTTCTGTTCATTTGCTTCCTCAGTACTGTCTTCTGTGGTATCATGCCACCATGACCAAAGTGACAGACTTTTGTCTCTGCTGGATTAATCAGTGTGTTCTTTGATCCATAACATATGCTCCTAGTAGACATTTAGCGTCAACGTATTCAAGATTTGTGGGCTGGCAGTTTGGTGCCTGATGTTAACCTAGCTGATAAGACAGTTTAGAGTATTTAATTATTTTTTTTTTTCATTGAGCCTGCCTTTCATCCATAATAGAGCTTAAACAATGGAATAAAATATGAGACGTTAAATATTTGGGTTGATATCTTTGCTTGGAGATTAATTTTTTTTTCTGGGTGAGAAAGCACTGAGAGGCTGCCCAAAGATCAGGCCTCCCTAGGCACAGCGTGCACATTTTTCTGCACATCTCAGGCACGGGGTCTGTGTGTTCATGGTCAGGGAAGCCTGTCCTCACGGAAGAGGACACAAGCTCCACACCACCACTTCTGAGGTCCCGGGGGCCCGTCCAGGACCTCACTATGCTCCTGGGACATGGCCGGGTGCTACAGCCAGTGGAAAAGCCCTGGGGGCGGTTAGTTAAGTTACCAAAAACCGTCCTGTTTTGACTTAGGCTTGGGAGGGCTTTGTGGTGAGAACCCGAAGTCAGTCTGCTGGGATGGTACTGGCAGCTGGGGGGGGGTGCTTGGGAGCTGTGGTAGCCCGCAGCACCTGGAGGAGACGGGCTCCTTCCTACAGGGATGTTCCCAGCCCTGCCTGTTCCCAGGGAACAAGGACCTCCATGGGGCTGTGGGAGCGGGCGGTTGATATGAAGTGTTATTTCCTCTAGGTGCTGCGTGAAATTGTTAAGAAGTTATATCAAAGGAAACTGGTAAAGGGCAGAGTAAAGAACAGAAGGAGTAGGGTGGTAACCCAAGGTATTTTTCCTTTAGTACATCAGTTAAATAAAGGATATCAATTAATGAGATTCAAACTATTTAATTATTTTTTCATTGAGAGGTATAGCACATGATTTATGGCTCAGCTGCTCCTTTACTGATCGTACTGCTATGAAGTGCTGCATAATATATTGCTTTCTGCTATGTCGTGCACAGATAGAAATGGCAAGTGTAAAATGGGATTAACTGCCCTCAAAATAGTCTGGGCTTGAAATTACTTGCACAAGGCCAGTGTCAAAACTCCCTTTGACTTCAGAAGGTGCTGAATGACCTCCTCATCCCCATCTTCTATGGCACACAGGCACATCCCTGCCCATGGCAGACAGGGCCCCAAAATAGTGTGTGTAATACAGAGGAGAGAGGATCTGTTTTTTTCTAAAAAGCACTGTCCTGCCATGAAGAATTAAACAGAAGATGAATGGAGAAACCAAATGTCAGCTGCTCCCTTAGAATTCAAGGTTCAGGAAACTCTGCTTAGTGGGAGTGGGAGAAGACTGGCAGGCTGAAACGTAAAAGAATAATTGTATTATAAGAAGATTATGGGAGATTATTTTTCCTGCGGGCCCCAGATTTCTGCAAAAACAATCCTGAATTGCATCCTACAAGGCAAAATTAATTCACCCATTCCTCTAAACGACAGGGTTTTATTAACTGCATATTCATTTGGTGTGCGCAAAATTAAAAATGGGCTCATATTACAAAACTTTACCTGCATCTTTCTTTCATTTGACAACATGGAGCTCAATGTGATTAACAACGTGGCAGCTCATAGCAAGAAGAAAAATAATTGTTTTTTCAATATACAACCCCCATAATAATTCAGAAATCAATATGCATCCTCCGAGAATTTCCCCCAGCAGAGGTTTGTAGGAAGCAGGGTGGCCTGCCTTCATTTCCTTATGAATGCGAAGCTGTTGCAGCCCTGGCTAGCCTGGCTTTTTTTTTTTTAATGTTTAACTATAACCACTGGGACTGGAATCATAGCTTCTAGTGGCCTAGTATGAATATTAATAAGACACTGGGCCATGGAGTTCCTTGCTGATTTTGACAGTTTAAAGGATCAGTTAGTTAATTAGAAGATGACATGGCACATCGCATCCCTTGGCTCCATCCTGCCTTCTGTCTCCTCTTTTCATTTTCTTTTTTGACATGTTAGATTACATCATTACTTGTAGTTTCACTTGTTAGCCACACCATGAAATGAGAATATTTTAAGCTGTAATTATTGCGATTTTGCTCCTCTGCTAAGAACATGAAACTCAAAGAAAGCATGCAGAAACTTGAATTTCAAAGACTTAGGAATACATGCTTGGTAGTTTATAACCTTCTAACTACAGCCAATAAACAGAAAAAGATTTTACGTAGCACAGAAAATTGTGTTGACCATCATACTGGCAACCAACCTAGTATTTTAAGTAGGCACCCCCATGATCTGTGCTTTATTTGTGAGATAATTAATGCTTTCATAGGTGTATTCCTCAGAAATCTAGAGTCTCTTCCCCTCAGCCATGAATTGATGGTACCTCTAGACAAGTACATGCAATCCAGTACATTCACTGCATTGTACTATCCTAAAAAAACTATGAGTTTTCTATCGTCATCATAGTCAGAACAGACAAAAATAATGTGGACAGAAAGCACGGGACTACGCAGCAGCCCTCTCATGTGGGGGAACAACAAAGGATAACAAAGATGCATGAGGGATAAGAAATTTCATTGTAATATTAACTTATTTCTCAACTACACCCGATACCCCAAAGTAGACAAGCCACAACCCAAAACACAAAAATAAAAAAAATAACCTGCAAAGCTACAGTCATACCATAAATCATAGAAACTTGCAAGTTTTGCATCCCACTGTCGTACTGCAGCCAGCTGTCAGGACAAAAATGCTGGACATGTAATGAGACTTCGGAAGAACCACAGCTGCTTATTTTGTGTATTACTAGATAATCTCATTAACTAATATTTTTCTTCTAACTTATGTTCCATCTGTAAAATTCTTACCAAGGACACTGCTCTATTTCTGCAGAGAAATGCAGAGAAACACACGCGCGTCTTTACTTTCTCAGTAGGCTTGCCAGGCTGCAAACAGAAGAGCCCACAGGAAAGTCGGGACGTGGTTTCTGCATTGGGAAAGCTTGCAGCTCTGGGGTTTCATTGGAAACTGCAAGATTAGTGGGTAAACGTGTGTTCCAATAGAAACGCTCATTTCTGGGTTATTATTGGTATTCATCACTGTGTCTGATTGCCTGTGTACTTCCGCATTTCTTTTATCAAATGTTTATGTTTGTGCATTCATTTCAATACTACTTAATCAATACTGGTTATCAGAATATGTATTTTGAGGGAAGAAATTGCAGAGGAAGTATATTTACGTAATAACTCTATGCGGTTAACCAATACAATAACCCATGGAGGTAATTTATTTTTTTCATTAAGGCAAACATGTAACCTCCCACTGATTCACGGGGCCTCACAGAAATACAGTGCTAATAACAGGTGGAAATCACTTCCATTGCCATTGAAGACAAAGCTAGGAAATGTTACCTGTAGAAGGAACAAAGTTGGGAGTTGCGTGCCCTCCAACAGCAGGCTTTACTCATTATACTAGAATTCCTGGTTCAAGGTGAACCAAGTTAGGCGTGCAAAGTGTCCTTCTTGTATCAGAGAAGGGATTAATGCCTTAGACTGTCTTTTATCAAATCAATGTTATTGCAATAGTATTGATTTCATAATGAAACAAGAAATGAACCAGCATCGCTGCAATTTCAGAGGCTGGTGAGATTATATTGTAAAGAGGATAAATGGAAACCAAATACAACACTATATTGTTTTTATATTTCATACACTAAACAACAGAAAACCATGCCCTAGAGCACTCGGTAGGACCTTAGCCACCTTCTGTATTCTTCCATAGCTCCAAGGTTATGTCTTGGTGGCACTGGAAGGCCCAGGTGAAGTTTGCAGCACAGGCACAGCCTGTCTCTGGGATCGCAAACCAGTCGGAGTCCCCATGTGCCTCAGTGTTACTCTTTTCTCTTACCCATGCACCTGATCTATTTTGACTGTACGTTTGCTGAAGCAGCAACGATGGCTGCTCTACCTGTGCCATACCCAGCAGAGTCCTGCAGTCACTGCTGGACCCTCTGTGTGCCCACACTGAAAGTAATCTCACAGACCGGTTCTGGAGCTAAAGCCAATCTCCTTCGGTGGAAATGCATCTTTCCCAACTTCAAAGACAGAAATGAACACTTACATTTCTTTTGTTCCCAAAAGCCTTAAATCCCGTTTAATTCAAGGTGTGCTCATCTTCTGGGTCTTTTCTGCATAGAAGCTCTAGCTGCAAATAAGCAATCAGATTCCTTGTTGTCCACCTGAACCTAGAAAAGAACACAAAGGCAAACATATAAGCAACTTTTTTTCATTTTGACTACCATTTACCATTAATACTTAATATTCCCACATATCCTTTTCATCAGATGGTTAATATAAAACTTAATGAA
>NW_009260758.1:3041077-3107946 GCF_000687185.1 Egretta garzetta
GCATTCCTGTTTTGTTCTGTTTCAAATTAAGTGTGGAACAGTAAAAACTGAGAAATGGAAGTTAATATCTTTTCAAATAGAAATAGCTTAAAGTTCCTATTATGAATACAGCAACTAAAATACCAAAGTAAGTGAAGACTGTGATCCTTAGCAGGTCTTGGCAGTTTCTGGCCATATATTATTAAGCATTATTCAGCTGACCCTAAGGGGAGTTCATCTGGAGACATTAAGGTCAAAGAGTAGAAGCATTTGGACACAGTCAAATGGATTTTACACCTTTGTATCTTTCTGACATTACTGTTTTGCTTCAGCAAACTGCCTAATATCAGATATATCCTACTGGGTACCTTTCTAAATCACTTCAATTTTCTTTGTCCCTGGGCTACCGTTATACGATCAGGATGCAAAGCTATCACAGACTATGATATACTATTTTACTTGCTCGTTTGTATTAGAATGAACTTTATTAGCTTTTGGGCACATGTCCATCAGTTTTAAAGATTAAGTATTGTGTCAATAGTTTTTATGCAGCATTCAAGTACACTGAATCACTTTGCTTGCTCTGAGATTATTAAAAGCGTATTATCACTTTTACAGAAAACATTTTTATTTCAAAATGAACCATCACTCATAGCGGGCTGTGCTTACCAATGCTATCCCTCTAAAGTGATATTGCACAGCAAAATCAAAACGGGGATAGGTCCTCTGTGAGTAATGTTATATTTGAGAGCACGTGAACCTTATAAACACAAGCGTATAACTAACATTTGACTCCACACTCCTAGGCTTTCATTATCCACTTTCTCCCTTTAAATATTCTTAATTTTCTTGTAACTGCTAACAATAACCACAGCACTTTTACCACGTGAAAACTGACAATTTGTGCAGGCTTAAATTTGTCATTATTCTTAAATAGAAACTATCTAGTTAAATAACCCATAAAAAAATTACAGAGTTGCGCTTGGCTGTTCCAGTATCAAACCCAGGAAATTGTAGATGCTTTTTTGCGAGGAAGCTGAGGTTTCAGCTAACATGAAAGAAGCTTTTAGAACACAAATCCAGCCTATAATCAGATTTTCTCATTTCCTTGCCAGTCTTCCTGTACTTTTGGGTTTGTGGTTCGTAGTGGCTGACTACATCATGTCACAAGTAGGAATATGGACGAGGATAGCGCATCGGGGATTTGAGCTAGAGAACAACACTTCAAAGTGTGATCTGCCTCCAGGTCCCATTGCTAGGCTTGAAGTATCACAGCTGCCAGATGGTGATTTCGGAGCTGGTTTATGGTTAGGTGAAAGAGCACTCCTGTTCTGAATAGTTCATTCTCTTTCCTCAGTAGCTAAAACCCCCGGTTTCACCCGCTTCCATCACGGCGTCGTCACTGTAAACCCAGCACGTACGTCCTCTGGTTCAGGGATCACCTTTTGTCTTAATCTTTGACCAAGACCTCCTGGCACTGCTGTAACAGACACCCAAATAGGCAGCCCACAGTAGGAGGAGTTTCGTAGTCCAGAGGTCAGCTCTTAGCATCCTAATTCTCCCCATCAGAAGGTCTCAGTAGCATATTAAACAGTTATTTACCCTATTCTGACCTCATCATTTCTGCTTCATGAAAGACTGAATTAACACAATAGCGTTCTCCTATCTACTGGCCTTGCAGGGCTTACAGTGACGTTGCTCTAATGTTCCTGTAATATGACTGCCTTTCTCAAGTGGTATAAATTAAAGAGATATCAGACTCCTTAAAGAGCTTAGAGGACAGAGCAGTTCCTTCAGTGGTTTAACAATAAGTATCATTTCATTTAAGTTACTTCTGAGAATTGGAACTCTTTCAGAGATGCTAAGTGGAGCAAATAAGGATCTCAAGGCTTCCAACATTAACTGATGGGAATAAAGCCAATGTTTTACATTTGCTTTCACATCCTCTCTTGTGGTATGTTTTAGTTTAAATATTTTGGCTCCAGTCTTGAGGCTTCCAATGCATAGGCAGATTGCTATGCCCATATGCAAAAAAAATGCAGAATTGACATCTTTTTGCTGTTATGTTTAGAGTGTGTATTTAATTGTTGTGCTTGCAAAATGCCATAGAAAAATCCTGGGTTGCTTTCACAGATTTGACAAAGGACTTTTTAGACAGGTATTTTTAAAGTAGCTCCAAACTAATTAAATGTATTATTAAGAATCTAACATTTCACAGCTAATGGTGGATTGTCGTATTGAAAATTTGCAAATAAGCACAGGGAAACAGAACTCAATCTGAACACATTCTCAACAACGAGGCACTCAAGCTTTGACAGAGGTAACCCAATGGCTATAATTAAAAAGCATCCTAACACACTTTGAAAAATTCCAGATACTTACTTTAAAGTACAGTTGTGTAGCACAGCGCTCTTTCGCACCACCCTATCTAATCATAATCTGTACAGTTTCCTGACTTCTGTTTATATAACACACCCATGCGAGAATTATTTATAAAGTCACAGCTGTTCTCTTTCCTAGCCTTTATTTTTCGCAAGTCTTAAATATTTGTAAAAACAAGGAAAGCAATTAAAGTATTGATACATTAAGCAAACATTTCCCCGATCACGCAGCTTAAAGAGGCATTATTTGTTTAAACAGAACTTGCTAAGTATATGTACAAAAATACAATGTTAAATAGTTACTGCATACTAGGAAAGCCAACTTGCATTTAAAGAAACAAAGCAAACAATGCCAAACCGTTACTAATATTGCAGTCAGCCACTCAAACATTAGGAACCCCCAGAACCGAGCGCAACGGTTTGGTGTTTGCCCAGATCTGCGAAGTTGCTATGTGCCATCTGCTCCTCGCACAAAGGACATGAGTTTATTCTTGCTGGTGGGAACTGCTGTCTAAGAGCCAGCACTTGGCAGCCTAAGTCCTTACCCTTGAAAAGCTGGCAGAGAGCGCTTTTTAGCCTTTGAGTTCCCTAATAATGTTCCCCTCCAGGGTGCAGGTCCCTCATGAGTTCTTTGATTTCCCTCTTTATTCTGGTTCACCATCCCGTGCAGACAGGCAGGACACCTCAAGTGCATTGGTCTCCAGTGGATTCCCCTTACCTGCCAACACCCGACAGGCCTAATTGTAAAATAAATCAAACATTTAAATAGCACAATTTATACTAGGCTTGTAGTTACAAGCTGAGAGTTTGTAGTTTGCAACTAAGGCATACAAAAAGCAAAACCAGCCCACGGTCTGGGGCAGTATTCCCTCCTCGCTGTCACCCAACATCTATCCAGGACATCCAGCTTCCCAGGGACGAGAGCAGCACCCTGCCCTTCGTGGTGGCCCATGCAGTCTGGCTGCTTCCCACCTTCTGTTCCTTGGGATTAGCTTTTGGACACAAAAGCAAATGTCTGACAGTCGGAGCCAGGTATCTTGGTAAAAGGGATTTTGTGGACTTGGTCACATGCAATCAGTCAGGGAGCACGTAATCTAGATAAATGCTAATGAAAGCTCTTGCTGGCACCTTGTGTATTCAAAGGCTATTTACCATTGTTCCCAGTCAGCTGGCTCGCCAACTTCCCATTCAGTCTGTATTGCTCAGATTCAGCCGGGACCGCTATCATATTCACATTACACATACTATAAGCCATCCACTACGCGTACGTTTTGTTAAGCTCATTATCTGTGGCACACTGGCGAGACCACACATGACACATTGTTAACGCAGATGACAGATCCCGTAACGAGCTGCCTTATCTGGACAAACCAAGGGAAGCCAGTTTACCTCCGCCACCTATGGCACACGCCGACAAGGGTTCCTGTAACGTGCTGGGCCTGCCTGTGTACCTATGTTAGAAAGCAAGTGTAATCACACAATTAACGTCTACCCCATCCCAGCAGCTCTTTCTGGCTGTCTGGGTCCAGCTGCGAGGAGCACTGAGAAGATCTCTTTGTTCTTGGTATCAGTCCTCAAACCTCACCAAGAGCGATTAGGAAACAGAACTGCAGCGCTGGAGCCTTGTCAGACCTTCTGGTATCACCCACCAACCTCGTTTATGGTGGAAGAAGTCTTGTAAGAATTAAACTGGAACAAAGTAGCAACTTTTTACTCAGACCACGTAAACTGCAACAGCCTAAGAGCTGACCAAATTTAGCAGATTTCTCAGGGACAACACAAACCATCCCTATGCCAAACTTCAAATTTTTGTTTCACATTATGTTGATAATAAAACCTTCTCAAAGAAAACATATCCAGAATTTCTTAACATGGGCAAACAAGGTTGGGTTTTTTTCTGTAATCTTACTCTTGGAAATGACTGAAATGCTTCGGCTGAACCGTACCATTAAAAGCAAAAACCAGCCTTGGACAATACCCAGAACACAAGTTTGCAGCCCAAATGTTTAAAGTTATATTAACCCAAGGCAGCGCTACCCTTTCTGCCTATGAGACAAATAGAGAAATACGAATTAGATGTCAATAATGGAAAGCATCTCCGCTGAGGTAGGCGCTGGCCTAGCTGTCGGGCTAGCTTATTTACCAGAGCAACAGTGCAACAAAGCCAACTGCACTGTTAAGCCACGCTGTTTGCTGCTGAGCAACGTGCTTAGGCTTTGTTAGATGAAGAATCTCAAACATCACATTTATGGGGTCACTCCACTCTTAACGTCAAAACAAGTCTTCTGCTGGACTTACTCTCCTGCCCTGATTTACGGATTACCTTTATGAATCAGATGAAGCATTATCTCACATAGTCTATCACGTTACTATAGGAAAATAATATATAGGTGCATTTCCGTTGAAACTGGAAATGAAATATGTTTCTGTTTTATTTCTCATCAGATCCAGCTGCATGCTATTCCTAACCAAATTCCTGACTGAACCCAGCCACTTGAACTGAACTACAACATTTAAATAGCAACTAGTATTTAAGAAGAAACTTAATTGCGTGGGGGCAGCGGGGAGAATTATAGGCAACATTTTTGAAAGTTATACATTAAGTTGCTTAATCAAATATTATCTAATCAAAGCCGTAAACTTTTTCACAATTTCACTAGGGTCTTTTTTTTTTTTTTTTTTTTTTTTTTTAATTCACAGAATCACAAGGGTTGGAAGGGACCTCGGGAGATCACCCAGTCCAACCCCCCTGCTAAAGCAGGTTCTCCTAGAGCATGTTACACAGGACTAGATGACCACTAGTGGTCCCTTCCAACCCTAAACATTCTATGATTCTATGATTCTATGACTTCGTCCAGGCAGGCTTTGAATATCTCCAGAGAAGGAGACTCCGCAGCCCCCCTGGGCAGCCTGTTCCAGTGCTCTGTCACCCTCAAAGTAAAAATTCACTTATCATCATCTTTTCTGCTTTTAGGGAACACTAGCTCCCTCATGCAAGAACTTGCCAGTTGTTCAAGATCCACAGCCACTGGCTATCAACCAGCTTTAGAAAAGCCCGTAGTGGGTGGTTGGCATATCTAACCAGGGATAGGCTGAAGCGACCTTCAGCTCAGAGGGCCAGCAGTAAGGTCCAGGCTACCTCCGTCTTGCTCTAACCTTTCAAGTTCTACCACCATTGCAGCAGTAATCTCGTCAGGGAAGCATCACTGCTACAGCACGGGGATGGAGTCCCTGGCTGCTTTCAGCCGTTTGGCAGGGGTTTGAAGAGGTCTCTGTTCTTTCTTCTCCTCTAGATAGGTAGATTTTGCTATCAAAACACAGAGTTAAGGGACCCCTTCTTGTCATGGTCTCTATTTACTGAAGTTTAGTACTAAAACACACAGACAACATGAACTGCATTTCAGCAGCTAATCATTGTAATGCCCATTGTGAGTTGGCACAACGGTAGCTGGGTATCCTACAAGATACCCGTGTAGAGTTTGGACATAAAAGCTGCAGATGATCCTTGCACACCATTTCCATTGCCATCCACAGAAACTTGCTAAGCCGACAGTCAGAAACCAGTTAGAGAACCATGCACAAGATGCAGGCCCTCTGCCATGCAGCGCCTGTGTTGGAATTATGCCCTTGGTCTTGTTCCTAGCTACTCTGTCGTCTTCTCTTCTTTATAGCAGAATGAAATGAAATTAGGATTATAAAAAATGCACACTTTCTGAATGCTTAAGCAATTGGAAACAGTATGGTCAACCCAAACTCATAACACCAGGTAGTATTTCCTACAGGCTGGAAAATATCCATGAAGTTTGTAACTTATGAGTACTTTTCTAGTTCATTGGGTAGTTCACCGATGTTTTATCCTTTACATCTATGGCACAGGTTCAGTGTGGATCTAGGCACTCAAGTACAGAATAGTCATAAATGTCATACTTATTGCATATCTTTTTATAATCTGGTAAAGTTTATATTTTTAATATAGCAAATAACACATGAACCTATCATTTATATTCTTCAAATACAATGAGAGTCAGTAGCATAGATGGCCATTTTTCACTTGGTATAAATATTAATCTAAAACTAATCTATAAATATTAAACCAAAGCACTCTATTTTTTTTTTTTTTCTCCTAAATCCACATACATTCTCAAATCTCTCTTCTGCTTTGTAGCCAAGTCCCAAGGCTGCACGTAGGCTTTCGGGGATAGAGATGGCCTTTCTCTGTTGTGTTTGTTAAATGCCTAGTTCAGTCATCTCCTGCTATAAAACTGAGGCTCTCAGAAGTCACCACAGTATGAGAGAAAAATAAATACCACTAAGCATATTCAACTTTGCCACAGCCAGTGCTGAGTTTTGTACCACTACATTCATTTCATTGTGACTTACATTTAAACTGTACTTCTAGCCTGCTTAAATATGTTAAGAATTATCCTGAGGGACCGTAGTAAAATGTAGTCATGTTTATTTGTAATTGCTACAAAATGGTTTACAAAATTGTTAGTGTCTTTTATTATGCCTGCTACTGAAGCACTTGCCTGTTAATTAGAGAAATTTCAGCTGTCATAGCTGGCAATTATAGCTTCTGTATCACTGTCTGTTATGAATAGTCAATGAGAGCTGATTAATATGCATGAGTAGCAGTATATAGTGCGTGCATTGGAGCAGCGTGCGGCAGCCGGAGCGGCGCAGCAGAGGGAGTGCGGTGTGCTGCCAGGGAAGGAGGGAGAGCAGGAGAGAAAAGAGCACCCTTGCTCTGCAGCACCCTGCGCGATCCCACTGTGAACCGCTTGGGTCCGGCCAGCCCAGCCAGGGGTTTCAAGGATACCTGCATGCATGCTTCTCATCAGAGATTTCTGTGGCTGCTCTGGTGAATAAGGAAGATTATTTCCTCTGCTTATATTTAAACATGGGATGCAGTTTGTGCACTCTACAGAAGCAAGAAGAACAGTACAAGTTACTGTATGAAGTTTGTCAGGTAAAGAATGAGATTTCATTTCTAAAAGCAAATGTTCTCTTTTAGGCTTGTGACCGCTATTAATGACAGGGAAAATGGAATACCAAAACCTGCTTATACAAGTGGAAATGAAAGGGGGTTTGCCTTATTTGATATGTGGATGATGATGATTATGTTTTTATGATACACCTTCCCATTCACACTTGTAGACCATCAAATATTTAAATGTATGGTGTTATACATCAAACTTTTTAGAAAACTTTACATCACAAAATAGGACTCCAGTATGTATTAGGTAAAATTTCTTGACAAGGGTCATAGCCTGGTCACGCACTCTTTGAACGAGTTAGCAAAGATGTGTAAGGGAGGGTTTGTATCTATTTACAAGGGCATGCAGACATTTCTTTCTGTGCAATGCATTCATTCAGTGCTCAGTCCAGTTTTCAAGTGCCTGTTCCTGCCAATACAAGTTTATGTCTAGTTGTAGTTTTTGCACCTCCGCATGTAGGAATACCAGCTGACATAGTTAGAATTGACAGCAGATGAAAACTACTACTCTACAAACCTTTATATGTCAAAATATTCATATTAAGCATGTAATAAGTTTTCTAAAAATGCGGTAACACACTAACATCTATTACAAAAGACGTTGTTTCCTATGTTTCTGTTTTTCCTTCTGTCTGTATTCTCTCCCTCTCTGAAATTTCTTACTCTGTCACATCTGAAGCATGATTTGGACCAAAACAGCACGACGGAACCATGCAAAGCGATGGCCAGGTGTTTAGGGACGTACTCTTACCGATCTCTTTTGAAATAATCTTAGGCAGAAAGCTTGTGGCTAACCTCTGCAAACACAAAGTGGGTTGTCTGTATAAACACTCCAGATAAACAGAAACTACCCAGACCCTTTAAGCTGTGCTTTACCACCTCGCCGTTCCTAAGGTGGTTTGGAGTAAGTGACAGTTACCCCCAGCCACAGGGGTGTCGTGCTGGTTGACATTTCCCAGCCCTGTCGTGTTCTGCGCTCGCCGGCAGAGGGAATTGCTCAGCGGTGGATGGGAGTGAAAGAAATCCTGCGCCTTTGCTGTGTTACCACCTGCCTCTGATCCCAGATACTGATGTCACGGACAACAAAGTGAATAAAATATGCAGTTTGTGTGTTAGGCTAGGAGGGAAGTGATTAAATTTTAAACACGTAGTTTTGATCTAATTCTCGCTCACTCACCCAAAGGACACCAATGCTTTGTGGAAGGAAAAAAAAAAAACTTGCGAGAGCAAATAAGAAGATATGTTTACTGTCATTTCTATTTATACTAACTCACTTCCACTTGCTAAGCTGCTATGCATGTGATGGTGGGAAGAATTTGAGAGAAAGGTAATCAGATTCCCCGGACGTTATTTTGTACTGAGGATGAGTTTCACGATGCTGCCTGCAAGAGCAGACCTGGTGCCAGGTATTGTTTGTGCAAATCCTCCGTTTGGATCAAGCAGTGGTTGTGGTTATAGTTACTTATCCCCCAAGGTCGCCAAGTTTTCACGCAGCCTGCGCTTGAGGACTGTCAGTGAATCACATTCAGAAGTGCCACAACCAGAACAAACTGAGACAGCAACAAATTACAAATATTTTGATTGTTTAGGAAGCTTGCACGTTTTTTGTTGTGAAAATGAAGGCAGCAGAGAACCTTTGCAAGTTACTGACATCTCCTAACAGATGCAGGACAGCATTCTTTAAATACGTGTCCTTAAAATCAGTCACAGGAACAGCCCCACTGATATCTGAGATGACTAAACTCTCCGGTGCTGGCTGCAGGTGCAGATCTCTGGCAGTAGTTTGGATTTAGAAATCAACCTGCAAAGTGCTGCAACCTTTTTTCAGGAACGTGTGGAGCACAGTGCACAGCACCCATGATTAACTTTAAGCCACAGAAGTCCTTTGGGGAAACATGGTTGGAATACCCTCAGCTTCCACAGAAGTGAGAGGTGCACATAATCCTATAAAACTGGGATTTCTACCACAGTAAAACCTGAATTATTTAAGACTATAATCCCTGATTATTCCAGAATATAAATTATCGTACAAAATTCTTTTAACAGGGTACTACTTTGATTTCTCTGCTTCACAAGACAGGTGGGAGGGAATCCTATAGCTTAGGGAGTACATCCAGATAATTAAATGTCACTATAACTGTAAAAATGCATCCTCATGTAACCTACACATAAGAGCAATCACTTAAAATTTAACAGTGAGGGAGATGAAGAATCATTTTCATTTAAAATAACAGCGTATAAAAGACGGAAGTTTCAGAACACGCTAGCAGGAACAAATACCTCTTACAGTGGTTTTATTTCATATCGTCCATGTAACCCTAATATCATGTGATAAGATGGCATTGCCATTTCTGAGAAAAATAAAAGAAGCTTTTTTAAAGTCCGAGTTGGACAAAATTTGCATAACTTGGCTTTAGGAGATATCGAGCACTGTTACAAGTAAGTCCCCTTAGCCTTATTTTTTAAAAGTTCATGACTCTGAGATGTAGGAATTCAGAAAACACTTGCAAGAATTAATAATAGTACATAACTGCACTTTCTCTATTAGGCCAAGAGCTTTAGTATGGCTGGGAAATTAATGCTTCAATAAATTACAATTCCAGAAGGTCCAGTACGTCTGGCTCTGTAAGTCCTCATAACAGAGAGCACAAAGAGGATCAAATATACCAGGGCTCAGGCTTTATCCCTTCCTCATCCATAGATAATTCAAAGAGATCCTCTTCATTAAGGGCTTTGGCACATTGCCTACAATTTCTTTTTGGGCCGCTGTGAGCTTAATGATGCAGAACAATGGTCTTCCCTCTTGTTGAACACATACCTTATTGTACCTTTAATCACATAATAAAAACCAAATTAAGACACCTCATCATTAAAGTCTATTGTAGCTGTGCATATCAATGCTTTGCATTACAAATACAAAGGGGACTGTGGCAGCTTGGAATCTTGATGCAGAACAGCGTCACCAACCATAAGCGTGCTTGTGGCAGCAACGTGATGTGTGTAGTATCTTAGATGTATCCAGAGGTTTACTTCCCAGTTGCATGCAGCATACGAAATGGAGTAATTATATGCTATTAGATTTGGGGTTTCTAGCTAAATGGAAATTTTCTCAAGAAGATTTTAAAGGCTGTGAAAATAGAGGGAGATGGGGGAAGAAAGAAAACTAGAAAATGGGGAGGGTGTTTGAGACCAGTTTTCCAGTTTGTTTTTCTCAATGTTATCAGCCCCTATACAAACAGTAACAGAAGTAAGGGCTTTTCCCTTTGTAGGAAAATTCCTGGGGGACCAAAAAGTAGTCTCCGTAGAAGGAAACTTATAGAAGACTGAGTCACCTGAGGTAGAGCTTTTCAGTTTGTAAAATAGGAAAAAAAAAAAAGATTAGGACCTCAATTTAAGAAACTTCCTAAGTACCTGTTTTACTCTAAGCGCATGTTTATGCACTGCCTGGGAGCTAAGCACATAGTGAAATCATATCCTAAACAGACAATATTTCCAAGGATAAGAATGTAGAGTTTTAAATCACAGATGACTCTAAACTGGATGGGCAACGCTCAAAGCTGTTCCCTGGGATTCAAGATGATGGAGTTCATCCAATTCTCATAGCGGGAAGATATCATAAAAACAACCCATCAAAACTGGCACTTCCAGCTGAAAAATCACGTGAGCTTTGAGTTGGAGACTAACCCCTTCCTCCCGGCTGTCTCCCGCCCAGGATAGAAACGCTGGCAGGAAACGAGCTCACGTTGCCACTGCCCTTGCTGCAGATGATCCGAGGTCAGAAGATTTCTCCCTCCGTGATTGTTGAGCTGGCACCTTTCACAAATACTAAAGTTCATGTATAAATAAACAGTTGATGCAATGACCTTTGAGTGTTTTAGTAACTTGAAAGCCCTGTTTCGCATGCTCTTAGCCTGGCACGTCACCGAGACACGTAAAAATGACAGCGTTGGTAAAAACAATAATGGGCAAGCTGGACTTGTCTTTTAAACTAGACTATGATACGATGCGGTCGAGGTCAGCATACAAATTACTGTGCTAATGAGAAGATGGTAGTGATGAGGAACTAACCAATGCTGTATTTCACTGGCAACTTCCAGCAGCATCACTTGCAAGGAGACTATTCCTTCAGCAGAACTCATAGGCAAACCAATTGCACTGAGCTGATCACTGATACAGTTCCCTTCGCCATTAGAATTCCATTCGTGTATTTAGATTTGCAAAAATTGGACTAAAGTAATCAGTCATTAAGAAAGCCTGATTCAAGGAAACAGTCTAACAAGAATTAAACCTACTGAGCAATGATGTTATCCTAAATCAGGGCCAGAATGAAGCTTGCCAAAATAAACACAAAGGTCAAAAAAAATTTCTAATCAAAACTGTAAGATTTGGAAAACAAAAATAATTGCCTCTGTACATATGCTTTTCACACCCTCAGATTTAATTGGGCAGCCAGAGAATTAGCTGGTCTACATTTCAGTAGTTTTCCACGTTAAGACCGAACTGGTTGCGCCAATTACAGTAAACTGGTCTACTTGAAATACACTGTATGGCTTCAGCTACTCTGTATGTATACTGTCTGTGCTGCAGCTTAAATTAAAAATAGTGTTGAAGTTAGAATATTCTATCACTTCACTACCATTAAACTTGACCTCAATAACAGTTGTGAACCTATCACACTTACTTCAAAGTAGGCGTATGTTTGCTTAAACAAGATGTTAATTCTAAGGGCTTTGTTCTAGACAGGGTTTTCTACTGCTGAATTAGTGCAGCTGTAGAAAAACTCTGCTTGACAGACTGGAGACTCATAATCTTCAGAAAACTGCCCTTTAATGATTGTGGCGCCTGTCTGTGGCTCAGAAGTCCCCTTTCTTAATTAGACATTTACCAGAAACTGGCAATTGAAATTTTCCTCTTCACTTGACGATGAATAATGCAATGCTTCTGTTAGGATTTCTCTGGAAGATATTCCTTATTGCATATTAGAGGAATATTTTGGTCATTAAAGGAACATAAACAAGATGTGATATGAAATAAACAAAATGCCTAATGGTCACCTGTGCTATAAATGGATAATTTGACCTACTGTGCACCTGAAATATCTCGCTGCTTCATAATCTTCCTAAAATCTGCAGTGCTTTTCTTCTTTACACTGAGCAGATAAAATGCTTAATCATAGCATAGCTTTATTTGGAATTTTTTTTAAGTGATAAATGATTGAAAAGATGAGTTTTGTAATGCTTTACACATACATCTGTTTAATGCTATAAAGCAGGTGGCAAGAAGTCACAAGGGAGAAGGCACCGGGGACAATCACTCTGTGCTTTACTGTCACATGTCAGACATGGGCTGGGAAAAAGGAAACATATGGAGTAATGAAAAAGTGCAGATTTAATAAATGTGGTTTTTTGTGTTCATTAATAATGAAACAAAAGGTCAGGCTTCAGTTTCACCAGGCCAGGACAACTCTACGTTTATACGTGCATTGGGGTTGTTCCCTTCAGAGACTCAGTGGGTAAATGTAAGCAGATCCGGCTCGCCCACCTCAACCTGAACCCAGTAGCCAGTTAAGGATTTGACAGAGGTTGACAGAATAAATAATATAAATTACACCTAAATTTTAAACCAGGCTACAATATTCAGTACTTAAATACTGACTATTGAAGGAAGCCTTCCTATTAATACAGTGTATCTTAAGGCAAAACGCCAGAGGCCACCACCTAAAAGAAAAACAGTAAGCATCATGGCAGTGCTTTCTTACTTGTGTCATTCCAGTGGTAATTCTGGACATGGACATGTTGTAGGTGATTGGACACATTGTCCACTGGCACAGGAACTGGGCACTTCATTTCATTTCTAATTGCTGAAGCTTCTTCTGGCTTTACACTGAGACACCACCTTAGCTGTGTTCAGTAGCACTCAATTTTCAAACACTACCATCAACCTCCTTGGGAACACTTGAAAAATAAAATGCTTCACAGAAAGAGTAATCGTACAATCAGACTAAAACCATACTTGGTTTATGCATTTTCATGGATGTGCATTTACACTGAGTGAATTAGCTCCTACAGCATCATTTCAGAGAAGGTGAGCATTCATATGTTACAAGATGACAGCTGATAAGAAAGCCATTTTAAATTTGGCAGAGTTGCTTGCAGAGTGCAACAGAAGCTCTTGTACCTGACCTGACAGTACCTGTGTAACTGCCATCAATTTTAGCCAAAAAAGGGAAGATTAAGGTGTTTTTATCAATACCACACTGTGAGAGTTCTAGGCCATGGTCAAGCATGGACTGGAAGGGTAGAGTGAGGTAGTGGTGGGACTTCTACCTAACACGACACCTTCTGAGGTTTGTGTTCGTCAGCTGAGAACACTGCTGTACTTCTGGCAGTAGATAGCCCAAGATTACCAAGCCTACTCTGCAGCTACCAGGCAGCTACTGAAGGAGCAGGCCCTCTTGTTAACAAACCCACTTGGATCTGTCACTGCTGCTAGGTTCCCGAGTAGCAGCACTGGGAATTTTTTCCATCTTTTCTTGACAGCAACTTCAATAACCCTCTTCAGCACAGATACCTTCGGAGCTATCCACAATTCCTCTTTCCCAGTCTTACGTTGCTGAGACATTTGTGGAAGAAGGGAGGGAGGGAGAGGGTAGACTCAAAAACTACAAATGATGAGCAACAGTGCAGAAGTGGGAATGTCATGAATTAGAATGGTCTTAAACGCGGTGTCTGGGAGATCAGCAATTCAGGTTTCAGCTGTGGTGTGCTCTCACATGACCTCGGGGAGATCACTAACTTGTTTTGTGTTTCATCTTCTCATCTGCACAATTCTCCTTTTGTCTTTTTGCCTGGAGCCGGCTCTCCAGAGGAGGCACCATCTTTTGTTCTGTGTTTGCATAGTCTGATACGCTACTAAAATAATATTTGTATTATTTTAAGGCCTGTTCTATACACTGACCTGTACTACTATGATTTTAACTGAGGTGTAGTTTTAAATATTGCTAGACTGTCAACCATTTGAGCTGTAGGTACTGGAAGGGCATAGCAGGGAAAGCTTCCTCTGAGCATGCCTTACCCTTAGGCCGTTCCCAAAGCACCCTCTGTATGACCCTGCTGGAGAAAGGCGACTGGTCTGCAGCGGCTTTTGGCCTGATGCAGTACATTAATTGGTTCCTTATGTTACTCCAATTTAGCTTAAATCCACGTAACATTACACCCTCAACCAAACAGATTAATCTTTTTATGGTGTTTGCTATCATTGTGTATTATACTTGCGATCACATGGTATGGATGAAACACTGTCAGTATGGCAACTCCTCTGGTGACTCCAATGATGTGCTAGAACGATACAGGAGAGACATCTCAGGACATCAGTGAGTTACACACCTGCCTGCACAGGGACCCGTTGTTACAGGAGTCTGTGTTTTAAATGTAAATCTAGAAACACACAGCTTTTTAAAAAGTAAATTCTCATTCTTAAAAAAATGATTTTTTTTGTAATTTGCTGTACTAGATGAGTACATAGACATAGGTTTTGCCTCACAGGAGGAGCACATTTGAGAAGGGCAAGAGCATTTTGATGTAGCGTCACAGCAGAAGCAGCCCAGGGTGCCACACTGGAGGCATGGTTCTGTACGTGGGCAAATCTGGAGGATGAGGGAAAGTGGGTAATCGCACTTGCTGAATTCTGGTCATTAGTAATTCATGATTATTTATGGCTGTCATTTGTACCTCACTCATAAGTATAATTGATTGGCTCCCTCCGGGTCATGCTACTGAAATGGCAGAAAGAGTCATTAAAAAGGGAGGGCCTGTAAGCTTAGCTCTGTGTTTTATATGGACCAGGGTGATTAAGCCATGAACAAAAGAAACACAAAAGATCACCTTTTTAATGCTGTCAAAATATGAAGAAGTGTTTCTGCCCTGATATAGTCATTTAACAGGACAAATGCATATTTAAGAAAGCATTTAACATGATGAATGTGTATTTAAGAAAAAAGGGCTCCAAGTAAACTTTGCTTATAGAGGAAGTACAAAAGTCTCGGAAGCGCCAGCATTACTCTAAATCTGTTTTCATTGATAAAATTCCCCTGTGGTTTTATTTTGAGTAATGATGCATAGGAGCGGAGCCCGAGAATCCCACCAAAAGCAGGCACATTTTAGTATGCTATATACAGTACTGGTGCTGTACTGTTAATACGTAAATGTGCTAATTACTAGCAGAATAAAAATTCCTTTATTCCAAGGGTCTTTCTCCCAAGATTTTCCATTTGGAAGTTAATGGTTTAGAGAACAAATGTATTCTGCACTCTTAAGTAAAGAATTTTTCTTTGGTCTTAACTATTTTGTCATGGATGGCTCACAAGGCAGAAGGGAAATGCACACACATGGAAACAGTCTATTACTAAACAATATAATTCTGGTTTTTTGAAAAAGAGAGAGACTGTCCATATGAGAGAAATAAAAGAGGGATTAGATGGAACTGCAAGAAGAATTAACCTGTATTTTGAACCTTCTTTCTCCAATTCCTGAGGAAGAGGGGGTTTAGAAAATAGGCTTTTTGCTGCTCTAGTTTCTATAAAAATCTTTAAAGTTCTGCTGCTTTTTCTTAATATGCAGACTTCTTAAGAACTTGCTAAAGAAGTGAATCAGACCATAAAGTGGGTTTTAAATGGAGCACAGACGTTCGTAGTCTAACAGAACTAGCATTTTTATAGTGCACTTCCCAAGGATTTGCATGAATTTCTACAAAGAAAAGCTGCTTACTCATTCTTAAGCAAAAAAGTTTTTTCTCTGTGACATTTGCAAAGCATAGAACCAACAAGCTGTACAATGCATACAAATTTTTACCATTCATGACATTAAACCCATATAAATCAGTCTAGCCTGATGGATGGAAAAACTGTTTTCTTTTACAGAAACCTTTCTAGTTTGTTGTATACCACCAACACCCAAAAAGCAATGTTACACATTATTTAAGCAAAAATAAAGTACAAAATAATGATAACTACAAGCAGTAAACGCTTACACACAGGGATTTTCTGGCTTTCTCAACCTTTCAGTTAATTACTACCGCCCACAGTTACTTCATCTGTACTAGGTACAAATGATGTTTGCACATGCTTGAATGCAAAACTCCTCACCTGCATTCACCGAGTGTCCTGCCTCACTCTTCTGCAAACCTCTTTGTAGCATGGCCCTGTCCTGTTGCCCTTGCATCACCTCTGCAGAGCTCCCAGGGGCTGGTGCGTGCCTGCCCCCCTGTCATGACTGGGAATCGGTTTGGGGAACATCTTTCTTGGGTAAATAACCCAGGTGTGTGAATTCTGCTAAAGAACAAGTACCGGGTTTTCCATAGGCATTGTATC
The DNA here is from genome assembly GCF_000687185.1 of Egretta garzetta. Classification (NCBI taxonomy): domain Eukaryota; kingdom Metazoa; phylum Chordata; class Aves; order Pelecaniformes; family Ardeidae; genus Egretta; species Egretta garzetta. Next base: position 3,057,801 of record NW_009260758.1, read on the forward strand.
AGAGGGAAAAGAAAATAAGAATTGGTGGTAACGAGGAGGAAATTTTGTCTATGTAAACAAGTGGCACATTTCGCTATAACTGAAAGCTCCCAATTTATGTCTGCCATCAGCAAAGTGGCAATTAATTAGTCTTCTCTACCCACCCAGAAAAACAAAACATGTAAATAGCTTACTTTGCTAAATAATTAAATGGCAGCTACTGATGAAGTGACATTTATGTAATAGCACAACTGCATACTATCTTATCGAAATATCTTCCTCATACCTCAAACAAAAATAAGAACGTGTTTTCTAGTAACAGAGTACAATGCTGTCATCTCAGTCATGGCTGCAAGTCCCATGGACTTGCACTGGAGGTCCAGCCTTGTCCTCGCAGCTGAAGGCTGGAGGGCTCCCGGTCTCCAGACCTCAGGAAGATTTGGCCTGAAATTAGCATCTGAACAGCGGCAGTTGGCTCAGGAATTGCTGGAGGATACCAAACCTCTCAGTAGAATAATTGTTAAAGTAGAAGCACATATGTATGGCATAAAATAGTGCGAGAAAATCTGCCTTCACAAAAGGTATTTCACTGTGACATACATCCAGAATTAATAGAGGAGGAAAGAGATTTCAACAGGAGGGATTGCCAAACACCTCGCACAGCTCTGACTGAGAAGCCGTTGTATATCTAATACCGTACACACTTGCAGCACCGTAAAATTATATGGAAAGCCATGTCTTAGCTAGGTAGTGCAAATTCTTCACAAGCCTAAAAGACATGAGTCTTCTTCCTGGTTTTCTTCCTTTTCTTCTTGGTGATTCACCCATCGTTCTTTCCCCCTTTCTAGTAGCCATATATAGTGTAGCATCCTATACTCTATAACATATATGCAGCCAACATTAGATGATGCAGGTTCATAATACGTAGCAGCTGACAAGCTACTTAATAGGTAATTACCAAAGGAAGAAGGATTTGAAAAGAGAGTCAAGAATGCCCTCGGGTCCTACCAGGACTACACCAGCAAGATCCTACTGCCTGTTTTTACTCTTTTATGTCCAAGGTAGCACTCAAACTTTTCCAGCCTTTTTCACAGCTCTTAGAAGTTTGATCCTAAAGTATAGTCACCACTGTATTTGTTCCTTTCACATCTCCTCACTGCCATGGGCTATTCTTCAGCAATTTCACCTGACATTTAAGGTTCAACAGTGAAGTTCATCTGCTGCTTCCATTTTCAACCAGATTCAGCATATATTGCCATGGTCTGGGGGCGGGGGTGTTTATAATTCCTGTTTATTTGTCTCACCCTGTACCTCTTGGAAACAGGAATGAATGAAAGCCCTGGGACTGAAATGAGAGTTTAAGACATTGTTTCCATTCATTTGTTCGGTGGGACCCTCCATTTGGATTTGTGTCATGGCCTCCCCTGTTATACCTTGTTGCATCATCTCTCTTTTTCTCAATTACAAGTATACATCACATTTTACTTTAATTGACCTTGACAGCATTTTCCTGTCCATTTTCAGAGCCTGGCCATGCCAATTGAATGCTGATGGCACAGTCGGCTTCATAACATCTTGCTTTGCGGTTGTACTCATCTCTGTTTCAGTCAGAGCCTGAACTAAGGCACTGCAAAGAGAAAACACCCAGTGACTTTAGTGAGCATCAAATCAAGCTCAGATGACTATTTTATTTTCATTCCAAGTATTAAAAGAAAACATCTAGGAGACACTGACCTCCCAGACAGGTTTATGCCATGTTCAGCTACAGATTTCTTGCTGCCTTTGCAATGTAGAATTTAGGAAGCACCCTCTCTGCAGCCTACTTTTGTGCAAAAGACTGTAACATACAGTATATACTAGAAATTAAAATACGATAAATACTATTCTATTTCATAGTCATTACATAATTTGTATTTAAAAGAAAATCAAGCATCCCTTCCTTATTTGCTGTATGGTCTTAATTCAGAGTATTTCTCTCTGTCTCATGCAGTTGCTAAGCCTACTATCTGGCTCCACCACAAATTTCATCAGGGTCCATTCAGTTCAGTTTAACTGCATCCACTTCAGTTTTAACTACGTATTCAATATATTTCCAATGCAAAGAAGGTCCAAAAGCTAAGCATTTCAACATTTCAGACAAGTTAATTTATCCATCTTTTTTGCCATGAAAGAACCCATTGTCTCTGTCACATGGCATGTAAGGTTCTTAAGAAATTATGCATATTTGTAGGTTTTGGCAGTCTTCTGAAGTATTCATATGCATGGATTTTTTTTTTCTTCTGTGTTATTTCAGATGCAACTATTTATAAGGAAGAATTTTGCTGAGCACAATTCAGCAGCATTAAGAATGAAGTCTATGATTATAGAGCCACTTTTTTTTTAACAAAGTGAAACTGTATAGATAATTTTTTCGGTTTTTAAACACTGGGAATAATTGTTTGTCACTTGTGACAAATTTTCCAGGTAGAAACTAAACATTTTAATCAATATAATCTATTTGGTGAAGTTTGGGAAGGACTCAAGATTAGCCACAAGTACTAATTCTACATGGATACCAGAAATCAGGCCATTGAGGTCATCCCAGTATATTTTTCTTCTGCATCATTTTTGCACTACTAAAACCAAAATACCAATACCTGCTACTTTTTCTAGACAAAAAAAGCAACTTAATACCGTTATATATAAGCAGACTTGAGAATTACAAGTTTTCATTATCCAAATATTGCAGCAGTCCCATTCTCATGTCCCTTCAATGGCAAATGATAGTATTGATGGGATGGGAAATAGTAAAAAAAAAGTAAATACAAACTATTCACTGCTTGGTACTTACCACATAATGCGGCAGGTGTTTAAGGGCACAGGTTCAGACAGTGTAATTTCCCTGCTGTAAGTCACTTTAAAGCATATTTTTGCGTCATTGAATACTCTTCCATCATTTCACATTCAGAATCCAAATGGTTAACAGTGCAACCCATTAACTCTTATTTTGTTTGTGCGGTTCTGAACACATCGAATAGGTCAGCAGTCCACCACATTGGCCAAAACTGCTGATCCAAACAGAAACCTGCAGAGCTAAAAGGATTCCCCCCAGTTTGAGTTCAGGAATCGGTCTCTCATAAGAAATCCAGAGGCTGACCCTGAAACCATTCATCATGTGAATGGCTACTGTCCGCAGAATCGTTTGACTGATACGATGTGGGTGCTGGCATATTTCATAGAATTATTAACTTTTAAAGACAAAACCCCCAACCATTTTTTAGCAGAGCATTAAGAAACCCATAATAATAATGGTACAGTGACTTATGCCTTCATTTTACTATAATCACTGCCATCTTATCAAATCTGTGATATAAAATTGTATATACATCAAATATAAATCCCATTTTAGAGTTATTTATTTACCGTGCTCTGCAGAATCCTAGTATTCTGAAATGTCCGAGTGAAGATTGTTGAATACAAATATACCCAGTGAAATGCTCAATTCTGACTTGGAGCCAGCAAAACAAGATGAAAGGTTCTAGCAGAGCAGCCCTGATGCCATTACGCACAGAACTTTCAATGTCCCTGCACCCCGGGTTTTCTCCAGCCCCTCTGCTGGGGCTGCCCTTGTACCGGATGAAGCAGGACAAGATGAGCACGTGCTCCTCAACAGCCTGAGTCGCTGCCCGGTACCTGCAGTTAAGCCACTGATAAATGGGCATTTGGGAAAACCCCCACATAGCAGTTCTGCTGTGGCTGCTGCCAGAGGGGGAACTGGGCAGCAGCAGCCTCACAGCCTGCAGTAGGGAAGCCTGTGAAACACTGAGCCCCAACCAAAAGCCAAAGGCCAGAAAGGCACGACCCTTTTCTCCGCAAAGTCCCCTTTGCAGAAGCAGAGGTTTTAGATCAAAATTTATCTGGCTCTTCTCCCAAATTCTAAGATCTGGTCTCACGTCGTTCTGTCTTGCTATGCAACACTCCTCTTTTCCTGGGTTATCAGCTTGTAGAAAATACAGTCAAGATACTACTTGGAAATAATTCCTGTAGTAACACTTTATGATACAGCCCAATTACCACCTGTTGCCCGCATGATATCAACCTGACTGGGAAGTTAATGGTTATTTGTACAAAAAAATGCATATGAAAGCACAGAGAATGCCAATGCATGGATTTGCAGAAATAAAATGTCTAAGGAACTAAACTGAAATGCAGGCCTGTACTAAACCGTAATCCAAGTTCATTGCAATACTGGGGAATAAACTGGAAAGCTACCCTTCGCCTGATTACCAGTTTCTAGCATAAAGATGTAGAAATCAGCTCACATTAAAAGTTTCCTGCTCAAGACTTATTCTGAGCACATTTCTGAAAAACACTACACTTGCTGCAATTTAGATTCTTTTATTCTGATTGCTTGTTGGATTTAGTTGTACCAAAAAAAAAAAAAAAAATTGGGATGCACACAGTAAAATGTGTAACATTTAATTTGCAGCAAATAATAAAACTCGAACCATAATCAGCATTTCCTTTTTCCAGAGAAAACATTACACTGAACTTAATTTTACAGCTGTACAAATTGTTTTAAAGTAATCTGCTCAATTGGGCGAGTTAATGATATTTAATTTGACCAGGCCAAACTTTACATGCTATGCATTACTGTGAGCAATCGTGGTCAATACAAGTGTTTGTGTAATGTAAATGTAATGCTAACACCTTCCATTCTTAGCTGGCTTAACAAAAACCCTGGTGTCATCACCTCTCTAAGATAAACCAAAGATGACAGCGTAATAAGTGTTATGTGCACAAGGTAATTCAGCGGGAATTTAGCCTTTTCAATCGATTCTGCACTCGAGTTAACCCTCTTTATTATCGCCCAGCTTTTTGCTGTGGGCAATACTTTAAGTTTGGGCTAAATTCAGTTACTGCACTGAGTAATGTTACTCGTTCAGTTGCACCGCTTTAATAGGACAAACATGGCACAGCACAGTGTGAACTAAGCGCTATCTGGTACCAGTAAACATACCAGAATCTGGACATATATTTTAGAGTTTTCAATCACATTCAAGATGCTAATGCGGCAGAGTCACCACATCAGTATACATTTCAGACGTACACAAATGATTAAATGACAAAGTAGTAGCCGCCACTAATACCTGAGGCCAGACACTGTTGCGTTTATGTCCAATCAAGGCAATTTATTATTTTTATGCCTTGCTATTCTTCCATGCAGAAGGCAACAGTTTCCACTGTGCAACTCATACCTCTAATTACAGAGACAGTAAAGTGGTTTATCAAGTGAATAGCTGTCTGATTGGAAAGAGTGCCATGGAAGACATCATTCATAAAGAAAATATGTAAACAAAGTGCGTCCTTGATGAGAAGGACTGCTACAATAGGGGTTCGCACTGTCAGTACTAGCAGCATCTTCAAATCTCAAATTGCAGTTTATCTCGACATGTCAGCCAACACTTGCCCCAGTCCAAAGAACATGGTACCAATTATATGATATAGTATGATGCTTTAGGATTGCAATTTCATTATACAGCTTACACTAACACAGCGCTCTGGGCAGCTTCTCTTTGTTTCTTTTCATCTGTGTTAATACGCCAACAGTTTGCAGGTTAAAAGAGGATAAAAACTTAGTGGAGTTACCCATGGCTCCCACTGCATCTGTAACGTAGTTCTCTGCATATGAGCCCACTGACCTTTTGGATTTGCAGATGTCTCAATAAACAGGCCAAATTTCAAAAGAACTCTCCATCTTGGGCTGGAAACAGCAGGGAGTGGGCACACATTCAGTCTTTTCACCACAGTTGGCTTTTTTCAGTTCATTCCACACAGCTCATCATGTTTAGCTCCCTTAAAATTACAATCCATGCAAAGACACATAGAAAACATTACAATTTCTCAGGAACCAAAACTCAAGAATTATGGCTTTGCAGCTTGACAAAAATTCCAACAAATACGACCTCACCTCTTTCACAGCCCCTGAGTAGTCTTAGATACTTAGGGAAGAATTAATTAGAAACCATGTGAGGGAGGAGTCTAAGCAGGAGTGAAACGCAAAGCCAGAGTGGGCTGGAAGTGCTCGAGACCCCTCTCTGGATCAGCAAGGACACCTCTGCTTGCCAAAGATTTGAAACTGTAAACCTTGTGCTAAGATTGAATGCCTTATCTCTGTTTTGCTGCTGTGATCAGGAGCTTCACGACTCCTTTGAGATCGGAGGGATCTGTGTCCAAATTCTCTTCTCAGACCCCACCTTCCATGGCCTGGCATGTCTAGTGTTGGTAGTTCTCGGGGGGGCTCTCAGTCATGTTTATTGAAGGCATTCTGTTATGTAGAGTATTCCCTCATGGTGGTGAGAGCTGGGGATGGGAAATGGCCAAGCTACACAGGCAAAAAGTGATTTTTGAAAAAACATCCATGATTTTTTTTTTCCTTGTTATTTTTATTCCCTATCCCACCCCTAAAATACAGGGGGTTTATTGCAATGAGTGGGTACCACCGTGAGGTTTCATCTGAAAAGTTATCAGACACAGATGCATAATTTTGTAATTTCATCTCTTGTCCCAGTAGTTCTGTTCAGAAATAGGGTTAAAACCTTTAAAAAAAAAAAAAAGACAACAAAAAAATAGAAAAATTACAGGAGAATCAGTAACTTGTTTTGTTTGAGCAAGGACTGGGGGATTTCTAATCTGCAAGAAACAAATGGGATGTTGGTTTTTACTTTTGCTCAAAGAGTGAGCCCAGTAAAATCTAACTACCAAAATAAAAAGCAGAGCACAAATTTGTAAAGTTACTGTAGTGAAAAGGGAAAATGAGAGATGCATAACATTGCTTAAACAGTTCCTAGTACTTGCTGTATGTTCCTGTAGGTGGAAGCTGAGACTTTCAAATTAACAGCCAAACCCAACAAAGATACCCTCCACGTTCTGACTGTTTCTCTCATTGCTGTGCTTGCTTTCTTCCCGCAGGTCAATGGGAAGGATTTATCTAAAGCAACACACGAGCAGGCAGTGGAAGCATTCAAAACGGCCAAGGAGCCCATTGTGGTGCAGGTCTTGAGAAGAACTCCACGCACCAAGGCCTTCGCTCCTCCTCACGACTCCCAGCTGGTAGATGTGGGCACACAGACAGATATCACTTTTGAACACATCATGGCTCTAAGCAAGATGGGCTCACCTACTCCACCCGTCTCCGTGCTAGACCCATACCTCCTGCCTGAAGAGTAAGTAACAGTTTGTGAAGTCCTTGAAAATCCTTGATTTCCTTAACGTGACGCGTTAGTAGTAGTTCACAAGCGCGCCTTTACTTGCTACTGAACCTGTACTCGCAGAAATAGCCAAGATTCATACACCATTCAAACCATAACTCAAAACATTTTCATTTTTTCTACACACTAGCAAGCCATTACTCACATGAGTAATGCCACTGAGTCACAACATGGCCTCATAAAGCTCATTTTTTGCTGGCATTTGATGGATAAAGTTATTGCTCCTTGTAATTCCTCTCACTGCCTCTTTGGGTTGCTTATGTTTTAACTTTTTTTTTTATGGCTGCCATAAATTGTGTAATGCTAAGAGCTGCTACATTCTGTTCCAGTGTATTAATTACTTTATTATAACCCTGCAGCGATGTTACTCAAATAAATTATTTTCTAGGACTAAAATTACTTACCAGTGCTGTCATGGATGTTTCAGAATCAAATTTTAATTATTGTTAATGGTAGTTTGATGCTTTTGTACTTACAAATAAAAATGACAATTATCTCCTGGCACACACACGCCATGCCCTCACACGCTGTTCAAGAGGAAAATGGCTCCCCAAGGAACCCATGCAAATTGCCTGTCATCTTGCCACGCATCTCCACAAGGGGAAAAGTAATAGAAAGGGTTCTGAACATCTCCATTTCAGTGTATGAGAGACCGTGATCCGGTCAATCCACAGCAGTACCTGGTTTTGAGATGATCCTGTACAGGGTGAGAGGCAGTGCTCAGTGTGCCCGTGTCCCAGCTGTGCGGTACAGCTCTAGAAGGGGAACCCCACCGAGAGCCTGAGCTGTGAGCATGGGCACACAAACACACCCCAGCACACCTCTCCGGACATCCCTGTCAGCGCTCCCAGGAAACAGAGGTTGCCTACAAGGAGGCACGGATCCTGCACTGCTCCCAAGTGATTTTCATGGCACGTTAACATTCACACAATCAGCCAGGAACTGGGCTTCTGTGTGCAATGTGTGCTCCTTTCATGACTCTCAGTGCTGATTACTTGGAAGATGGTTCCATCAGCTATTACTGCATGGCCACCTATTCCCAGCCCATTGAAAATTCAAGCACAGCTGTGTGTTTTAGTGGAAACATTTGACAAAAGGCTGGCTTTGAGCTTGTATGCAGTGAACAAGCAGGAGGGCTTGGAGCACTATGGGGAGAATATGCTTATTCCTAGAGCACCTACACTGCATACCCCAAACAGATTTGCAAGAGGGGTTTCAATACCTGCAACTTTACAACTGCAAAACCAAATACATGAGGAAAACGGCAAAGATTCATTCATAATGAACCATTTAGATTGCAACGTGCCGGCATAGCATCAGCTCAGTCCTATCAAATAACTTCATATTGTCCCTTAATCATTAGACATAGATTCCAGCCGCTAGCATCCGCAGCAGCCTTACTCCGAGCTGTAGGTATTGGTCCTGACCACACAGCCGCCTCACGGCTCTCCCTGCGTACAAGGGCAGCCAGTTTGCTATTCCAGTATGCTGTCACCCAGCATGTGCAAGCAAGCAGAGTCACTTTTTCCTAATGCTTCCTGTAACTTCTCCAAATCCCATTCAAATTAATCTAGGCTGCATTTAACAACTTGGGTATCTTAGCCAATTAGCAGATGCTGTTATGCAAACAGCCTCATGCTTACAAAGAAACGTGTATCTAGTTAATGGAGAATTAAAGGGAGTTTACTTTCACTGCAGATAATAAAATTCCAGCATAGAAAAAAGTGATCACAAGAGCATTACGCTGCTTACAACTTCCGAAGTATAGACAGCAAAACTGTCGGAGAGCTCAAGTTGTAAAGAGCAGCACGCCAACAGTGAATGGCAATATGAAGACTGGTACTTATTTAAATAGTATTTAAATCATTATGCACAGCCTATTACATTCAAATCAATCAACAGAATGCTGTTGATCCAAATAGTTGGGTGGCAAGTTATTTTTATAATGCTTCACAATTTGATACAATTTTGTGTCTTTAAGGCAAAGTAAAAATACCAAACAAGTAGGCAAGGATGATTTTGCCTGCATGTCTGCAAATAACCTGATCTTATAAGTAAATAATCTGTATTCCCTCTCATCTTGAACCGCAGCAAATATCTGCCCATTTAGCTGTTACCTGGTACCCTGCACTCTACTTTGCCGCTATTCTCTCTGTATATTTTTTCCCTAAGTCAGCTTTACATTTGGAGAAAAATCATTAATAAATGCTAAGACTCTTTACAAGTCTCTCATTCATCATCAGGTGCCAAATGTTTTAGACTCCTCATATAACACATGTAATTTTTGTTTAGTACATTTATTGGTGTAAATGTTATAACGTATACAATTAGCCACACGCAACTTCTTGGTTTGGTTGTTAGTCCATCATGTTCACAATGACTCGCTATGAGTTTGGAATGGCTCAGTATGCTCACTGGAGTACCGAGTGCTGTCCTAAAATACACCTTTTTTTCCCAGCCATCCATCAGTGCATGAATACTACGACCCAAATGACTACATGGGAGGAATTCATCAAGAAATGGACCGAGATGAGTTGGAATTAGAGGTACTTAGTCTTTCGTAACACATGCACATCATGGTCTTTACATTGTATATAAAGTGAAAAGCCATTTCAAAGCAGGTATTTGTAATAACATCGCTCATTAGTTACTTTACAGGTTGCAAACCTTACTGATACCTATAGCAGTGTATTAAACTACATGCCATGGATTGATGAGCCAGGTCTTCAGCTAATAAATTAACAGAAATAATGAAGTCATGGATCCCATTAATTAAATTCTGTGTAACTATGCTGATTTACACTTTTTTGAAAATCCGAAAGACTTTGCACATTTGCTGGGTGGCAGGACCTGTTCACATAGTCACAGTAAAAAGTTTCCTTTAAATATTCCCCAACTGAGAAACGGATGTTCTTGATCATATAATTTAGACATATTTTAAATTTACAGGACAAGACCAGAATAGATATGCCACTGCCCTAGGCTGTTCCTCCCTTTTTCATTCCTGAAAAGTTACATATGTATACATATAAAAATATAGATAATGAAAGTTGAACCAGTCATAAAGGCAAGTCCATTTTCCTGCCAAATCTTTAAAAATCACTTTTGGTTTTAGTGCTTGTACAACCCATCAGAAGTTCATCTTCAGTTTTCTCATTCTTAATTTTAATAACCTGCTCCCAACCATTCAGAGTACAACCTGTAAATTATGGGCATCAGTTCTGCAAGATACCTAAGCAGTACTGACCCCACTGAAGTGTTTTTAACCATTTGTAATAAATAGTAGTACAGTACCTCAATACTTTTAAATACTGCCAGCAATGTCTGACCCAGCTAATTCGTTCAAGATTATCAGTAAGTGATCGGTTTACTCTTAGCTTGCTTGCACTTCTGATTTCTTAGATCCTGGTCCTGCTAATGCTTATTTGTCAAAGCAAGCGATGCTGACTTGTCTGTAGCTCTGTTTAAATCAGATTTATCAAGAGCTTCAGTGGGAGCAGAGTTCAGTTGTTCTAAGAGGACAAAGTTCTTTCCTTCTATAAAAGCGTTTGCAGGATTAAGAAGTAAAACCCCATAAAAAGTTTGCAAGCTGTTCTCAAATTCTGCAGATCTGGTAGTAATTCATCTCTGTATACAAAGGCAAATCAAAGTCAGGATAAAAATCAAAGTGCCAGTAAAACAAATGCTGTTTAGCAGACTTCAAAGCCTTACTTTTCAAATAAGTGCCCTTTTTTTTTTTCTTAAATAAAAACAAATACAATCTAAATTTCAGTCTTAAGGGAAAATGTAGAACAAATTGGGATTTTCTGCCAGTATCTTTTCAAAATCTATCTTTTAGAAAATCTGATATTGTGGATAAATTATATTGCTTCCATTAGAAGGTCAACTGGTTGAACTGAAAACAGTTTAAACACATGCACTTCGGTAGACAGATGTTAATATGCCTTAAATCACAGCATTAATAATTTTGACATTGATATAGTACTTGATGGCAAAAGGTGATCAGCTCCGTAACACGGGGAGATGAACATTAGCAAAGTCTCTGTAGCCTAATAGTATTTCTTAAAAACCACTAAAGATTCTTGTTCAAATCGTAGAGACTGTGATCAATGGTAAGGTCAAAGTGCTAACAGGGACTCAACTGGCTAGTTGCTTTTTTGTTTGCCTTTTGATAGATATGTTTTAGAAGACCACAAAAGCACTGCTTCATTGACTGCCGCAGGAATGTCTGAAGTAAGAAAGCCATCAAGTCAGCCTTCTGGGCTTCTATGTCCATAAAATGTGCTTTGAATTTAAATCAGAAGCTCCCCATCTAAACTTTTATGGTCTATAACTGACTGGTTAGTGATTTGTAACAAGTAAACAAGACAAAAACAGTGAAATACCCAAGTTCACAACAAGCTTCTAATGTAAATATCCGTAGGAAGGAATTTATGCTGGCAGTATTGCCGAGATGCCAAAATTGTGTTCTCAGTTTTATCTCTCAACATTTATCTTAAAATTGATGACTCAGAGGTAACTGCCATATATTCCCTGCTACAAAAATAAATAAATACCATTTCTTTTCTTTTGAAGTTTACATGCCACAAGGAAGAGGGACTAAATCCCGCACTACTATTTTATTATAAATTGAAAATACATTCATTCTGCACAGAGGCCCAGCCAGAAGTCATTTCAGGTTCATAAAGGAAGAATAATGTCACTCCAGGATTCCCCAGCAGTGTTTCGCATTAATATGTTTATTCAAACAAGTCTGTCCAGCTGTCAGACACCCAGCCCAAGTGAGGGCTTTCTCAGTGTGTTAATTTTCTCAGATTACAAAGGAGAACATTCTGCATCAAAAAGGGGACTTGTTCTCTCACATTTGACTTTCTGTCTTTACCCGTTCCTGTATGCAACTTGTGTGTTGGTCTGGTTTTGTTTCTGAGTAGAGAACGGAACTGAACTCAGCTGAACGGCTACTTGAGACTACATTCGGCTAGGAGACTAAAATGTACATGAAATGTTTGCTAACTGCTAAGGAACCTCCTGTCTGATACTCTCACTCAGTCTTGGACAGAAGTGAAGTCTTTGCTTCAAAAGACTGAAGGAGGACAACAGATTCACTCAAATAGCTTTTTGTGCTCCTAGCATACAGTTCATACAGTGTTCCTGGCGTGAAACCACATCTGATCAGCAAAAATTGAACACACTGAGCACCAAAATCCATGCTTCAAAATGTGAAATTAATACTTAACTGCTTTTAGGAAACCATAAATAAAAGCTGAGTGCCATGGTTTCAGGCTCTCCCTTTTACCGTACTTCTCTACTTTGGTTGAAAGTTTTCTTCCATTTCTCCAATAATCTATTTTCAAGGGAGGGGAGGAGGCAAGAGGTAACTATCCTAACACAGGAATTGGTAGGCTCCACCACAGGCATTCTGCAATTTTTATTCCATGCTGGTTTTAAAGCAATTGAAGGCATCTTTTATGCAAATATAGTTCTTCTCCATGGAAAACTCCCGCTCTGTGGGGAGTTGTACTGACCAGGAGCTTCTCAAGGCATTAGTATGTCTCTGAATACAAAAGACTTCAGCCCTAGCAGTCCTGCTCTGGCAGTGATTGAATAAAAAGCAGTACCTCAGCCTCACAACTGTACTTTCTAGGACAAGTATTTGTATATTCTTTGTCTGCAACAAATCCAAAACTGGTAAAACATTTCAACTTGCTGACAAGCCAATACTGAAAGGTTGTCCTCCCTTAGCTCTCTGGAGGACTTCAATCTGGCCTTAACACCTCTTACTGCATGAGAAAGGTCTTAGTCATGGACCACTGGTCGTCTGCTTGGCAAAGACCCTGGGCATCCTTCAAGTTACCTTCTTTAGGCATCCTAAACCCCTTTTCACCAAGGTGAAAAGCACTTCTCTTCAGCCTTCCCCAGCACCACTGATTAATTAAGCTAGTCCATTCTCTGCAGTCCATCAGAGAATTACTATCATAGAGCTGGGCTGGCACAGAAACCTCCAGGTAGATTTTTACTTCTACTGTAGGGTAAAGAATTCTGGAAAGAAACCTGTTTTATAAAATTTTCTTCTCTGAAAAGTGGAGGGGCAGGGTTTTTGCTTTTTACCTATGTTGAAAACCACCTTTATGGGAAAAGACAAATGTAAAGATAGATTTCTTTTAGCTTCAAAAAAGCAAGAATAAGATTTTTCCTCCTGCCATACCAGGGTCAGTTGCCAAAATGTAGTGAGGTGGCCTCATGCAGTATAAAACAAAATAGTTCTTTGTATTTATTTCCCTGAGATTCTTTTCTGGGTGAAACCTACTAATGGAGTAGGAAAAAAGCGGGCCTTGCTGGTACTTCTCTACTTTGGTTGAAAGTTTTCTTCCATTTCTCCAATAATCTATTTTCAAGGGAGGGGAGGAGGCAAGAGGTAACTATCCTAACACAGGAATTGGTAGGCTCCACCACAGGCATTCTGCAATTTTTATTCCATGCTGGTTTTAAAGCAATTGAAGGCATCTTTTATGCAAATATAGTTCTTCTCCATGGAAAACTCCCGCTCTGTGGGGAGTTGTACTGACCAGGAGCTTCTCAAGGCATTAGTATGTCTCTGAATACAAAAGACTTCAGCCCTAGCAGTCCTGCTCTGGCAGTGATTGAATAAAAAGCAGTACCTCAGCCTCACAACTGTACTTTCTAGGACAAGTATTTGTATATTCTTTGTCTGCAACAAATCCAAAACTGGTAAAACATTTCAACTTGCTGACAAGCCAATACTGAAAGGTTGTCCTCCCTTAGCTCTCTGGAGGGCTTCAATCTGGCCTTAACACCTCTTACTGCATGAGAAAGGTCTTAGTCATGGACCACTGGTCGTCTGCTTGGCAAAGACCCTGGGCATCCTTCAAGTTACCTTCTTTAGGCATCCTAAACCCCTTTTCACCAAGGTGAAAAGCACTTCTCTTCAGCCTTCCCCAGCACCACTGATTAATTAAGCTAGTCCATTCTCTGCAGTCCATCAGAGAATTACTATCATAGAGCTGGGCTGGCACAGAAACCTCCAGGTAGATTTTTACTTCTACTGTAGGGTAAAGAATTCTGGAAAGAAACCTGTTTTATAAAATTTTCTTCTCTGAAAAGTGGAGGGGCAGGGTTTTTGCTTTTTACCTATGTTGAAAACCACCTTTATGGGAAAAGACAAATGTAAAGATAGATTTCTTTTAGCTTCAAAAAAGCAAGAATAAGATTTTTCCTCCTGCCATACCAGGGTCAGTTGCCAAAATGTAGTGAGGTGGCCTCATGCAGTATAAAACAAAATAGTTCTTTGTATTTATTTCCCTGAGATTCTTTTCTGGGTGAAACCTACTAATGGAGTAGGAAAAAAGCGGGCCTTGCTGGTCAGTTATGTCACAAGTCAGACAGAGCACTTCTCATGCAAGCTTTGGCTAATGCTTTCTGAATATTTGAACTTTTTTTACCCATCATTGTTCTCTCATTTCAGATTTCTACTGCTCATTTCTGTCTTGTTAGAGAAAGGACTTTGATTTTTTTTTTTATAAATTTGCAAGCAGGCCACGGTTTTAAATCAGCAGTACAATAATTCAATAATCTGTTGCAAATGAAGGATCTTCTGAGCTTACAGAGGTTAATTTACTATTATCACTTGCTCCTAATTCATTATTATGAGCGGTTGCAGGTATAATGTCACAGTGCACGTTCATTTCTTCTTGCCTTGCTACAAATGCCATATGGATTTCAGTAGCTAGCTTTCCGAGCCCTCCTTGCCTCTACATTTGATATGGAGCCAATAAGCTTTCACACGGTTCTCTTGTGCAGATTCTGTTTTGAAATAGCATAGAAAACCTTCTCTTTAACACCTCTCAAAGCATCACTTTTACCTGATCTAAAGAAGCAGATTTTAGTTATCTGTGCATGTAGAAGTTATATCCTATATGAAACTTTTACACTCAACATATAAACGCGGCCCCGACATCACGGCACTCAGTGGATGCCACCGTTGTCTGCTAACTAATTCCTGCAGATCCAGACCAGGTGTTGAATACTTCAGTGTCTCCTTTCTGCAGTGTAGGTGGCCCATACGTTTCATGCTATTTTATACAGATTTCATGACAATAGTATCTGAGCCCCAGTTGAGCACCAAATATTCTTTCATCTCAAGACTGTACAGTACACCAGACTAATCTGAAAGAGCAGGCGTCTAGCAGGGTCCCTGGAAGCAGTCCAGGCACCGCTGTGCTCACAGCGGCTGCTGTCCGCAGTGGGAGTGCAGAGCACACAAGTGAGAAATGGCAAGCCCAGTGGCGTTGCAAACACATGAACTTACACCTTCAACACTCTCTAGGCCCATATTAATTCCTAGAGTTTAATTAATTCCTGGTACAATGACACAAGCTACCATAATACCAGTACTTGCAGGTGCCAGTTTTCTGTTCCATGTTTCCTTTTGACGTGTCTGTGCATTACACAGACTTTACTCTGAACATGGGAAATTATCTTTGCTTTGAAGACTCTGGAGTTGGTTCTTCAACTCCAAGTGGAATTGTGCACTTTTATCTCTCAAATATTTCAAACCTTTATGATTATATTAAAACTTCATTGATGCAAAGACCTGCAGAAAGCAGCTGTTCCCATCTTTAAGTACACAAAATTATCATATTTGGGTAGCATCAAACCCACTTGCTCTTTCTCTACCAAGGACTAGAGGGATTGTACCCAAGGGTAAGTCTATCAACTAATTACTCATAAAAATTCAGATTCTTAACACCTGCTCTAAGAATTTTTTGTTTGCTTTAGCTTCTACTGCTTTATTTGTGAGCATGTTTTTAAACAATATATATCTGTTTTCCTTTTCATATATATGATGTTTAATTCACCGGATAATTTATTACCTTCTAGTATATCGCAGGTGATGTTTTGGATGGTGTGTTTTAAATGTAAACCCATCCTCATTTTTTAATTATAATAATACACTTCATAGTTGTATTATGTTGGAAAAACACTTATTGTTATTCAAAACATGCAGCAGGTAAGAATGAAACTAAGAGCTTGCTCCCTCCTCTCCTTCCACTCCAAAAGGTGCTGGCATGCATTTATGGTTAGACAGGATCTATTTAAATAACGGCCAAAGCCACCATGCTTTTTTTGTCTGGTTTTGTCAGGGGGTGGTGGGGGGGTTAACGTTTCATACATTTTTCACTACCAGTATGACAAACAGTATAATGACCTACAGCACTAGTTTTTTACTGCTATTCATCACCCCATTTTCAAATGAAGAAAGTATATAGAAACTTTCCTCAAGACATGAAATCCTTTTTTTTTTTTTTTTAAGTATGCAGGAAATATGGCAATCATTCTAGGCCTGAATTAGGCCCAACGCACAAATTCCCACTTCGCCCCCAGTTCACACCATGATTAAATGCAGAATAAACGCATTGACTGCGGTGGCGTTCCCAAGGATCAAATGAGATCAGAATTGAATCCACTTCGTCTCATCTTTCCTTCTGAAGAATTTCCATCTCCTCTCTAGAAAGCCCCAAAATCTGATTTAAGAAACCTAAAAAAAAACCCCCTACTATTAAAGCATTGTGTTCAAACCTTTAAGTAACAAAAGAGGGAGAAAAAGAGCAGCAGTTCACCATGGATACTATTGATTGAAACCATTTAAATAACATCTGAAATGTCACTGACATTTACAGCTACGTTTCTTTTAAAATAAAAAAAGAAATTACACATGTTGACAAGTAAATAACATGAGATTGCTGATCTTGGCAGCTGTCATCTAGACATGCCAATAAATTATTCATATCAGCTTGTTTTATCGTCTTGCCCCTTACAAATGGCACGGCGCAGGTCAAAACAGAGACACTCGCTCAGAAATAACGAGTCACGTTATCAGGACTTTTCCACTGGAACGTTCAGGTCCAAGCACAAGTGCACGGTTCAGGGTCTGCCCTTGGGCTGGGACAGCCCTCGGATCCCACACGGCCCAGGCTGTCTTTCTCAGCCTGTGCCCCTTTGCCCCCTCTGCCTGGTCCCACTCCTTCCCTTCACAGCAATGGGACTTGAGCCCCACAGCCACCTCCTCCACCCTTGCCTGGCATTCGCTGCAGAGGAGTGGGACCTTTCAAAGCCTCACTCACTGCCAAGCACTCTTCCAAGGGAAGTAAAAAACACAACTACAGTTGCTATTACAACTCTACCTATAAAGAAACGTCCTCCCTATGGCAGCATCCCATCCAGGACTGACGTAGCAGTCGCAATAAGCTGGTTAAGCACGTTAGGCTCCCCCAGGGTCCTTCAGCTCCAGGGATGTCCCTTGGAAGCAAGAAGGGAGAGCTGAAAGGTGCTACGTGGATGGTCACACTGACTATGCTCCAGCCAGGAGCATCCCAGAGCCTGTGGGCATCTCCATGGATTTTACAACCCTTTATACCAATCAGTGTCACACAGCAGCAGTAAGTGTAGGAAAAATAGAACCCAAGTGAAATCCTTCTGGCAAAAAAGCATAGAGGAAGAACGTGTATTTTTAAGATGGCTTAAATGTCTCCAAGACTAACAAGACCACCAAAGAACACTAGAACGATAAAGCATGACCTGCTGAAACCAAACCCTTGCAAGATATTGGAGTGCTTATTATATTTCTATTACCAATACTGAATGCTTTGCTGACAATATATTGATCTTCAGTCACACTTCTCAGAAATTTATTATATCATTTCATGAAAATTACACAAGTTAAGGTAATAGAGTATTATAGTTTTCTCTGAAAAGCCAGAAAATTTCCCTGCTTATAAGGAAATATATATCAGCTGTGGCAAATATTGAAATCATACTTTATAAGTATTTCAGTGTTTGAAGTCTTACCGCTACATGAAATATAGGTAATTTTTCTTCTTTAAGATCAATAAAAGGTCTGTTTTCAAAATGACTTCATATTGATTGAAGGGTCAAAAATGCCCCAGGTATTGATTGTCTGCATATAATCACATTTTGCTCAGTAAGTTAACCTCGTCTACAAGTGAAATGAAAAGAGATCCACTATATCACTTAAGCAAAATATTTTCATTGTATTTGAAAAATTGCTTCCATCAGTCACCAGTGTCTCACTGACAATGTATTTTCTCCTTTTTTTTTTTTTTTTTAAACCTCAGGAAGTAGATTTACATAGAGTGAACAGCCAGGACAAGCTTGGCCTTACCGTCTGTTACAGAACGGATGATGAAGATGACATGGGTATTTATGTGAGTGAGGTAAGATTGAGCTGATTTCCATAAGATACAATTTGTCTTTTAAACTGCAGTGTTGGACATTTAAGACATTTGTCTTCTGTTTGTACCATGTTCGACAAACAGCCAGAATGCAGTAATTGGAAGAAATCTAATTATTTTTGCTTTTCTCCGAACCGAGTGAAATCCTGCATCCATTGAAGTCAAACTTCGTTATATTAACATTTAGTGTTCATTTTTCCCCTAACACAGTCTCAGTGTTCAATTTCAGATGATGTTTTCAAAGTATTTTTAATATATTCCTCTCTAATTTTTGTCCTCAATTATTCCAGAAACAATATAAATGGAAAAAAACAACCCACATTTTTATTTGCAAAGATTTGGGGCCTGTTTTTTCCTTGCCCCCTCTCATGGAATAAGTAGTATTTTATACATAATCTTTTCATCATGCAGATCCAATTTCAAATGAGTAGCAGCAGTTTGGGGAAGGAAACTCATAACTAAATCTAAAATCTTCCACTAAAATGCATTACCTAGGACATAACCCTTCCTGTTCTGTATGCAAAAACTGGTTCTAATCAGAGCAATGTGTTGTAAAGCAAAATGTTAAATTGTGAGGCGACTGGATGTCATGCAAACATGATAAACCAACATTCTCTGAAGACACATCTTTGGAAGGAATGTTTTGGTTTTGGCATGATCATTCTACAATGCATTTAACTTTGACACAAGCGAGGAAGAGATCTGTAATCACTAAGCAAAACTTAACGACCACAGATAGAGCAGCACTGACAGACACACAGGCCTACAGTATCAGTCACACTACCAAATACTGGGTTTACAACAGGAATTAAATACTGAGTTCTCAAACCTCCAAAGCACTCGCAGTTCTCTTCTTTTGTAGATTGATCCCAACAGTATTGCTGCAAAAGACGGTCGACTCCGAGAAGGGGATCGCATTATTCAGGTATGCCTATGAATGGTTGAAAGTCTGCTAACACACTATAATCCGCTGCAGAGTCTATATTTCAGTATAATTTTTACATATCATTCCCTTCAGACTGGTATTCATACACGTCATTGTAACTTTCTGAGGATATTTCCCTTCCTCTGGCATCTCAGGCCAGGTAAAGCCCTATATCAGCCCCACTCTGCAGGCTAAGGGCTTTGTCAGCAGATATCATCTGTTTCCAGCACATATTCTGTTACACTTACACTTTTAAGTCCTCCTTCTACTACAGAAAACCTTTATTTTAGCCCAGGTAGTTATTCCTCTTTGCAGAATGTCTCCGGGCAGCTCTGTTTATTCACAGGGGTGCTCATACTGGTGCAGCAGGCTGAACACCCGCTGCTGTGCACCAGAATGAGTCGTCTTCCAAGTGCTACAATCCTGCACCACAGGGGCTTTGTCAGAAGTGGCCTCACTTCTGCACAGACACGAGCACGAGTAAAAGTCCGCATCCCGTTCAGTCTCTGGGAGCAGCATCCATGGCCTCACCTGTCCCACACAAGGACATTCCTGTTTCTTTCCACCCACCAGACCTGATGTAATGATTCTGCCCCTGCCCAACTCTCCTTCTCCACTTTTTGTCCATGTAACAAGGCCCTGCACATCACGTGCAGAGGTACGGAACAGCTTTGCGTGTCCAAACCAACACTTATCTGAACAACACGGCTGGAGATGTGAACAGGGATGGTGCCTGGCCTGTGCTGGGATCTAGCCAGCTATGCAGTTCTGTAGAGCTCATCTCAGCAGCATTTAAGTATCCCTATGAAAAGATCTCATTCCATTGCTCTTCTCTTTAAAGATCAATGGCATAGAGGTACAGAACCGAGAAGAAGCTGTGGCACTTCTCAGCAGTGAAGAGAGCAAGAATATCTCCTTACTCGTGGCAAGACCAGAAATTCAGGTACTGTAGCAACAACAACAGACCCCTGAAGTCTTAATTAAAGAGTTGCTCTTTGGTAGAAAGCAGCTAATATCTTTTGAAGAATTTTAACCTACCTAAATCTACCTAAAACCATATTATACAGTTTGACTGGACATATATATGGTCTAAAAGAATGAAATTCAGCAATCACAGTGTTTACATATAATATATATTAAAGTTCAATTTATAAGACATTCAGAGATTTATATGTACTGCAATACTATTACAAACATCAGTGCAAGGTATTATGGATGGTTTCAAGCCATAGCTTTGAAGAACATACTGAACTCTTTAATTCCTATAGTTATTGATTATTCATTCATTAAAACACCTACTATTTAGCCCTTTATACACCATCTCTTAATGTAGTTAAAGACTGTCAAGAAGCATCCTCAGCTGCACTAAAAGGTTGAACCAGATGCCTTTGTAGAGCAGGGATTAGCACAACAAAGATGGTGAACAAACAGCCATGAGCGCTATTGTTTGATCTGTTCTACTCCTCCTGCTGTGAGAGCAGCCCTTGCCAATGCACCTGCAGACACAGGGTCAGGCTCATGACTGTCCTGTTAGCCTAGATGTTTCTGATCTTTCCTCTGGGGATGATTGAGGCTGGGAGTGCTGGCCCTTGACACTGCCTCACAAGTGGGGTTGTTCAAGCTTTGGGCTCTGGGAGTGTTTTTATACATCCTCATCAAAGCACAACCATCACGCACAAACCAAAACAGCCTCAACTCTTCGAAGTATTTCCATGAGTGAAAAGGCTGGGTTTGTTTCATCTATGACGGGCTGCTGAAGATAAAACCACACTGCTGGAGACGGAGGCGGCTGAGGGGGGAGGTAGGACACTCAATACCCACACTTAGCACAGGGAGATGCGTGCTCCTTCCCAGGACACGGCAGCACTGTCACAGGAAGGAATCTCCTAAGATTCCCAATCACTTTCCACAATGAAGGAACATAATTTATGTCAGTCTTTTGACAATGTTTGGTTTGATTTTCCTTCCCTTTCCACATAGCTGGATGAAGGATGGATGGATGATGACAGAAATGATTTTCTGGATGACTTGCACATGGACATGTTAGAGGAACAGCACCACCAGGCAATGCAATTTACTGCCAGCATGCTTCAGCAGGTACTGCCGTTCTGTTGTGCAATGGTGTCAAACCTTCACATTGCGCTCAATATTCCAATATTGAGCTTGACTGGAATGCACTTAGTGTCTTGAATGACGATCAAGGCAAAAGGACTTGCTGCAAAACCAAGACATTACATGACTATCCACGAACTTCATCTGGGGGACCAAAATGTTTTCAAATGTTTCCTTTTTTTATTTTGCCCTTTACAACAACGTGATCACAGTTTTTAGAGATCTGTCATTCTGGCTGTGGTCCCAAGAGAAATACAAGCTAGGTGTACGATAGGTATAGCAGGCAGAGAGCTAACATAACGTTTCCTATTTGACATGCTTGCACATACTGAAAAGAGCCTGCCCCCTGAAACCTTAAAATCTGAATGGAGAACTCAGGCAAATGACTGAAATAAGGTCTACGTATGGGGAGAAAGACAAAGAAAAAAGCTTTTACATAGCAAAGTTTACGCAGGGGCACAGATTTGGGCCTGCATTCCCTGTCATTCTGCCACGATTAACACAATCATACAAGTTCATTAACAGATTTTCAGGTTTTGTCTAGAGGTTTTTTTCTGCACTTTTCTATGACTCTACATCCTCTGCGGGAGCCACGTTTTCTGAAGGGACATATTCTCACTTTGGCACCGCAGTAGAATGGGATGCTTTTGTGCAGCTAAATGGGAGAAGAAACAGTTTGGAAATGTGACTTCTGCCATTGTTGCTATATAACTCAAAAGCAGGCAGCAAGCTCTTCTGAAAAGGTCACCCACAGCATGCTATGTTTTCAGCCCCCATTTCTAAATGGTAACAGGCAGAAAGTGTAACAGGTGACAGATTAAGAAAACTATTAAAAGATAAACACCTTGAAATATTTTATCACCTTGCAATAATTTCTCTTTCTGTCTTTTCATCTTTGCTGTCAGAAGAAGCATGAGGAGGATGGAGGTACCACAGATACAGCCACTATTTTATCTAACCAGCACGAGAAGGACAGTGGCGTGGGGCGCACAGATGACAGCACTCGCAACGATGAGAGCTCCGAGCAGGAAAACAACGCGGATGATCACACCACCTCCTCCAACACTTTAGGGAGCCAGAAGAAGCTGACATACAGTCATGACACCCTAGGAAGTGGCGATATGCAGTTCAGCAATGAATCATTCATCTCGGCCGACTGCACAGACGTCGACTTCCTTGGCATCCCCGTAGACGAATGCGAGCGATTCCGGGAACTGCTGGAACTGAAGTGCCAGGTGAAGTCTGCCAACCCTTACAGTCTGTATTATCATAACAGCATGCTGGATATGAGCAAAAGCGACCAAGAAAGCGTTGACAGAGAGCTGGAGATGCTAAATGAGGAGCTGCGCAACATTGAGCTCGAGTGCCTGAATATTGTGAGAGCTCATAAAATGCAGCAGCTGAAAGATCAGTACCGGGAGCCCTGGATGCTACATAACAGCGGGTTCCGCAACTATAACACAAGCATCGATGTTCGCAGGCACGAGCTCTCAGACATTACGGAGCTCCCCGAGAAGTCTGACAAGGATAGCTCGAGTGCATATAACACGGGCGAAAGCTGCCGAAGCACACCACTCACGCTGGAGATTTCCCCTGACAATTCGCTGCGCAGAACTGCAGAAGGCATTAACTGTCAAGGTAATGAGGGGGCAGTGGCATATAATGTCTCCCAAAAGAATTTATTTGCTAGCTCAGAAAGTCATGAATCCAGCACTGGTAAATGCCATGCCTCTGCTAAAGATCCCGACCTTGGCAAGCAGCTGGAAAGCAAGGAGAGAAAAGGCAGTGACGGAAGCAAAAGCCCTACCCATGGTCAAAAGCCTTCTGGCTCCTACGTCTCCCCGTACCATCACTCTCCATATAAGCATGCTCATATTCCCGCACACGCACAGCACTATCAGAGCTACATGCAGCTGATCCAGCAGAAATCAGCGGTGGAGTATGCACAGAGCCAAATGAGTCTGGTGAGCATGTGCAAAGACTTTAATTCCAGCCAGAGTGAACCAAGGATGGAGTGGAAAGTCAAGGTCAGAAGCGACGGGACCCGCTACATTACAAAGAGGCCAGTCAGGGACAGGCTGCTGAGAGAACGTGCCATAAAGATTAAGGAGGAGCGCAGTGGTATGACTACCGATGATGATGCCATAAGCGAGATGAAGATGGGCCGTTACTGGAGCAAGAAAGAGCGGAAGCAGCATTTAGTGAAAGCGAAGGAGCAGAGGAGGCGGCGCGAGTTCATGATGCAGAGCAGGTTAGATTGCTTAAAGGAACAGCAAGGTGCAGAAGAAAAGAAAGAGATGAATATCATTGAACTGAGCCACAAAAAAATGATGAAGAAGAGAAATAAAAAAATATTTGACAATTGGATGACAATCCAAGAACTGCTAACCCATGGAACAAAGTCACCAGACGGCACACGGGTGTACAATTCCTTCCTGTCAGTGACTACTGTATAATCACCATTGCTAAATTATGTACATAAAGCACTACCAGTGGGGTAGAAATCAATGCCTCGTTCAATGTGGCAAGATTTTTGTATATAAGATACAGTCATCGAGTTTATAGTTCAAATACTGAACTCTACAACTGTGGGTGCCAGGATCTCCATTATGAAGTGGAGAGGAAGCTTGCCCATCTCCTTCAAAGGCAATATTAGCAGTGCTTTTTGGAATACTGATTGTACTTTTTTTACTTGTTACCTTTTACATGAAGTGTTTAAATATCAGAAATGTATTAACCATACTTACACAGGTAACTTGCTTAAACTATATTCATATTAAAAGGTACCCATGCTTTTCTTTACCTAAAAAAAAAAAAAAATTGCAAAAAACCCACAAGAGCAACTGCACATATGTATTTTTTGTGAAACCATATTTTGTGAAACCATATTTTGTGATATTATTTTGCTGTTGTTCACTTCTACAGAGTGCCGTTTATCAATATTTAGCTCAAGGTTTAAACTCAGAATTAGAATCATTCTCTTGCAATATTTAACATTTATCAAACAGCAAGTTTTTAGAGTTACGCTCAACATTTAAGCATTTTTCTTTTCAAGGTTTCTGAAGAAAGTATATAGGTTTCATCTGAAAAGCCTGAAGCAAAGTACACTATCCTGCAGCTTTAAAGGATTTTAAAGCATGTTTGCAAATGTTGCAACCTATTGAAAAAATGTGCATGTACAGCTGATTTGTTTATATAAGACAGTTTGTGGAATTTGAAAAGCCCATGGTAGTAACTGTTTGCTTTATAGATTTGAATGTATTGAATTATAAAAGCAGTTTCATGAAATCATCATTAGCTACAAACGTTAACAAGTAAAATGAAGTAAAATAAATTATTGTTTTATATTTCAAACTATTTTAAATTCTTTTGACTCCCTTCTGGTTTCACCACGTAGTGTTCTTTCCTCAAGCGCAGCTCCTGTGCTGCAGAAGTGCCTGGACAGCCTACCGGAGTCAAACCTAACGGAATAATCCGCATCCTGACTTTGGGGGGAATTTGGATTGAGGTTTTCTTGAGGGAAGGAGATGGAGGGAAGAGGCCAGAGAGAAGTGCAAGGAATATCAAGAGTAGAATCAAGCAGCGCGTATATCTTCAACTCGCAGGGCATTTAAGATGACCTGTGAGAAAGAAGTAGGACTTCTACTCCCCTGTTTTGCTTTGTTTTGTGGTTTCTTAGTGGTATATAAAACCCACCTACAAACGTCAGTGTGGGTTTGCATTAAAAACTGACAATACATAAATTAAAGCATATATAAAATAAAGCAAGTAAATATATAAATTTAAAAGATGGTGAAAAATACAAAAACTCAATGTCAAAGAGGTATCACACTCCTTTTCTTGTTTTCTATTTCTAATTAAAAATTCAGATATAAATTGGAATATTCTGCTGGATTAAGTAACATAGACTCATTATGAATAGCTCCCAGATTATCCATCCCCTCTCCCTTTTCCCTTGCCCTCACAGGAAACTTGCTCCCAAACCCTTCTACGTTTTTGTTCCAGACTCTTCTGTCACAGCTATACAGAGCAAAAATTATAACCTTAATGATAGAAGAGAAAGGTTGGAAGGGGAGAGATTAACACCTTCTCAGTGCCTATTTTGTCTATTATCAAGAAGCAAACAACAGATTTGTTCAGGGCTTTTTCCGCTCTCTTTGTGGACTAGCACTGAATTAGCATTGAATGTATGTCTACTATATTCCACAGTAAACTCTTTTACATACCCGAAAATGCATCTTCAGCCCATGTAAATTGTCAGTGCCCCTTGAAATCTGGCACTCATGTCAATAAGCCTCTGTAAATTTTTCTTCAAACAATATTTTCCTTTGGGATAAAGACCTAGTCCTACTGTAGTCTACGGAATATTTTCTATTGACTTTGTTAGAGCCAGGATTTCACTTGACATGCTATCAGCCACGATCATCGCAAGTGGTAGAAGAGGAAAATATGATTTTTCACAACACACGCTGCCTTCAACATAAGATGCTTGCTATCTCTCTCTCAATTCTGCTTTACTCTGAGTTCGTGTTCTGTTCATCCCAACTGCAGGTGTGAGAGCCATAACAAAATACTGCCTCTCCTAAAGTTCAGAAATTCAGATGCACAGGCAGAGCTACGATTAGCGTGGAATCTCAGACCTTAAACCAGGTATGAGAAGAAAGTTAAGCTGTCTTTAGTCTACCTGGAAATAAGAGTAAGATTTTAAATGCTCTGAGGAAGAACTATCATCAAGGTGTTCCTCATAAAAACAGGCTCCTTTGGAATAACTTCACAGGTAATGGTTCCTCTAGGCATCAGTGATATAAATGCTGAGCATTGTATGCATGTGTGTAACAGCAGAAATGTGTTTGGGAATTCAAGTGTGATGTATAGAAATCAACAAAGCATCAACAGTATAAAATTTACATTCTTTAAGATGTTGAAATAAAATTATTGGCCAAGAATTATTCTCACACCTTTGAGTTTTTCCTCACAAAATATTTGTTGTTATTTTGGTCAGTTATAATCACCTCTGTCCTTCAGTATTATGATTTATTAACCAGCATCAGTTCACAGAATCCATCAGTTATCTTGGAAATCCGGGCAAAAGCTGTGCAAACTGCAGGTTGTCCTTTTCCTTTCTCAGTTATCACACCCCCTTTTTCATTGCCTTTGATCAAAGTACTTAATGCAGTGTTGAAAAGGGAGATTTCGTGTCTTTTTATTGCTTGCAAGGAAACATTGGAAATTACCATAAAGTCCGTCCAAACCTGACCTCATTATAGTCAAATGAATCAGACTAGAAAGCAGCCTTTGATGCCTAAGAGGAAATATTTCATCCAACAGCTTTTTTAAAAACTGCATTATAGTACATACCCCAGTGCTTAAAAGGTAACAAGTGAAATTGTCATTCTAGTTGCCTACAGGGCATCTCATGTAAGAAATCTCCATGCAACAGTTGGAGATTTTGTCTCCTGTCTTACTACAGGCTTCACCTGAAACCCAACACCCTCCACCAACTGCTGCACACCCCTCCAGACCAAGAGAGCCATCCTCACAGCCCGGGCGCAGGGTCCTGTCCCGCAGCAAGATGCTGACTCAACGTGGTGGGTTGACCCTGGCTGGACACTCAACTTCAACCCCAGTTACTCAGACTCCTGCAGGGCTCAGCAGTGCTCCTCCTGTTGGGAAGGCTCATCCCAAGTGTTTTTTGAAGTTCATTTAAACCAGGAAGGAGCTGAAGGTAGTGTTGCTCACCTGAAAGTACAAATCTTTGTTTCCATCCTCCTCAGCCACTTTACTGAGTGTAATCCCAAGCTTGGGCGATAACTGAGCCCAGAATAGTACGTATGCAGGGAGAGATCCTAAATACACAAAGGACGAACAAGCAATTGCCAAGCAGCCCGAGAGGTCTTCCCAGAGCCTCTCGCAGAGCCTGGGTGCACAGCTCTCTGAAGACTCTCACGCAGCCGCTACTCATTCCAACCACCCCACGCCCCGTCCCCACTGTCACCACAGAAGCAGTACAACACTGTTACAGACCAACACCTCGGTCCCCGTCCTGTCCTATGCCAATGCCTGCCCCTGGGGCGAACAAGAGGTGTCAGTCAAAAGGATGCCCTGGATACAGATTGGTGCAGAATTTGGCCTGATTCTTTGCAATAAAAATAGGGTCCGTGTCAAACTGGGGTCAGTTTCTCCAAATTGCAGAACATCTCCCAGATGCAAGATCTATAAAAATGTAAAATACTTGTTTGCAAATAGGGTTTAAATCTGTGTGGAATCACCCAGTTTAGATGTGCATTGAAATGGGAAAGCCTTGAACCAAACCTAACAGCATTTTTTTGTAAATTAAAAGAAGAGAACTCGCACATTAGGGATGGCAAATAAAATTAGGTAAGACTACATACTGCCTAGGGACTACTGGTTGGAGAACTAATTAGGATTATAAACTGAAAGTATGTAAATTAACCAAATATAATTATCTGCTAGTGGCCTTTGGAAATAGGTTACAGGATACTTGTTAGCAAAATTGCTCAAATGCCTGGAAGCCATACAAAGCAAGCCGTAAGCAATTTAAACTCCTCTTTTTGTTATATTCTCAATTGTTTTTAAAGCAGTTGTTGTATTAAGGATTTATTGGAACAAACTAATTGGAGAGAAAACTCAAAAAACAAAAGTAAGACAGAAACTGTCACAGCAGATGCTGTAACTCCATCCCGAGGCCTCTGGCTGTATTAAATGTAAAATCTTTAATGTGACAAAATAGCAAAGATTCTGCTTGGGGTTTCATCCCAACAGCTTCATTTCTCCAACAGAACAGCTTCTGTAAACTTCCAGACAAAGTTAATCTGGAAGGGTGGTGGCTTTCTTACACAAGTACAGCTTCTCAGCTACACAGGGTTTATGAAGCCGTGTTCACTGTTCAAATGCAAACATGCAGAATTAATGCCCCTTTTCTCTAAGTGGCTGCCACGACACAAAGTAGTACTAGATTCAGGGGCTTCTGCAGGGAAAGCTGCTCGCTCCCAGTTCATGTCATTGGAAACATAAGATTGGCCACTGGAGAGACTGATGGTAGCTGAAACAGTCCTATATATTATACATGAAAAAAATGAATGGGGGTCACATATAAAGGTTAGCTGGGCTGATTTCACGCTCAAGCATGAGGGCTTTAGTACACAGGCCTGACACAAAGCCCACTTATGTGATCTGAAAGGCTCCAAGCAATCTCAGAAGATTTAAAAACAGAATATTAATTTACATGGTTTATTATCCTAAACTTTACTAGTGAAGGATATGAAGAGAAGCGCCATCACAGGTTTGCATATTGGAGCAGAACTTGATTTTCTGCTGCTAACCATACCTCCCACATGCCTTCTAATGGTCACTGCTTAAGAAAATATTAATCATCCTTCAGCCCTGCTAACACACTGCCACCCCGAGCGGCATCCCTCCAGAAGCTCCAGGAGATCTGTGTCAGAGCTCATACTGCAAAATAAATTATGCAACTATTTCTGTTGTGGGACTGATCACAAACCCTCTAACGGCCAGGTTCACAATTTGTCATGCACTGCTCAGAAGGGTTCTTGTGTCAGCTCCTCCTCTCTGTTGGGTTCTAAACCTTCTTGCTGGAATCCCAAAATGCCCAAAACACTGGAAACATCCTCACTTCTGTGGCATAAAAAGATCCAATTGCCTACTCTGAAAACTAGATAGAAAAAAAACCAAAGCGAACTGAAAAGCTACATGCCTACTCTACTGGATTCAATCAGCTGGTTTTGTATATTGGGAGTTAAAGCTTCATCCAAGTTCTGCCACCTAAATTAGTACATCAACATCATGGATCTAAGTGCACAATTGCAATGCTCTTTACTGATCAAGTCCAAAATGGGAACAAAGTTCCATCAGTTTCCTATGAAAAAGTATGTCATCTTCCAAGTCACAGAATGTTTCTTAGAGGAGATTTAACTAAAGCAATTATTAATGAAAATAATGACCTAGTGACAACGCTCCAATTAGTGTTTTAATTTACAAAAATATAATGCTAATATTATAAAAATCAGCATAGCTCCAGTGATGTCAAAGCCCAAATAAAAATCTGGGCTGATGTTCTTACGTTTTCCTTCTATGCAAAAACAAAGCAATTTTTAAAAGATAACTAAATTTTTCCAATACCTTCTTCAAGCACCTCTATGCATAATGAAAAAATCAAGTTAAAGCAAGCCCAAGCAGCCCATACCTATTTCTCTAAGCAGATGATGTTGGCCTTAGGTCATGCGCTTCTCACACCCCACTCCCATCTCTCCCCTTTCTGGGAAAAATGAGTCAGCTAAGTCAGAAAGGGACCAGAAGAATAATCCCCACAGTCTTTCAGTTGGGTCTGGGCCCGGCTATGACTAGGAATCAATTACATATGCAGGAAATTACATACGTAACGCACACAAAAAACCACCAAGTCTGGCTCTGCTCCTACGTTTTGATTTTGTGCTTAGTTCTTTGGGACCAAAAAAGGACCTAGTCCATCTCACATATGATATAAGCACATAATATTTCATGTTAAATTGTAAATCCACTGTGTTGGGACTAGAAAAATACCCTAATGACTGGAAATGTCTTCATTTCCATGGCATAAAAAGATTAAATGGCTTTCTCTGAAACCCAGGTAGGAGATTCTGTTACAATTAACAACCCTAAAGAACACGCTTGCCCAGATCCAAGGGGTCAAAATCAAAATGCTGACATGTCCTGAACTGCCAAAGTGCAAAAGCATACGAAGGCTCGGGTGGCTGGGTCATGGACCACTCAGCCTGGCCAGGAGAGAACACTCGGTCTGTCCTTTTAGATAAGTTTGCCAGGGAGGAACTTTAAAGGTAATTTCTTTGACAATCCATCCTTTTTATGTTCAGCAAATGCAGGACCATGCAACAGGGAGCCCCATTAACTGAGAATAAGAACTTCTCTGTAAAAGTGAACTTTTGGTGACCTTCTCTCAAAGAAAATACTTTATCATATTGGAGTGCGGGCCTCCCAGGTGTCACGGCGAGGCTCGGACTGGGCAGGATTCCATTGTCCCTATTAAGAGAGCTAGCTTTGATTTTCGATAATCCATCCTTTGGCTTAGCTGGGCTTTGTTAGCTTAGAATGCTATAAACAAAGACTCCCCAAAAGGCAAATCCAGCTATAATTGTTTAATAAAAGTAAATCAAAAAGCTGCAAATTGAAGGCACACAAGGTTTGTCAAATTTCTGCTTAGCTCCAGTTAAATGTAAGCGTTCAACATTTACTAGTCCTTAGGGCTTGAGGTAGCAGCCAAAATAAAAGCAGTAAGGTCACATCCAAATAATTTCCACGAGAAACATGACTCAGTTATGCCATAAGGTCTAGCAAGCTCAGGTGCCAAATGTAACAAAAACCAAAGCCAATTTTACAAATCTATTCCAGAAAACACTTCTCTGCTCTACTGCATTTGAACTCTCATTCAAAGAAACTCCACAGACTTCTCTCCACAAACTGAACTCAAGGCAGAAGCAAGCGCTACACAATTGTTGGTAATGAAGTGATGAGCCTTTTTCAACATTTCCATTCCAAAGTCATCAAAAACTATCTCTAGGAAGGAAAGGCTGACCCTTTCTTTCTGTATATACAACCACACAGCTTTCTCCTGTGTCAATGTTTCTCAATGAGGCTAAAAGTTTTTGCTTCGTTTATTCTTTCCGGAAGTCTTTGTAGGCATCTCTCTGTGCATCTGTATTACAGAATAATTGAGGCTGGAAGGGACCTCTGGAGCTCACCTAGCCCCATCCACCACTCCAATGTGATGTTATCGAGGATTGCTAAACACAATATAAACAAATAAGATGCCACAGAATGCAGCTTTAAGGCAAAGCCCAAAGGCACAGTGAACAACAGAGGCTCTGCCTTTCTTCTCCACACGCATTTTCCGACAGACACTACAGCATGCCCTTTATATCCTAGTCTTATAGAGCTTTTCATTAAGCACCCTGAGTACCAGCTTTCCTACTGCAATGGCAGAGTCTCAGGTTTTTGAAAGGGGGCATTAGTGGCCCTTGTGGTGTGGGACAGGGCAGTGCCTGTATTAACAGAGCCTTGTGGGTCCCGGGGCCCTGGTAAGCAGCACAGTCCCTGTCCCCATCGGTGACCCCAAGCACCCAGCACAGCTGATCCATGAGACCAAGGAATGGGAATAAGGCTCTAGCATCATGCTGCAAAACTGTTGTACCACAGCTCTACATGTGGTCAGGCATGAGAAGAGCAGTTGTGCAAGGCTTGCACTTGACACACAAGACTTGGCAGATGGTTTTGTATTTATCCCCTTAAAGTGTCTTCACTGGAAGCAACGCATACACCGCACACCCAGAGGACGGAGAAGGTTACACACCTTCAGGCGTGTGCACAACAGTATTGTTCCTTTGAATTATTCAGGCTGGGGAAAAAGTCACATTATTAAGAAAAAGTAATAACCACCACATAAACACATCTGCATGTGAGTCACATGTGTGCCAACTCTTCTCCTTCCTGAGTCCCAGCAGAGTTTCTAAGTCCTTTGCCTAAGCATAAACAGCACCAGGCCCCCAGGGGAAGCTTTGCTTGACTTTATGGGAGAAGAAGCAGACCTTGCTGAAGAAAAGTAGCTTCACTCATCAGCACTAATAGCTTATATATCAAACACTCACACACAAATGAGAAACAAAACCAAAGCTAGAAAACCCTTTCACCACGTTTTACAGTAATGTAGCATCTGTCGTTTTCAAAACTAAGTCAGAATAAATGTGGCAATTTCAGTTGCCTGCATGTGGCTGTTGATGAGTGCAGAGAAATATTCCCAAATTAAATGGATGAACATCCATGTGGCTAAAGTAGTACAAATAGGCCTAGGCACAGCTGGTACTTTGTCTCCTAACATGGAGATTAGTGCCGTTAGCAGGGGCACACAAGCCCAAAATGCAGTAATACTGCTGAATAACAAGTGCCTGCCAAAGGGCTTGTATATTCCCAGCACAGCTTTAAACCTCAAGTCATCACCAACATCTGAGGCAACAAGGTTGCCTTAAAAATGCAGTTCAGATTTTCATCCTCTCCACTGTAGGAGGGGAAGACTTGCTTCCAACTCAGGTAACCCACGTGCCAACCCCCAAATAGTAGCAATGGACACCGGCAAAGCAACTTACAACATTCTCCTTTTTACTTTAACTATGCCACCAACCCCTCATACATCTCTCAGCCCTCTCTCACTTTCCTGGTTTATCAGTTCAGGTAACAATGATCTTTTGTTAAAAACAAACAGGAACACGACTTACATTTACAAGGTCAGTGACCAAGTGTATCACTCATCTGAAAAAAGGACTAAATTTTTTTTTAAATCCATTTGAACCATATTAAGAGCCTTCACTCCAGCGATGCTCACAAATGCAGCCAGCACTTTCATACGTAAGTCAAGTCAATATTCTTAGGAGAATGATACATCAGGTACACCTCCTGGGCTTGTGGTCCTTGGATATGTAAATGGTTGTGGCAAGCCAAAGGGAATGACCTGATCCCAGGCAGAGGTACCCTATTCTTCTCCTCTGCAGAGGTAGAAGAGCTGCCCCCAAAGCAACGATGCCCAATGAAGCTACACCATGCAATTAGGGCTAAAAGGGATTAGAAATGAGCATTCAAGTCTGTCCCTAGCAGGGGAGCTGAAGAAAACAACACATACAAAAGGCAGCAACTGCAAGCCTTTCACAGGGCCTGCATTTTAGCTTGTGATTCTTCCTCCTCTTGGGCCAGTCTGAAGTTTGTCCTCTCAGAAGTGGCAGTCTTGTGGGAGGTCTCATTGCAGAAGGGTAAATCTTCAGGACTGTCAGCTAGTGGTCAGATGTTAAGAGGAATTCAGACAGGACAGGAGGTGACCAGCTAAAAAAACACTGGCATTGAATAAAGCATCTGTAGTCTTCTCATTCAGCCAACAATTACAGTGCTCTGGTCGCTGGCTGTTTGCTCCTCCCTGCACAACCAAACTTCTTCACACACATGGCCGCAAAGTAGGCTTGTTTAAACACTGACACAAAGGCCCTTAACTCATACAGGCCACCAGGCATATGGAAACACTACAGTGGGTTATTCACAAGGCCACAACAGGTTCCACCATTTCACTGATTTCTTAGGAATTAAGAGCAAGGAGAAGGGAACCGCTGACATATCAGACCTCCATGCATATCACCACACATGGCAGGACACACAAAAAGGTGTTTCATCTCTCCTCTGAGACACTTCTAGCCTCCTTCAAAGCAAATGATGTCCTCTGTGTGGTACTGAAATACAAATTCTGCAGCAACACCATTGGTGAGAACAGGAAAAGAAGACCTGGACGCCAAGTGCGGCAGCAGGAAGAGCCTCTCTCCAGCAGCGGGGTGTGACACCAGTCCTGAGGACCCTTCAGAACGGGCGAATCCAGTTACAGCTCTGATCCTGCCCAGTGTAAAGGTCTCATGTTACTGGGATGGAAAACAGGCTAAGGTTAAGATAAGGAATAGAAGACGACAACAAAACTCATCCACTGTCACTGAAGCTGGGAAGGGTACCTGAATGAAAGCATGCACACATGTGCACACACGTGGAGAACAGCCACAAACAGAACATCCTTCCCGCCTCGCAGGGTGGCTGCAGCCATCAGAGCAATCTAGGAACAGTTATTGTTTCACACACAGACACTCAAAAACCCTGACACAGGGGAACTTGCTTCACTTGTTAAGGCACAGCCCAGACACCACAGGGGACAGAACTTGGCTGAGCAAGAATTTAATCCAGATCTGTATCCCAAGCAAGTCCACTCCCGTAGGGCTATTGTACGCTCTCTCCCCACCCAAATAACATTTAACTTTTTGTACAAGAGGAGCCTAACTGCACAGAGTGCTGACTGCAGCATATGCCTGGGGTGCCTCATTCAGAACCTGAGTTTCAAATCTCAGCCTTCCCAGGCTACTCCCAGGTCGGTCTCACCATCTCCCTTCAGCTAGGAAGTCCTTCCTGAATCATAAAACATTCAGAGTGAAAGCTAAAGGCAGCTGTACCTGCCTCCCCTGCCTGAAGTTAAAGGTTTTAAGAACAAGCATTTTACAACAACAAAAAAAATTTGCTGAAAAACGCTGCTCACATCAGTACTCATGATACAGATACATATAAATACACTTCCACAGATTTGAACTAAGAGTGTCCATTCTCGCCTAGCGCTGGCACAAGAACCTAACAAGTTTCAGAGGACAGTTGTTAGAAAAGAAGCTGAAGCATTCGGGAAATGCATTCACTTCTGGTTCCTCTTAGTCAAGCAGAGTTACTACAAGCATTTAGCAGCTTACAAAGAATAACACCGTACTTTAAATACAAATCAAACTTGTTCTGAAGCTGCTTAATGCGCTACTACTTTGGAGAGGAATACAGTTAGATTTGTATAAAGACTTCTTTTTTTAAAAAGGATGTTTTATGTTGTTTGATAGTCACATGAAATTTTAGAGACTAAAATAAATCCTAAAATGCTCTGACACAGAATTAGGCTATTTAAGGATAAGCCTGGATTATTTGCAGAAAGCTGGAAAAACCCAGCAAAAGTAAGTCTCTGCCAACAGCTGACTGACTAGTTCTGAAGGGGAATAAATGAAAGAGCATTGGTACTCTTTGTAAATTTATACTCTGAAATACAGTGGGTAAACAAATTTAAACTGATAGAGAGTTTGAAATAGCTAGAAGTCCTTAGAAGTTAGTTCAAAACTCACTAAAGGTAGTGGATTTTTGATCAGGCCTGTATAAATAAAGATTCTTCCCACTATGGTAGAAAGATTAGGACATACCCTATCAGCCTAGCAACACCACAAGAATCCAAATTTGACCTAGAATTTCTTGCTGGTAATTTCAAGCCATAGCTGAAGAAATCCAGGCATCTTCTGCCAGAAGATGAACGATTTATACCCATGAAGTCACCGTCTCAGATCATTCCTATCCTGACAAGTCTCAACTGAGGCTTTGTTTTCTCATTGGCAATCTTTAATTGGTAAACTAGCTCTATTAGTGCATTGTCTTTCTACCCACTCACTTGTAAACAGGCCAAAGTATTGACAGCAAGGAGTCCTCCCAAGAAAATGCTGATAAAAATCCCAAGATAAAAAGTTCACAGGTAGGGCTCCACTGGAGGAATTTCCCAAGCAGAGCTGCACATAGAAAGATGGAAAGCTTCTCTGCACAGATTTTCCACTGGAGAGTGTCTTAAATAAGTGACCCAGGGGAGCTTTACTATCCCAGCCCAGAACTGGGGTGGGCACCACAATGATCAGTTGCGAGCACAACTTCAAGTCATCACTTTTTTAAGCCCTAATCAAGTTGCTTCTTTTGTTCAATAGTTCAACAGACTTTCTTTGCTTAGTACTGCTCATCCATAACAAGCTAAATATCATCCTGCACTTGCAAC
Source organism: Egretta garzetta (assembly GCF_000687185.1). Classification (NCBI taxonomy): domain Eukaryota; kingdom Metazoa; phylum Chordata; class Aves; order Pelecaniformes; family Ardeidae; genus Egretta; species Egretta garzetta. The sequence goes on from NW_009260758.1 coordinate 3,093,783, forward strand.
GGCAAACACGACTTTAGCTTAAGTTGAACAGGAGACATTTTACTGGGGAGGGGGGCAGGATAAAGAAGGGAGGTAAAAAATACCATCTACCAAGATCAGAGTTTCTGTTATGTGAACAGTGAGAAAACGACCAATACTGCCTAATAGTTGAATCTCAATCTATGAGGCCTTTTTGCTTTTATGGCTCTCGGTCTGCTTCATGCCAATGTGAGCCAGAAACCATAACTTTAATAGCTTCAACCAAAGAGTTATGATAATATCAGATGCTCTGGATGATGAGCAAATAACAGCAAAAATGTAATGAAAAGTATATATTTATGTCCTTGCTATTAAACCCAAAGCTATAAACATTGACAGCCCTAAAAGTAGCAGTTTCTATTGTCATTGATTAATGCCTTGTTTTGAAGAACAAGGAGAAGGTTAAAACAAGAAAGAAACAAAGAGATTTTTTTTCCTTCTCTCAATCTGAAAAATCACATTGGCTATTTTAGGTGGAACCTGCATTTCTGGAACATTTTCACATAAGGCAAAATGCCTAGCAGTGCAAATTCAGTCAGAGAGATCTTTTAGGGCCTTTGAATCATATCACAATGCACATGTTAAAAAACTAATTAACCAACGACCATGCTCGTTAATGTGTACACTTCAGATTTGGTTTTTTAAGTCATTTCCATTAGTGTAATTCTGAGCTGACAGTGACCATGTATTCACTGCAAAATAGTGTTTCTATTAACTCTTAGGTAACTATTGCCTCGAAGACTTTGAGGAGAGAAAGTCAACCCAGCCAAATTAATGCAACTCACCATGGTAACTACTGATGCAAAAGTATCTTCTGCCTATGATGGCATCAGGGATGCAGATGACGGCTTAAAACTTAGTCAGAAGAACCTTCCACGTCTGCCACAACCTAGAAGATAATGGCTCTGCACCTGGCTCCATCCACCGTAATACCATGTTTTCCCTTTCTTGTTACCTAGCTCCACATTCAGAGAATTATGTTTTTCCAGTCCAAGCCTTATCCCCACATCTGATTCTGAATGGAAAAAACAAGGTCACACACTCTTAACACTTCTGTGATGCTACCACCCCCTTCCAACCTGATATAAGTTTCATTTCTGCTGTTTCTGCTCTAATGAAGCGTTCCTACAAACGTATGTTGAGAGCGCACAAAAAATTTGCACAATTCTTCCCTCCAGCACTGCTCCCCTTCTCCTGAACTCCTCTTTTAACCTCTTCTCTTTGGTACCATACAAACATAACACCTGCTAACCGTCTGGGAAATCCAAAATTGTGTCCTCTTGAGATTTCCAGCACAAAAGAGCCTAGAGGTTCTCTTTTTAATCATTTTAGATTAAAAAAGAAATAAAGGAAAGAAAAGATCTAGCTATAGCTATACAAGATGGCAAGTCTGAGACTCATTCAGCAAAAGGTAAGTCTGTGCCATTTCTCGGGGACAGACACTGTGTTCTTAAAATACAGTACAGGGCATTGCCTTGGTGTTAGACGCAGCATATTATACTGGCAGTTCATCAATTCTCCTGCCAACCCACTGACCCTTCTCCCATTAAAAAGGCATCAGCTCTTCTCTCTATTGACATTTGCCATTCCTCTTTCTCAAGCCTCCAAACCCATCACTTTGGGTTAGACTAAGCCCCCATGGCATAACTCTCTTTTTTCCAGGTAGCCACCCTGGGCATTAGCCCGACTTACAGCAATTCCACAAGTTCTTTCAATGCTTCTTCTAACAAAAGTTCAGATAAAAATGAGTCTTCCTACACAGGCAAGGGTTGAGAAGACAACCTCTTTGGGGAAAAGCCTAAAATTTTTCCTCAACTGAAAGAAAAACTATTTCTCCTGAACATCAGAAAAGTTCATTGTGCAATACTGTTCTATATTGTTATTTACATGCACTATTCTTGCACCAGGAGCAAAAATGCCCAGTCCTATGGAACTTCGCCATGGCTTTGTGCTACTCCTTAAGGGAACTGGGATGATGTTTTCTTCTTTGCTTTTTTTTTTTAATAACCTGGATTGTTATTATTATTGCTGCTGTTGTTGCTAAAGAGCTCTAGGGGGAGATGTGGAAATAGTCTGTTCCCTTGTGTAATGCCTGAAATCAAACCAGAATACATCAGGCTGACAATGCCTGCCTGTTATTGCCTTAAAGCTAGTTATTAAAAACAAACAAAAACAATTGCTGCACCACACCATATTCCACCTCCCCCAGAATGGAAGGGCAATTTAATCTAGTGGTGAAAGACATACAGGATTCAGGACTCCTTTACAGCAACTCAAGCCAGCCAAGATCACCATATGCATTTATATCCCAAACTCATTGGGATGTAAGAAATGTGGAGAGTCCTCAGCTGAAGAGAATCCCACTTGCTTATGCAGTTCTGTATGTATGCTGTTTGCACTGGAGAATGGCACATCACTGAATTTTGTCTTTGCAAAGGTTAAACAATTCCAGAATTCTTCAGTGAAAGTTTTCCATAAACACCACTGTCTTGTTCCAAGATCAGGACTGAGCAGCAGTGCATGTCCAAAGTCTTGCAATTGCTTTTCTAGTGGAAAAGACGACCCAAAAAGCACTGGGATTTCTCTGTGACTTTAGGGTAACAAACCTGAGTGTTACGCTCAAGCCTGTGAAATGCATTGTCCAACGCCTCATAGCTTTGCAGGTAGAAGGAACATTAGCAGAGACATAGCTCTGGCTCCTTACAATCGGTTACTTCCATTCAAAACTCCTTTATTTTGATTCAACACTGCATATATAGCAATCGTGTTGCTGTACTATCTACCAGTCATGGGGTAAAACGCCTGTTCTCTGGGTGTACAATATGCCAGAGCACAAAGACATCAGTGACACACAGGCACAGGCAGCCTCTCAAAGGGGCACACGACTCAGTGACATACAGCAACCATTTGACACGTTTGCCCACAATTTGGTGTTACGCTCCCTTCAGAAGAGCTGAGCAGATCCAATGGATATTTCTGGAAGGAGGGGAAGGCTTTTTCTTCCTTTGTGAGCAACTGAGGGTGCTTACCAGACAACAGATGGACAGGCTGCAGAGAGTTCACTCTCATGAGAAACCCACTATCTTGCATCCTAGTCCTATAGGTGCCGGATCTCTACAAGTACAAAGCCTCTCAGTCTTCGCTGAAGAGCTCACACATGCTTACCTCAAACACTCTGGCCATCTCAGGGTCTCTAGGACTTTGTTGATCATTTTAGAGGAACTACACAGATAAACACATACCCTGAGTGGTCAGTGGTGCGCCATACTCCATCTCCTCTCCAAGAGGGAAGAAATAGCAGATTGGGGCAGAGGAGAGGGTGGGTTCTAAGGAGGAGGAGAAGAGGATTTAAAACGCTGGAAGTGAAGCAGTTTCCTTCCTCATATGAAGAAATCAAGCATGCAGTAATTTTCAAATACTTTGAACATCCTAACAAATCCCTGAGCATGTGACACGGTCAGCCTGGCAATAAATGAAGTGAACAAGAAAGAGGGTATATAAAAACAATCAAGTGAAGTACTAAGGATAATAGCAGGCAAACAGAAATCTCTGCAAACTTTAAGGAGACTGCTACTCTTGAAACACATATAAAGGATAAAAAGCTAATCAGCCATTTAATGGACAATCCTATAAATTAAGTGACTACAGAAAGCTGGTGTCTGGAGATAAATGGATTTTCTTTTCTCTCAGTGTTTGCAAATTTAGCAAAAATAGAGCTGGCCTTTGTTTTCTTCAAAATAAAACATTTGGAGAGATATTACTCTGCTACTAGCAATGATATTTAGAGGAAAAACATAAGTAAATAAAGCCTGACATGTACATGATGTTAGCTGCAGTGTAGAGGGCTGGTCTCACTGACCCAGGAGGCTCCGTCTGGTCTTTGGTTCCTGCAGCAGTTAAAATAGAAACAAGAAATCGACACCTACACATATGAACATCTTCAGGGTTTTTGATCATAAGCCAAACAGAAAAATATTCAGGAAAAAAAAAAAATCCAACCTTGTTTGATCCTTGCCACAAAGATGAGCTCAAACAAAGCCCGGGATGCTGCCACCACATACAGAATGTGGCATGAGTACAAGGTCACCCAAAGATCCGATCAACAGAATGAGTAGCTAACCCCATTAGACATACAAAATATTTCAAATAGAACTGTCCTTCCTGCCTAAGCAACAGAGCAGAGCAAGTTAACATCAGGCACTTTGCTTCATGATGGTGATTTTGATCCATCGCTTGGAATATGAAATCCAGAAACGTGCCTGACGCAACTACAGACTGAGAGCAGGCAGCGGGACGCAGCTCTGATTGCCACCGTCAGTCAGCTGGAATCCTCAAAAACACCTACGTGTTCACTTGGTGCTCAAGCGCTCATACGTTCAGTATTTACTACTCGGAGTAACGAGTGCTGCCAAACACCCAGCACACACCAATCACAAAACACAAAAAGCAACGGAGCTGGCCTGTACACAGCTCTACACGCAGCCTCAGGGTTGGCGGAGGGTGGCGGGCGCTGCCCCCCATCCAGTGCTACGAAGCCCCCGCCGCACCACACAGGAATGGGAGAAGGGATCCCTTCACGTTTCCAACTTTCTAATTCCACCATAATACTGTCTTTTACAATACAAAGAAAGAATAGCAGGGACAGTCAAAGTCCAACAAATTGTTTTTTAGTGAAAAATTGCATGGTTGACCAAACACATTATTATTTAGAATGTGTATGCTTCTTGATTCACGTTTTACTCATAAAAAAACCTAAAAGTGCCACAGTTCTGTGGACAACAAGACATGAACCTGAGGGTGTCCACACTGCCACCTGCACACCCCTCTTGATTAGCCAAAAAGGATATCATTATCCTGATTAAATTACTCAAACAGAACCAGCAGGAAAAATACATTTGTACCATCAAGAGAGTTATGACAAGCCTGAAGGTTCTGGTTTTATCTCCTTCTGGTCACTCTATTCCTTTTTTCGTTTTTAATTTTCCTCATTGGTATCGACAGAAAGCAACAACCTAAGTTAACACCAAGTTTTACATTTAATTCCCGATTACACATTACATTCACCTTTGTGATTATGACTCAAATTTTACATTAAACAGGTTTTCAGATTTGGGAAAGTTTTGAGCTACGTCCTAGGAGACAGATACACAAGAAATATAAGATGCTCAGAAGACTCTCAAAAGATTTTCCATGGCCCGTGATCCATCTCGCTTGTTAAAGGACAGAGAAGAAATGTTCAGCTGAGAAAAAGGAAAAGGGTTTGGACTTTTCAAGCAGTTTCTTTCAGACTGACTTTTGATAAGCCCTGACTGCTGAAACAGCATCTCGACAGGCTTGTCACATCTATGCTACCACATGTTATAAATCTGTTTTTATTTATATTTCATGCGCATTATACATCTTTCAGTTGAATAGTGTGTATTCTTGCACCACCACTGCAGAATCCCCACTCTGTACTACTCCTAACTGCATTCTTAATAACAGTAATACTAATCACAGTCATGTCAGCTTTCTCATGTTACCACTAATGCTGGTTTTGGCAGACACTGTTTTAATTTGAGATGTGTTCTCGTCTTCTTTTGGAGGTCTGAGTGCCAGTATTAAAATGGAGAAATACATAGTTTGTTGCATTAGCTCTTCCTCTGTGTATTTGCAATTGTAACTTGTGGTGAAGAACATCTAAAAAATAAATCTTAAAAGTACAGTGATTCCTCTGATAACAGCTAAAGGACAGTCACTAAGACATACTACTGCTTAAGTGATTAGCTGAAGAATTTATACAAAATGACTTCAGGAAACCTGCATATAAGTTCTTTGACCAGAATAGCTATAGAATAATAAATTCTGAGCTTTGAAATATGCTTTCAAAAGCCTGTCAAAGTAAAACTCTCCTGCAGCATCACAACAGCGTCTGAACCAGTTTTATATAACATACTGTAATCATCTGAGGATACCTTTCTGCAGAAGATGACGTACAAATCCAAAATCCACTGTTGCAATTATTTGTGTGCTATTTAGAAAGCGGCAAGCTCACCACCCACAACATGCAGGTTTTCAACACAACCCCTCCCTCAAGAAGCAAATGTCACTCACGCTGGCTGCTGGCTGCCCTCGCAGGCTTCTCGGGGCACCTGGAAAAACCTGACAGCGCACTTGCTGCAGCTACTTTGATCGAAGAGAACTCCACAATTTGGCCTCCTAAAAGAAAAATATGAATCATTTTTCTTCAGACCTGACAAACACTGATGTTTACATGAAAGTACTAGAAGAAGTTCTATGCTTTTATTAGTATTTACCTAAAGAATTTCTTTGTTCCCCCTCCCCGCCTCTGGCTTGGAAAGAGCCATGTCTAGCTAACGAGAAGTCTGAAGAGCTGCATTAATCTCTGTGAATCACTATCTCAGCTCCAACTACTGTTCAATATTCTTAACTGCCAGCACCAAAAAATATAGGTTTTCTCCACAATAAACGCTTTTTATAATACCAGTAAGGCCACTCCAGGGAGAACTGTTATCATGAAATAATTATGCCCTTTTGGGATATGAACACATGGCTGTGCTTTATGGATTAGAGCAACACCCCACGTGAATTGCAGCAGAACAATGTCTCCTGTTGTGCTTTTCTTTGAAGGCAGGTTTCCTGTCCTCCCCCTCCCCTATTTTTAGATGGCAGTTCAGGCACCCTAGCTAAAAAAAGTGTTCATAAGAATTGTAAGAGAACAAACAGCTGTGACTTTCTTACTCTACAGCCATCTGTGTTCATGCATTTTTAATGAATCATTTTGGCTACTCATTCACACAAAAGTTGTATTTGATTTGGTATTTATAGATTACCTCGTTATCAGACAACCCCTTCACTGCTGAGAGGGTAGCTAACACGACAAGAGCTTTACTACAGCAGGTCTGAACTGCATGGATGAAGATGAGCACCAGGACTGTCCTTCTGTGGGAAGAGGGACAAGCCCTTCATAGCTGCACTAGCCTTAGGGTCCCACAGTTTGGTTTCACAGAGGCAAGCCATTCCAACTCTCAAGAGACTAGCAAAATAGACTCAAAGACATTGTCAGCGATACGGGAGGAAAGTACAACTCCAAATCCTCATTGCTTGCACGTCTTTACCCTATTAATCACCTCTAGGAGTTCACATACATACAATAATGCCTTATATATCTTGTTGTGTGTGCATATACAAATTAGCACAGCATTTATTGTCCCTAACAAAGCAAGGCTAGATATAGCACTTAAAGACCCATAGGAGGACTTATCAAAAATATTACAAAAGGTATGCAGTATTTACAGATATTAAAACATTCAGACAGAGCTGCAAGGGTACTGTGTATCTTCAAAAGCATGGTGAAGAGGTCTGGGAGAGACAGGGTCAGATTTAGGGACAGAAGCCAATTCTAACCCGAGATTCAGAGTCAGCAGTGCTAACACCTCCCCACTTGTCTGTGGGGAAGAGTGGCAAGACCAGGGCTAACACTGAAGAAATTAAAGCCTCTCTCTCGGGGCCTGCTTGCTTCACACATGCACAAGGAGCTTCGCCTGGATGGGACGAAGCCGCCCCACTTCCCGAGAGTGCCATGAGAAAAAGGCTGCTGCTGCAGAGAGCTGCTTCGCTGGGGCCGCTCCGATCTCCTCTGGGGAGGTCCCACACAAAGTGCTGAGCTGTGGCGGAGCTGGGTACACCGAGAAACCCCCACGCAGCTCATCCCAGCCAGCCAAGGTCACCCACGCCAGTCTCCTCACTTCAGTGCCAGAAACACTGGGAAAGATGCGACTCTCTCAAAATTTTGGACACTCTCCCAAAAGAAGTGTCATCATCCTGTTTGGAAAACTGTCTAAACCGCAATACTGGGGACTTATTTACATATAGAGAGACAAATTCCAGACAGGGCCCACACCTGTTGAGTGAAGCAGGGTGAGGGATGAATTCACCCTGGTCATTCACACTTCAGTCCATACACCAGATAGAGGCTTTTGTGTCACCAAGGCTCCTTTTGGATCATTTTACATATGAGTAGGGACCTAAAGGAGTAGGAGGCACAGAGTGGAGACTGAAAAGGAGTGAGAGACCAAGAAGAAGAAGAAAAGACTGAAACACAGTGGGAAACTCAAGACAGACTGAAGACTGAAAACACATGCAAAAACCAAAAAAGCAGGGGGGAGACAAGAAAATGCATGGTTGGCTGAAAGGGGGTGGGAGGCAAAGAGAAGAATTGAGGCTGAAAAGGGCTGGGAGGCCAAAAACAGGGTAAGAGGCCAGAAGAAAGGGGGGCAGAAGTTAAAAAGGCCAATGGGGGGGTGGGAGGCCAAAAATATGGTGAGGCAGAAGCAAGGTGGGAGCTGAGATCAAACCAGGGTAGTAGACCACAAGGAGGGAATTTGAGGCTGAAAAAGTAGGGAAGTTGAGGACGAAATAAGGGTAGGAGGCCCAAGGGAGAGTTCAGGCTGAAAGAGGGGAAGGAGGCCAAGAGAGGAGGGGGAGGCCCAAGAGAGAGTTGAGGCTGACAGAAGGGTGGGAGGCCCACTGGAGAGGTGGGAGACTGACAGGGGGGTAGGAGGCTGGGGAAAAAAAAAAAAGTGAATTCCAAAAGGGTGGGAGGTCAGGAAAAAAGTGGAGCCAAAATGGGGTGGGAGGCCAGGAAAACTGTGAAGGCCAAAACGGGGTGAGAGGCCAAAAGGGGGCGAGAGACTGGGAAAAAAAGTGGAGGGCAAAAGGGAGTGAGAGACCTAAACCCAAGGACAGTCATACCTGCTTTAATCAAGCCAGTTTTTGTAGTCTATTACTTACAAAATTTAAATTCATGTCCAAACCCCCATTTTAATCATGATTTCTGCTAAGAAAGGAGAGAAGAAAATGACAACCACATCAATGTGATATAACAAAACTTATTTTTGCTAGGGTAATAACAGCCATGGGTTTATGAACCATTGGATAAAACAACCAACAGAAAAACCAAATCATTTGGCTGTGGCTACTGGAATGTAATAAATGGCTCTTCAGCTGGGATAACTGAGCACATACTGCAGTGATTAATGTGAAAAGCTGGGTAGTGTATAAACTGTTTAACAGAAGAGAGCAATATGGCATGCAAACCAAACTAAACCAACCATAAATAATTTAGGCACCCTCGAAAAGATTTATGAAGATTTATTTCATGTATAAATCCTCTTTGCTGTAATATCAGAAAGAGGACGAGCATTTCTTTGGCTTATTTATACAGAACAGAATGGAAATATCACTTCAGAAAGAGGAATGTTCCACTTCTCCCCCACCCAAGACATAATATAGCAGCATCTTGGCTAAAGGTCTCCTGAAAACTTTGACAGTAAAATCACGTTCATCATAGCTACGTGACTATATAGCAAATATTTATTTACAGGGTTGAAATTAATGTAATAGTAGAGGATGAACAACACAAAACTGGGTCTCACTCATAGCTTCCGAGGGCGGTATTCTCCAGAGAGCACCAGCATTTAAAACTGCGCCTAGGCTGCAGGTTAGAGTGGGCTTACATGTGCCAAGCCCTGAGCAGTACACAGACTCTCAGAGTCAAAAGAACACAGTCTATCACATACAAGAGATGAATACAGAGCCTTTCGCATTCCAGCAAGCCCAATTTCATGAACAGTCTGTGATCGAGCAAGGAATTGTTATTTCTTCATTGTTCAGACTACACGTCAGGGCAGAACTTGCTGTGGGATGCCTTTCACCAACATGACAATACCTGCTGTTTACTGTTCCAGTCTAGTAATCAAATAGCACAGCTAAATGGGGAAGTATTGGGCCAAACCTTCCTGTCAATACTCCAGTGATTAAATCATCTAGCAGTTAAGTACAGTTGGATTTATCTTTCCAGCCCTACATACCACTGCCAAGCACCACATATTCCTTAATTTGAGCTCAAATTGTAAAGTCTTTGGAATCCTGACATACACAAATCAATCCGTAAGATCAAGAGCAGCAAGCATGTCATTGTTTCCCCTGGGTGCTCTGAGGTTGCTCTGTAAAAGTCAGGCCAAGTTTAAAATGAATCATCACAAACCAGAATGACTGGAGCTGAGCCTTATGCCACCACACCTCCCGCAACACAGAGTCTCGACAGCTGTGGTGTAAGTGGGGGAATCGGGGTGCTGGGCATCACGATACACACAGCATAGCCCTCTCCCAGTTCAGGTTGCACACTGGAGGCACATCGTCTGCACTAGGTTATACAAAAGCACTGGGGGCTGTAGCCAAAGGCATGTTCTTTAGCTGCTGCACATCACAGGGGGCTACAGCTAAAAACCACAAAGCAGCATTAAGACCATAGTTGGCTGGTATCATAAGAGTTTGGAAGATAGATTTTTTTTTTTTTTTTAATATATAATGATGTTAGACGTTTGCCTCTATTCATCCACATCAGGCATGCTCTATACGAGTTCATCAGAAACAGATAATGCCTTCAGCCTGAAGGCTGTGGTGTCCCAGTGCTTGCATATATTTGTAACAGTTCCCAGCTGCCTCTGAAAGCAGGACATGCCTGAGTCTCATGAAGTTTGAAGGCTTGGTTCACGAGCAGAAGAACAAAGCCTCAGGATTTTACCCTTTTTATTGCTGCAAATGCCAAGAAAAGTTTAAAATTAATAGCAACCAGCATAAAGTGGAATAAGAAATAAAAGAAACATTTACTGCCTTAGATACAGGCCTGTGCCCCTGACATTTCCATATCGGGGCAGTATTCTCTCTGCTTTAGCAGCAGGCAAGCATAAAACATGCTCTTACTGCAAACACCATGAATTTTTCTGTCCTTTTAAACTTAGCTGTGGAAGGCTGCTTACTATAAAAATAGAGAAAGAGAATGGAAGACTTTCATTCTACATAAGGCAATTACCAGGGCTGTCAGCAAGAGCAAGATTTACTACATGGAAAGGGTAAAGAGAAAGGAACATGCCAAGCCGTTCAGAAGAAATTGAAAAAGAGACAGGGCTAAAAGATATTTTGCCAACCCCAAATTTGGTAGAGGCCATATAGCTATAGAGCAACCTCCAAAACCCCCAAACACCACGCAGGTCTTTATCTGTACAGGTGATCCCATCAAAACCAGAACAACTACCTGTGGGGCGTGCGGCTCTTCAAAAGTTGCTTCTCTAATGGAAAACATGGGACCACAAAATCAGATCCCTGTGCAGTCCTGAGGTTATCCCCAATAGTCATCTGCAAAACTGAAAGCTACGACAGGAAGTTTCACCAACAGACTCCTGGCTTCTCAGTAAATTGTACTAACCCTCCAGACTTCTGGGAGATGAACTACAGCTTTCCTCCAGTGCTGCTGCCACCACTGGAAGCGTGACCAGATGGCCCAGGCAAAGCAGATCGTGAGCAATGTGCTCTTACGCAGTGTTATTGCCCAGGGAGACCATTGCTCAAACTCAGCCAGAGCATCCTTGGAAATAGACTGCCACTTCACAGCTTGAAAGTCTTAAAAAACAAAAAAAAAATCCATTGACTGCAATGGGCCAGTAACACTACTTACGAGCTAAGCTATTTATTACTCTGCACCATAGGTCTCAGTTTTGACCATAGCGCTACTGTAAGAAATAACTAAACATCATATCACCCAAATCTTACTGCTTGAAATTCAGGTACTACTGATAGTGTTATGAAATAATGGTCACGGTTAGGAAGATTCTTTATCCTTATAAGATGTTCTTGGCTGGAGAAAGCATGTTCCACAGAGCTCCTTTACTGGCTTAAACTGAGATAGCCATGCTGGAGGACAGCTGAGGTTCTGCCCAACAAATCTCTATACAATTAGCGGTCCTTGACAACGTAAGACTCTCAAAGATTGATTTTCTTCAAAATGGCAGATTTTTTTTTTTTTTTTAAAAAAAAACACTGGAAAAATACTACAATTTTGACATGAAAGAACACCAAATCAGAATTACAACTTGGAGAATGTGATCCAAACTAAAGAATAAGTACAGAAACCTTTGGCAAACTCCCAAAGAAAGCAAATGTATTGGAAGTCTCAGCCAAACAAACTTCTCACTGGAGTAGAAAAGGGAATAGCAAGGGACTTATTCCATGTAGCATGTGTTGGGTTTTTTTCCCCCCCAAAGCATCCTCACTCAGCCACAATGGGGAGATACTGTGGCCATGAAAGCTGTAAGAAGTTTTAACACTGAATTGTTAGTTACTGCTATGATTGTTGGTATCCATAATTTTGGATTCTCAGCTGACTCCGAAGTGACTGTCTCCTGTAGACAAATTACATCCTTAGCAGAAGACATACTTGGTGCCTGTATAGCCAGTACGAAAGGCAACCTTCTGAAGTGCAGAGAAGAGAGTTAAACTGAAATCACTTTTAAATTGCTAAGCCATTGTTATGAAAGATTGTGCATAAATATTAACACCACTACAAAGCACTTGTATTTCATTTTCCTGCTTGAAGCAAGTTTTTATTGCTGAGATGTAACTGCCTGAAATTAACACCTTTTCCTGAAAATGCTGACAGATCATTCATTGTAATAGTGCTACAAGGCACAGAGCACACCTATAACACTAATACCAGTCTACTTAAACTGGAAAGCAAAGCAAAACAGAGCTCTGGGGGTTAACATTAGCCGGCCAGCCCTAGAGCAGCCCATCCACTTTACAGCCCTGCAAACCTCCCTAGCGGGATCAGCTCAACCGCCAAAGGGGAGCAAAGAGCCCTCCAGCTGCCAGTGCTTGAAAAATACCTGCCATGGCTTGGCATTGCTACTGGGTGCCTGATCTGAAACACCCATGCTGCGGCTGGGGAAGGAGGGTCTGTAGAAGGCCAGAATTCAACTGGATGTCAGAGATGAATCAATCCGCTGCAGGAAATCTCACTTCAACTGCTTTTGTTTTTCAGGAAAGATGTCACATGAAGTGAGACCTGACCTGGCACCACCTGATTTTGTAGGCATTCATTTTTTTTCCCCTTGATTTTGTTCCACAAAAGCAGCCATCATCAGGCATCTCCCATCCCAAAACAAATGGACGAACGAAGGGGGCTAAGAAGGAAGAGACACAGTACAGGATGCTGAAGCAATTTCACTCTCCTTATACCTCTCAGCTTCCCTTTTTACACAAGCACACTTGCAAGGCAATATTTACTATTTCTAATTTCAAAATTTTATAACATTTCTTTTAAAAAAAATTGATAGCAGAAATGCCTGGAAAAAAAATTAAAGCGCCAGACACTGCTTTGCACATATAAAACAATTTACTTTTCTGTGATTTTTTTTCCCCGCCCACAAGACAGTTCAAGCACACAACTTTCTTGACGTTACAGACACAGCTTTTACTTCCTCTGCAGCAAAATGCCCCCAAAGCAATCTGAACCTTCCATGTTGATCCCAAGTGAAACCCTCCTGCTGGTACACTCTGTTGCCAACCCCAAATTAAGTTAAGATTTGTGCACGAGAACACTGGCCATACTTTTGACAAACTATCTTTATGTCTCACTTTAGCCTGTTTGGAAGTGGCCCAGGCTGCAACCCCAGGAGGACTTGACACCTCCCAGGCAGAGCTCCAACAGCTCTCACCTCGCTGATCAGCAGGGAAAGCAGCTTGCTTTTTCTTCCCATTTGCAGCCACAAAGCAGCTCATAAAGCAGTTGGCTGCCTGATTCCTCGCCATGAACATCAGCTCGCACCATCTCACAGAAAACTGTGACACTGGGCACTGCTGCAGTGTTTTCCCCTATTGTAACGTTGCTGGTCCAGGGTTTCATTCTGTACTCCCAAGCTGGCATTGGTGAGGCACGTCATTTTGGGGCTTGGAAGAGACAGGACACGGCACAAAGCTCAGACTTTCCACCATTTCTGGCCTTTTTCCCTTCAGCAGGTAAATTAGTCAAAAGGCCTGATAACATATTTGCTCCATTACTTCCAGAGTCAATTCAAGTAAGTTGCAAAAATTACCTTGAAAACTTCAATGCACACTAAAACTGCAATATTTTGTCTGCTCTGGTGACCAAAGATAACCTGCCACCTCTTCTCAGCAATGCTGTCCAGCTATCCAGCCGTACATTTCCAAGTAACCTGCCTCTCCCATAGCACAATGCTTCTCTTTTCACAGGTTGGATAGAGGTGTCCAGCAGTGAGGCTCTCAAAAGGTATTTAGGTTTGGCCTC